>NW_006159829.1:2549846-2587347 GCF_000334495.1 Tupaia belangeri chinensis | reverse complement strand
GGCATGGTGGGGCACGGGCGCCAGTCAGCTGTGCTGACCGCGGCAGCCACCTGGGGCTGCAGGCCTCAGCTGCCCCACCCAGGCACCCATGAGAAAGGGTGGCTAAGCCACAGCTGTGAGCAGGTTCAGGACATAGGGACATGAATGAGCACTGCCCGAGTAAACTGAGCACAGAAGGCAGAATGGCGTGAGGGCCTTCAGGGGAGCACTGCTTAAAATTCAAATCGAGTAGAGCTGTACCAGGCACAGAAAGGACCGTGGGTATGAGCAGCCTATGCTGTGGCGGCCAATGGCTGCTCCATCACGACTCTGCGCCGGGGCTCAGGCCGGGACACCAAGTGCCGGGGCTCAGGCCGGGACACCAAGTGCCCGTTTCTGAACCCTCAGTGCCTCTGCCCAAGTAGTCGGAAACAGATTAATTCTGTTCATGGCAGTTGTGAAGTGTGGGCCTGATGGAGAAGAGGACGAGGATAATCCATTCACTGCAAAGATACTCTCGTCTCACTCTCTGGCAAACAGAAATGCCACTTTTGGCACTTGCTGGTCATGAGAGGTGACAGACCAAGCCAGAGTGCCCTCCCGCTGGCTCCCTGCCGCTTTCTGTCCAGAGTCACATGCAGAGCGGGGGTAGAGGACAGAGCTGGACAGACACACAAGGACACGGTGTGCTTACCCTCCACGGCTATTGTCGAACGGAAGGTGAGCAAAAGTTAGAGGAATTATCAGAGAGGGAAAAAAGAAAAACAGTATTAATAAAGGCAGCAGACACCCCCCCCAAAAAACACATGAGCAGAGCACAAGGGAGCCGGTTCCAAAGCCGCTGACCAGCACCAGCTCACAGTAAGCCAAGTGTGGCTGTTCGGCATCCATCCGTGCTACACACGAGCACGTGCTGTGCTTACCACCCCGTGGACATGAGAGCATGCAAGGCCCCGCAGCAATGACCCGGCAGCAGCAGGGTTAAGGCTCTTCACGGACAGGAGGCGTGTATGTCTGTAACCACTGGGAACAGCGTGTCTGACGGCTGAGAGGCTCTCCATTCCCACACCCCGGGCCCCTCCACAGCCCTGAAGTCTGCGGGTACAGCCAGGATACAGACTCTGGGCTAGGGGCCGTGTTGACAGGTATCAGGAGATTAAGACAAATCAAAAACAGGCAAACAAAACCCCCTTCTTTTGAGCCAATTCTTGTGGTTAGGTGAACTAACTCTAAGTGAAGCAGTTTTAGTGCACTCCTGCACAGCTGGGACCAGGGCTGGTGCTGTGACTGCAGAGCAAGGCCCGAGCTGTGGCTCTCGTCCCCTCCTCAGACTTGGAGAGGATGCACGCGGCTGCACACGCTGCGCGGTCCGCATGGAGGAAGGTTCCCGGGCACTGGGACGGGCGGTCCCACAGCTGCCCCCAGGCTTTGCTCTCTGCACTGAAATCACTGGACAGCCTTCAGCTCGCAGTCACGGATGTGCGGTTTGAGCCAAGTCAACACACAGGTCTTTCTGAGGGTAGTGCCACAAGGCAAGTGCCAAGAAGAAATTTAATGAACGATGATTCTAGGAGGATTTATTTTAACCTGACTGAAGCTTCTGTGCTTTGTCTTCTGCCCAACTCTTGTGGTGGAAGGGCTTCGTCATGGTGCTTCTAGGGACCGTCCCAGACTCAGGGTCATACTCCAGAAGCAAAAGCTTAGTGTGGAGACACCTGTCACTGGGTTCCTGTTTTTGGAGCTCGGTAACTTGGAAACGTCCTGGCAAGCAGATGCAATACAGCACCGCCCTCTACAGATGGAGGCAGGTGTGACCACTGAGGATGATGCTTGGACGCAGAGAATTAAGAACCAAACATAAAGCCATCAAGGAGAAATTGAGACTGATTTTTGGCTACATGTTACTTGAGTGAACTATGCTAAATAAACGTTGTTAAAGGTAAGAATTATTCCTATTGACTCAGTATTGTTCTTCTAGGTAGGATTCGATAACCTCTACCGAATGAAGAAACAGAAGAGGTACATATTTCACAATCACTAATATATTTAAGTATACTGTCTCCATCAACATTTCTTCTTGGGGCTGGCCAGCAGGTGGTGTGGTGGCTGAAAGCAGCAGACTCCACAGAACTGACCACGGTTGAGTCCCAGACCCGGTGACTTGAAAGTCACGCTGGGCCCGTGAGCACGCATGCCCAGTATCTTCCAAGAAGAGAATGGAGGAGGGACTGCAGCATGTCCACTCCCCCTGAGTGGGATGGGTGGGTTTGTTTCTTACTTTCCCGCTCTCTGTCTTTGTTTCTCTCAGTGAGTGCACGCACCATATGGCAAAACCTAACAACAACAACTCTATGTGAAGGATATTCTCAATGGTACTGATTTGCCTGTTACTCAGCTGTGAGAAATGAACAGGCATATCAGACTTCTGAGGTGGTACCCAATCTACTCCGCCAGTTGTTTTTTCCTTATAATACAAGTCATTTTTAAGCTGGCTCTCATGGCTTATGAATGTGAAGAGTTCATGAACCTAAATTTTCACTTTTTCTTTCCTTTTTATTTTGGTAGAAGTTTTTGCCTTAGGGGTGTGTGCATTTGCTAGAGAGAGAGAGAGAGACAGAGACAGTGAGAAGGAAAATGAGAAGTCACCCCCAGGAAGGATGGCCATGAAGCAATCCCTTCTCCTCCATTCTCCTGAGACCTTGGGCGTGCGTGCACGTGTGCCTGAAGAGAGTTTCAAGCCACCGGGTCTGGAACTCAAACTGTGGTCAGCCAAGTGGAAGTCCAGCAATGAAACCGCTCCACCATCTGCTGGTCCCCAACGTTCCCTTCCTTAAACTTACAGAAGCCTTATGAGGAAGGCCTGTCGCTCCTCCCTAAGGACGCCGAGCGTGTCACTGACAGTCGCTGGGAGATGTCCCTGGGAGAAAGGCCCAGAGGACTGGGCAGGCGCCTGGCGTCTCTGAGCTGATGAGCCAATGGCATGAGCTGTGATTACTAACCCCCGGAAGGGGCATCTCGGCCCAGTTGCTCTTGCACTGGCGCAGGGAGCGGGTGAGCATCCTGGTGCCACATTTATTCTCTGGCCACCTCGTGAGTGAACACCGCAAGCCTCTGCATTCTGAGCCTGGACAAGACCTCTTCTCCTCCTGAGACTAACCCTGGCTCCTCTGAGATGACAGTCTATCTTCTTTAACCAATCACCAGCCTGAGTTGGCTTTAGAGGTGGCAACCTTGGTGGGGAGTCAGTCAGGGGCATGGTGACAGCAGCTTAGCTGTGTGAGCTCGGCACCCCAAACACACTGCTTGACCTCTGCAAATCCTGGTTGCCTCCTGTGAAGATACCATCTATCCTGTGAGGCTGATGTTGAGGATTTAAAACGCGGGAAGGTCTGTCATCGCAGTTGGCACAGAGAGGGTGCTAGCACATGGTGGGCACTGGAAAAAAAATCCATCTAACTAATACGCTATTGACCAGTAAGACGTCACCCACTACAGGATGCACCGTTTTCTTATCAACCACTAAGAAAGGAAAGGACTCTGTCAGTAAAAGCAAGACACCGTTCTGGTCTCAGATGTTAAAATGTGAGAACAGTGTGTTACCAGAGCTGAGAAACAGGTGCTACTTTGAGAAGTAGTATGTTCTCTTTGGTGGAAAGCAAGAGGACTCCTCGCAGAGTAATGCAGAGGCTCTGGGACACACACAGGAGCAGCTCACGGTTGGTTTTGTGCCCAAGTCAAAGGTGCCTCGGTCTGAGGACGGCTCTACTCTGCACACAGTGCTTACACACACAGTTCCGACCTCAGACGGGGAATTACTGCAGTTCTCCATGAAGCCATATTGACAAACCGGAGATGGTGTCAAGAGAGTGTGCTCACTTAGCCCAGGTACCTGGGTTTAATTAATTAAAAAAATTATTTTATTTTATTCGTTGTCATTATCTTATTTTATTTGTTTTTGAAGTTGACCAGATTGACAGAGAGAAGCAAAGCGAGAAAGCAAGCTGCCAAATCTGGGACTCAAATTGCGGTCAGCCATGTTAGCCACCTTAACCACCACACCACCTGCTGGGCCTGGGTTTAGTTAATTTTTAAAACCAGATAGAAATCTTAGCACTTCATTTCAGACACATTCTGTCTGGTCAGAGAAAGATGATGCAGAAAGTGAGGCTCTGACTGAGCTCCCCAGATCCAGCCGCTCTGTGCCACTCGGCAGTCCTACCCTGCACAACCCCACTCAACACCACCAGCGACGTGCAACCCTGCAAGCAGAGCGTGCCGCCCAGGCTCAGACACCCACCTTGACGCCCTCGTTATAGCCGTCCCCAGGGCTGCCGAGGCTGGCAAGGCTGCCCAGGTGACCAGGGGCTCCGGGGCGTGGGGGCTTCTTTGGTGGAGCCGCAGGATCTGTTGGAAGGAGATGATCCCCCGTAAGTAACTCACGTATGACAATGAGAAAGCAAACTCTCCAAGGATGCAACGATCACAACAGATGCTAACCCTGCATGCTGGGCAGGCCCTTCTCACACACCAGGACAGGAACTGCTCCTGCCACGGGCTGAATGTGGTGGGCACCGTGGCTGCTGTGGTCTGGAGAGTGGGATGCAGCACTCCAAAGCTATGCTGCTAATTCCAACCCACCCCACCCGACACACAGCTCATTCCTCACTCACCCGGCTTCCCCACAGGCTGATACACGTGTTGGTTCCCAGTCTGTAGGAAAAGAACAGTCCAGTCAATGCCTGGAACGTGTGAGGATGTAACTACTTCTCCTCTCCCACCCTGTCCATTCATCCATCCTCTCAAAATTGTGTGCTAGATGCCAAGTATCAAGAGGCATAAGACAGGGCACTGCTTAGGTCTCAGCTGGGGTGGGCGATCAGAAAAAGCAGCACAGGACGCCAACACAGTGTGCACGAAGGAGTGAAGAGGCAGACATGGAATACTCTGGGATCACAAACAGGGGGCCACCACCAACATAGAATTTTCTTTCATGCATGTCTAAAGTTTCTCATTAAAGCATTTAAAACCACAGGTCTTGCTGCGTCTGCATTTCGCTTCATCACAATGCCGTCCCTTATCACATAAGGGTGCAGTCGGAAGGTACGAGTTTTTACTAATGAAGCATTTCTGACTGGTCCCTGTCCAGGTTGACTTTGTTAATTCTGTGTATTTTCTGAGTACTTTTTATATGCCATATACAGGACAAGAAGAATCTCCTGGGCTAGCCCTTGTAGCAGTGCTTCGAGCACATCTGGAGCCAGATGTCCCCCAGCCCCCATGGCCAGCTGGGATTGGCATCCTGGCCCCAGTGGCCAAGATGTGAATGTCCAGACTCCTGACCAAACAGAGACATGGAGGAAAAGAAATGTGAAATGACTTCACCCCACAGGAGGGGGAGGGGTTGCTTTCCCTCTCTTTCTGGCAAGTCCATGTGCCTTCTGGCAGTTACCCAGAAAAAAGAAAAAAAGTTCCTCTCCCAACATGTTTCTTACTAGCAAATTCTAACTAGCTGGTCTCTGAACAGGACTGCATTTCATGGCGATCCCACGTCTAACCATCTAGGACAGACTGCTTGTTAAGAGTCACTTCATAAGGAGCTCAGAGCGTGGAGACACTGTACACTGTGACTCCATGCAATGAGCTGCAGAATGTCTGGCATGTGCCATCTGTAGAGCACCCCCAGCCTGCACATCGTGATGGGAGATGACAGATGCTCACACTCTGGCAGCCGGGCAAGTCCTCTGGTGCCAGATCTCAGGGCCAGACAGAATGTCATAGCACAGACTAGAAAAAATTTCCTGTAGGGTCATTCTGTAATATGCATCTGGGAGCTGGGCGATAAGAACGTGGAATGCAGTTAGGTGGGTGCAATGTTCCACTCAAAGAAGCTTATTATGGAAAGGCCTAGAACACATTTAATATATCTTTTTTTTGAGAATTATTTAATTTTATTAATTGTCATCATTTTATGTTTTTGAACTTGACCAGAGAGAGAGAGAGAAAAGAGAGAGAAGGAAAGTGAGAAAGCAAGTTGCCAGGTCCAGCACTTGAACTGTAGTCAGCCATGCGCGAGTCCTGTTGCCTTAACCACCAAGCCACCTGCCAGCCCTTGGCATACATTTATAAGACAAGAGCAGTAAGTGGGGACTGGCAGCTGGTGTAATGGCTATGTCGCTGGACTCCCATCGACTGCAGTCCGAATCCCAGACACAGTGGCTTAACTCACGCCAGGTACGTGTATGTGCGTGCCCAAGATCCCAAGAGGAGAACGAAGGAGAAGGGATTGTGGTGTGGCCATCCTCCCTAGGGAGTGATTTCTCGCTTTCTATCTCTCTGCCTTTCTCTGTCTTTCTGAAGAGTGCACAAACCTTACAGCAAAAACCTCTCCAAAACAAAGAGTAGTAAGTGATTAAAAAAATCTGCCTTTATCTTTTTAAGAAATTATTTATTTACGTTTGTGTATCATTTTTATTATTTATTTATTTATTTATTTATTTGGAGAGGATTTTGCTACAGGGCTCGTGCACTCGCCAGAAAGACAAAGACCGACAGGGAGACAGAAAGCAAGAAATCACCCTCTGGGGGGTATGGCCACGCCACAATCCCTTCTCCTCCATTCTCTTCTCAGGATCTTGGGCATGCATGCACATGCACCCGGTGTGAGTTTATGCCACCAGGTCTGGGACTTGAACTGCAGTCAACCACATGGGAGTCCAGCGACATAGCCATTACGCTAACTGCTGGTCCCCCGTTTGTGTATTATTTTTAAAAAATTGCTATAAGGTGTGCATGCTTACTGGAGAGATAAGAGAGGAAGAAGGGGGGCAGAGAGAGAGAGAGAGAGAGAATATTTAAGCAAGTTGCCAGGTCAGGGACTTGAACTGTGGTCAGCCATGAGGGAGTCCAACATCTTAATCACTGTGCCACCTGTTGGCCCCCATCTTAACCAGACATCAGCTGGCGGAGATGTTATCAAGGCAATTTCAACCACTTTCCTTGAAACACCAGTGGGTTTCTAGTAAGGTTTAGATACATTTGGAAAAATCACATACTAGCTGTCCAGAGTATCTCAGGTGCTCCCTGCAACGCCCAGAAGAAACAAATTTTACTTGAACAGGTTTCATGTGACTGTGGAAACTCCCCCAACTTGCAATAAGAGTATAAAGTGCAGCAAGAGAGTTGGCAGGTGGCGGTGGTTAAGGGAGCTGGACTCTCACATGGCTGACTGTGGTTTGAGTCCTGGATCTTGCAGCTTGCTTGCTCTCTCTCTCTCACTCAGGTCAAATGAAAACAAACAAACAAACAAACAATTCTTTAAAAAACAAAAACTGTAGCAAATGACAATGCTGAATACAATAATTACTACATATACATCTCTCTTTGGGTCACAGAGTCCAGCTTAATGCTGCAAAGCCTGTATTGGTAATGGGACAAAAAAACTTTTGCATCTGAACAAGAAGTCTAGGCTGCACATAGTCTATTTTATTTTATTTGTAAATGTTTTGGCCTTAGGGTATGTGCGCTTGCTGGAGAGCCAGACAGAGACAATGGGAGGGAAGTGAGAAATCACCCTCTGGGGGATGGCCATGAAGCAATCCCTTCTCCTTCTCCACCATTCTTCCCCTGGGATCTTGGGCACACATGCAGACATGGATTTCAAGCCACTGGGTCCTGTACTCTACAGTAGTTGGCCACGTAGGAGTCCAGTGAGGTGACTGCTATGTCACCTGCTGCCCCGCAGAATCTATTTTAATCATTTGAAGTTAAAATGTTTGCTTAGTTCATAGAATGGATTATTCTGATCCAGATTACAACTACTAGTGAACATGGATATCTTAAGACAAAAATAATGGCCCATGCCCATAAGAACCTGTGGTTCCATCCTGTTGAACACACGGTATTACTTACCGGACCCTGAAGACTCCCGTCTTCCCTGTCGATGCTACCTCGAGAGAGCCTCACGTCGGGTTTCTAAAAAAAATGAAAACAAAACCAAAATGGTTTCAAAACTGCTGACAGATTCTGTATTACATTTTTCCCTTTACAATACAATTGTCCCCTGAGTAAATAGAGTTAACATTCTCCAACAACATTTTTTTTTTAAGAGAGGTGTCTGCTATAGGGTGTGTGTGCTCACCAGAGAGACAGAGATAAAAAGCGAGAAATCGACCCCCACGGGAGATGGCCATGCTGCAATCCCTTCTCCTCGTCTACTCTCAGGATTTAAGGAATGCATACACACATGCCTGATGTGAGTTCTAAGGCACTGGGTCCAGGACTCGAGCCTCGGTCAACTATGCAGGAGTCTAGCGACATAACCATTAGGCCATCTGCTGACCCTAACGTTCCTCAGTTTCAAAAATTCCCTGACGCAGTAGTCAGGGGAGGCTGGCTGGCCCACCTGAGTGCACGTACGCCCCGGGAACCTGCAACACTGGAACACTTAGTCTTTAATACCAAAGACTCAGCTGTCAGAAACTCCATGGCGTATTTTTTCTTTTCCTTTTTTTTTTTGAGAGGTTTTTGCTATAGGGCGCGTGCGCTCGCCAGACAGACAGAGACAGAGAGACAGAAAGCGAGAAATCACCCCCCAGGGGGCATGGCCACGCCACAATCCCTTCTCCTCCATTCTCTTGGGATCTTGGGCATGTATGCACACACGCCCGACATGAGTTTAAGCCACCAGGTCCGGGACTTGAACCGTGGTCAACTACGTGGGAGTCCAGCGACATAGTTATTATGCTAACTGCTGATCCCCCCATGGCGTATTTTTTCTATGCAAAAAAATGCATCACAACTTTTCTGACAACCTGGTATCTTCCTGGCAGAGCAAGGATTCTATGAACTTGGCCAACTTCTCAAAGTAGCAAATGGGTACGATGACAAGATATTTTTCTTCCACAATGCATATGGAGTACAGAAACCAAACAGAAATCCAGACTTAACATAAATAAGAATATGCAAATCTCACTAAAATAAAAATGAACAGGTAGGTTACATGCCTTTATGGGAAGGAGCCTGGCAGGTCTTCCATCACAAAATGACACTGTGCCCAGCACAGCGGGGGTGTGGGTCCCACAGCCAGTCCCTGACTCCTGCCTACCCCTGTCTTGCAGCTGGGCACACACTCCTGCCTGGGAAGTCCTGATCTCCCTTTGAGACTCAGCCCCATCCCCTCCTGGTGGTTCGTCTCTTCCTCTTGGAGAAGGACTGTCACTCTCCAGTCTCTGCTGCCCAGGCTCTGTGTGCATAGCCCTCACTGCCCCATTAGTCAGAGGACAGCCACTCCGCCTCGTCTTGGGTTTCCCATCAGCTATACCCGACAAGTGCCTGGCACTGACGACACAGCCGAGACACTTACTGGGTGGAGAAATGAACTTGTGTCTTCCATCTCCGCGCCCATGGCTGGAGCCGAGCAGAGCCTCCCCCACAGCACAGCTCCTGAACTAGTCCTGCCTTGGCCCTGACATATCTGACTGTCAGGTGATTCCTGCGCTCCCAAATCCTGACTGTTTCAGGGTCTCTCTGATCATGGGTGTTCAAGGCTGTAGATCTTCCTCCACCATCTGAGCCTATAACGGCACAGTGGCAGCTGTGGGTGCCAGGTTAAACTGGAAGTTGGCAAAGGACACAGCACTGTTGAGACCAGAGCCATCAAAGATGCTCTGGTCTGAACACCCAGTGCTGTCCCCTCCTCCCTTCCTTTCCCTTTGTCCCCCCCCCCCCCCCCCCCCCCGCGGGGTGGGGACAGGCCTGGAATATAGCAGGCCTGGAAGGAATGTTGAGATCTGGTACAGGTCACAGAAGGAAAGGGGTCAAGACACTACTGATGGTTAGTCACAGAGAGGACTCTGGGTGATGGCTGTCAGCAGTCCTCAGGGTTGTCACACGGGAAACGGTGTGGCACACTGTTATCAACTGAATTAACTTCCCAGCTATTATGTAAAAAAGATACTGCCTTTAAAAGAAAAATACTCATTCTAACAATTTTTGAATTTGCCAGATGAGTCTACTCACCAGAGAGACAGAAAGGGAGAAGGAAAGTGAGAAAGCATCACCTGCACCCCGGGGGATGGCCACATCACAACCCCTTCGCCTTTCCTTCCTCCTTTGGGACTTCTGGGTAGATGTGCCCATGTGCTGACATGCTTTTTAAGCCATCAAGTCTAGGACTTGAATCATGCAGCTGGTCATGTGCGATTTAGCTGTCTTAACCACCATGCCACAAGCTAGCCCTCATTTAAAAATAATGCGGAAAAAAAAAAGGGCCTAAATTTGGAGCCAGCAGGTGGCATGGTGGTTACGGCACAAGGACTCCCACATGGCCAAATGCAGTTGGAGACCTGGACCTGGAGGCTTGCTTTCTCTCTCTCTCTCTCTCTGATCGAACTGAATAATAATAAATATAATTAAATGAATATTTCTTGAAAAAAATAATGCCAAAATACAGGTTGGAAACCACCTAAATCTCAATGCATGTTAAAAGAGCAGGCTTCTACAAAGTGACATAACTGTCCCCATAATTAAATGAGAAAAGCTTTGAATAAGTCTTTTGGAATGCCCAAAAACATTAACTTAAGAAGACTCTAAACAATAAAAGACTGAATTTTACTGCATGCATATGTACCACATTATTAAGAAGTAAAATGGGACCAGCAGATGGTGCGATGGTTATGTTGCTGGACTCCCACAAGGCCAACTGCAGTTCAAGTTCCGGACCCAGTGGCTTGAAACTTAGGCTGGACGTGTGTTCATGTGTGCCCACGATCCCGAGAGGAGCACGGAGGAGAAGAGGTTGTGTTGTGCCCCCTGGGGGGTGACTTTTCGCTCTGTCTCACTGGCAGTGCACAAGCCCTATAGCAAAACTCTCTCTTAAAAAAATAAAACAGAAAGAGGGCCGGTAGGTGGTGTGGTGGTTAAGGGTGCTGGACTTCCACATGGCTGACTGCAGTTCAAGTCCCAGACCGGTGGCTTGCTTTCTCACCACCCCCTGCCCTGGTCAAATTAAAGTAACTAACTAACTAACTAAAGTTAAATAAATAACTCTTTTTTTTTAAAAATAAATAACTCTTAAAAACATAAAAAGAAATAATAATTGTAGAAATGAATTTTTACTGCAGAGGTCAGTGACAAACCCACATCCACATGGGGAAGTCAGACCCAGGTGCAGATGGTACGCTGCCTCACCCGGAAGGATGCCCAGAGGTGCTCACTGGCTGTAGGGGGACAGAGGAGCACTAGCCCACACACTGTGGACATGGCCTGAGAGAATGCAAGATGGGGGACCAGCAGTTGGTGTAATGGCTATGTTGCTGGACTCCCATGTAGTTGACTGTGGTTCAAGTCCTAGACCTGGTGGCTTAAAATCACACCAGGCGTGTGTGCGTACATGCCCAAGAACCCGAGAAGAGAATGGAGGAGAAGGGACTGTGGAGTGGCCAGACCCTGGGGAGTGGCCAGACCCCTGGGGGGTGATTTCTCGCTTTCTGGCTGGCTGTCTCTGTCTGGCAAGTGCATGTGCCCTATAGCAAAAACCTCTTGGAAAAAAAAAGTGTGTGGCGGCCGAGAGTTAAAGAGCAGTGTGGGAATGGTGGCACTCAGAAAGGACAGCACTGGCCTTTTTAATTTTTTTTTAGAGAGATTTTTGTTATAGAGCATGTGTGCTTGCTGGAGAAACTGAGAGATGGAAAACGAGAAATCACCCTGCCCCGCCTCCCCCCGGGGGGGGGGGATGGCCACATCACATCTCTTCTCCTCCATCCTCCTCTTGGGCTTTTGGGCACGCACATGCACCCAGTGTGAGTTGAGCCACCAGGTCCAGGATCTGAACTGCTTTTGAGTACATAGGAGTGACGTAATGCTGGTCTCAGACCTTGCCTGGTTTCTGCTACTGGGTAAAGTGAGAACCTATCTCCTTCTTACAGAACAGTTTAGATCTAAAGACAGTTGTATTTGGAACCAGCAATTAGCATAATGGCTATGTTGCTGGACTCCCACGTAGTTGACCACGGTTCGAGTCCTGGACCTGGTGGCTTAAAACTCACGCCGGGCGCGTGTGCGTGCATGCCCAGGATCCCGAGAGGAGAATGGAGGAGAAGGGATTGTGGCGCGACCATCCCCACTGGGGGGTGATTTCTCGCTTTCTGTCTCTGTCTCTCTCTGTCTGTCTGGCGAGCGCACGCACCCTATAGCAAAATACCTCTCCAAAAAAAAAAAAGACAGTTGTATCAAAGATAAAGCAATTAATATTTAAAATTTTATATAAACAGATCATAGAGATAAAGAACATTCAGGGGTGATCTGATCATATTCCCCACTAGGTGTTCATTTTTAATTTAACTGTAACTTAATTATAACAAAACGCACAAAGTTTAAGTATGGGCAGAGCCGAATCCATTGTAATATGCTGTATACACAGTGTGTGCTGTTTACACACGCTACATTCTAAGAGACACGTCAAAAAGGCAATACTGTCGCATCGCAGAGCCCATACACACAAACCTCTGTGGTGGAGCCCACTATACACCTCGGACGTGTGGTGTGACCTGGCGGGACTGTTGTGAACATGTAATCGTGTGCGTACCCCAGAAGGCGCCACCCAGATCAAAACGCACAGCATGCACACAGTAGGCCCCGCACCCGCACCTGGCTGGTGCCTCGTGGACTCGACACGGGAATCTGATTTCTGGCCCAAGGTCAGCCTGCCTCTGAAATTTACAGCACAAGAGGACTGCAGAACATGAACTCGTGTCCGGCCTCTCTGCGGAGGCCATGTCCGTGGAAGTCACCCTGGGGGTGTGGGACAGCAGGCCGCTATTCCACCGCACAGCTGTTTTTTTTGGCCGCCCTCCACTTTCTGGTGTGAATGTCAGGCTAGGCCAGCACAGCCGAGTGTTCCAGATGCCCTTTCACACTGGGCATGGGCCCTCCTTCTCCAAAGCGCATTGCAGAGGGGCAACTGCAGGCCTGGGTGGAGGGTACGTCCACCAAGAGCAGATGAGAGTTCCAGGCAGGCCCTGTGCAAGGGCCAAGGACAGCCTGAGGAATAGGCCTCAACTCTTGTGTTACCTCACTTGAAAACTTCCCACTTAAGGCTTTCAGACTCACAGATCATTCTCCTCTGTCCACACTATGCTGCCCTCAAATCTGGGCTGTGCCAGGAGGGGAAAACTGCAGGGTGGAGTCTCCAGACAGTGGGGGAGCCGGGAACAGCCCATCCTGAGGCCGTGTGCCTGATCTGGCATGGCTCTGATCTCTGTCTTGGCAGTTGCCTTTCCTTCAGTCTGCCCGGGTCTGCATGCAGGAAGAAAGCAAAAGTATTTCTTTCCTGTCTCAGAACACAAGGAAGGCTTTATTTGGACAGGACTTTCTCATCTTGAAACAAAAATCCTGTTTTCAGCACAGCAGCACAGTGGAAAATCACTGTGCACACAGTAATGGAATAAAAGCAAGTCTCACTGTTACACTATTTCTAAGCAACGCCCACAGGAAAGAAAGTCCTCGCAGCCGGAGGCTCTCACTGAGGTGGTCTGCACTCTGGCCGTGGCCGTCTGCAAGCATTTTCCCAGTGGTGGATCTGCAGCAGAGCCATCTCAGAACAGGTGACACTTGCACGGGGCCAGAGAAGGACGTGTGGCACCATACGAGGCCTCTATGCAGGCTGAGGTGATAACGAACCCAGGGAGGGACAGCTGGCCACAGAAGTGCTTGACAAGTGACAGTGTCACAGTTAATAGCACCAGCCACATTCAAACAGAGGCGTTCCACACACCTGGCCTCGCCTATGAGAAAAAGTGGGCACACGCGTGACCAAGCCAGCTGGTGGGGTCCCCGAAAGGAGAGGTCTTCCAGGGAGTGCAGAGCTGGTCCCCAGCACACTCATGAGCAGGGGCCAGGAAGGACCTTTCAGGGGGATGGAAACAGAGGCAAGCACCCCCTGGCGTGTTAACAGAAACCGGGAAGGGTAATTTGGGGTGGCTGGAGTTCACAATAAAAAAAAGTCTGGCTTGCACTTTGTATGTTTTTTTTTTTTTTTTTAAAAAAAACTCTTCCTAAAAATTGCTTTTCATTTTATTTTATAAAAACATCTGTCTCCAGAGTTTTGGGAAAGGATCCACACCAGGCCTTCCACACACTAGAAGCCCCTTGGCCTTGGAGACCACAGTCCTTCACAGGCACAGCCTCCTCGGGGAGACAGACAACCCAGGCCTTGTGGGCTCACCACGGCAGGTGATGTTTAAGGGCACTCTCACAGCGACAAGGCTAGCTTTCCTTTCCAGTGACGGGCACATGTAAAAATGTAATAGTAAGTGGGTTCTGAGTTGTCACCTGCAATGGTCCTTTGCAGCATTCTTTCCAGAGTGGCCAAAATCCCTCCCTCCGCCTATCAGCTTGGCTGTGGTGGGAGCAGGTGTAGTCCCCAGACGGTGCACGGGGACTCCCTGTCATGTGTGTGCAGTGCTCTAGCCTCTGCAGGAGTCTCATCAATGCCACTCTCAAAGCTGCTACGGAGATGAAACCTGGCCAAGAGGGAATAGCCCTCCCCCTCTAAAAACGGTGCATCCCTGCCCCCTCTGCCTTATACATGTCACATTTCACCTCATCCACAACTCTGAGAACAGTCGTCTGCACTTCACAGAGGGCATGTGCTCAAGGTCGGGAAGTAAGGGCTGGCGTCAGGACCCAAATCTTAGTTAGGAGCCCTGAAGCGTGAACTGCACACCTCCCAACTGGTTCTCTGCAGCCAGACTCCGAGGTGGTCCTGGAGCTACTCAGCAGGGAGCCTGGCAGCCCAGTCTGGGCTGCGGTGAGGGGACCACTGTCGGCCCTTTACAGCAGGAAAAGCACTTTCTCTCTCTCTTTTTTAATTGTCGGGGAGACGGGGAGGAGGGGAGAGAGAACCCTGCTCTCCCCAATAGGGCCTGGTCACACTGCGACCCCTTCTCCCATTCTCCGTTCCACCAGGACCCTCGGAATGCACACGCACCGGCATTCTCAAGCCCCAAGGGCTGAGGCTCACACCACAATGGGCCACATGGGCCATACCTCCCTGTACTGTGCTCCCCGCTGTGCTGCGGGGCAGCACAGAGTGCTCTTCACACACCATCCCCACCAACTTCGTTTGGTTTTGGTTACGGCCTCGTCACTTTCAGCAGTGCAGGGCGGCCATGAGTAAGCCGCTGTCAGTCCATTTCCCAGGTGAGCAGACAACACCTGCACCTGGCAGGAAGGGCTCCAGAGCAGGGCCGCCTGTGACTCAGAGCCAGCAGACACCCAGCAAGTGACTTGGCATCACACACCACCCTGCACCCTCGCACTGCTCCTTCATTCACTCACGGGGCCGCCAGGCTTCACACGCTGGCATATGAACAGCTAAATCTCCAGCCAGACCTCCACCAACGGCCATTGCGTCTCCCTGGAGTGAGCCTCTTCTGAATCTTCTGTCTCACTTGGTGGCACAATGTCCCTTTTGGTAACACCAGGCCAGGATTCCTGCCCCAGACCCCCTTTCCTCTAGACCCTACATGAACGCGCCAGCTCTTTTGGCTTTGGCGTGTCTGAGCTGCCCGTCCCCTTCCCCCCCACCCCCCGCTTCCTGTCTCCCAGCCTAAGTCCTCCTGTCAGTGCTCTGAACCGCCCAGGCCCCCATCACTGTGATTCTTCTCTGATGCCACCTCCTTCAAGCATCCCAGGCCAAAGGCCAAAGGGTGATCTTGAGACCAGAAGTCTCAGGATCAGGCCGGTGCTCACTGCGCAGGAGTGTGGCCCTACCAGGTCTGCTGCAGCACAACCTGGGCCTGGGGAACCAGTTCCCTGACAATCTTTATGCACATCACATTTTATCTTAGCATGTCCATTTATAAAATGATAACATCTGCTTCCGCAGGGTTCATGCCGCATTCGTATTCATTTCTCACTCAACAAACATTGATATAGGGTGGTATTCCACAGCACAGTAAAAGATACAGATAACTTAATACATGATATAAAAACAAACAAAACCCCAAAGCAGTAGCCCTGTTATGCACGTGTACAACGTGAAGGCCTGTTTAAGGCTGAAGACAACCAGGGCTGAAGCACATCAAGTCCTTGGCGTGACTGTTACACACAGTGTACCCATGCCTTAAAACCACGCCGTAACCCCACAAGGATACCCATCCATTATATGCAAACCCGAAATCAGAATGAGAAACGATAATACGGTAATTCTGAAGAATTAAAAACCCAAACCAGAACCCTCCAAACATGCATGTCCAGTAGTGCCCAACCCTACAGACCCGTGAAGCTCACTGTCTTGGGCCAGGTGGTGGCACACCAGTAACGCTTTCCCACACAGGAAAGGTCCTGGGTCCATATCCCGGGAACCCCAGAGCATGCTGGGCGTGGGTGCTCAGGCCAGATGAGACTGTGGTGGGTTGTGGTGTGAGAACCTTGTTGGGAGAGTGCCTGTCACTCTGTGTCTTTCATGAAAGAAAAACTCAGAGGCAAAAAGGTGCTTGTCACACAGATAATTAGCTCACTGTAACCATGCCCTTCGAGCTCACCCTGGCGGTAAATGTCCTGTCAGGAGGGAGAAAGGGGTCAGCGCACAGGACAGCCACCGGTGGACTTGAAGTCAGAGACGGACGGGATCAGATTGCATTTCGGAAATACCGCTGCTTTAATAAAACCTGAGCTCTGTCCCCAAACCTCTGGCCGCCTCCGTCTCCCACCTCAGCCCCAGCCACACTGGACAAGCCCTCAGCTGCCACGTCCTTGGGTGGAAATGAATACATTTTGTTTCCTTTCCACATTCTTTCTACTTGGCTCAATCTCCCCAAAGACTTGCTTCCAGACCGACTGCTCCCCTGGCTGCCCATGGTTTTTTTCACCGCATGGCTGCCTGATGCCTTGTCACCTTTCTCCCTCCCTTCCCCATGCAGAGACTCCAGGAGGGCGGCTTGCTTCCCCCACGCTGGGAGCCTGGCAGCGCAGCGGCACAGCAAGGGTCAGTGAGGGCCCAGTCGGGAGAGGCCGGAGGTGGACATGGGTGAGAAGATCAATGAGGCATAGTCAGGATGTGAGGGGCTGGACCTGGGCGGGAAGAGACGGCAGACGAGGGACTCCAGGTGCTCAGAGGTCAGACCAGTAGGGCTGGGTGACCCAGTGAATGTGAGGGCAGGTCCCGGAAATGGCATGGAAAATAGGAAGAGCCAAGGTCGATGTGCAGCATCTACATGGCTCGTGGACACGTGGCCCTGGCGTGTGGGCAGGCAGCCAAGTGAGTGGAATCCTGGCAGGGACCGCGCCAGGGCACTCGCCTCGCTACGCCACTGCTGCTGTGACCTTGAATGCAACAATGATGATAAATGGACTGCCCTCACTTAGCAACATCAGTATGAAAATCCAAATGAGGAACCAGAAGATGGTATGATGGTGACGTCACTGGATTCCCACGTAGTCTACTGCAGTTCGAGTCCTGGACCCAGAGGCTTAAAACTCATGTTGGGTGCATGTATGTGCATGCCCAAAATCCCAAGAGGAGAATGAAGGAGAAGGGATTGTGGCATGGCCATTCCACACGGAGTGTGATTTTTTACTTTCTGACTTTCTCTCTGTCTCTCCAGTGAGCACACATATCCTATAGAAAAAACCTCTCTCTCATTTGAAAAATGTTATTTAACTTCATTTATTTATTTATTGTTTATTTCAGTTTGAACAGAAAGGGACAGAGTGGGAACCAGCAGTTAGCGTAATGGCTATGTCGCTGGACTCCCACGTAGTTGACTGCGGTTCGTGTCCCGGACCTGGTGGCTTAAAACTCACGCCGGGCGCGTGTGCGTGCGTGCCCAAGATCCTGAGAGGAGAATGGAGGAGAAGGGATTGCGGCGTGACCATACCCCCTGGGGGGGTGATTTCTCGCTTTCTGTCTCTATGTCTCTCTCTGTCTGTCTGGTGAGCGCACGCGCCCTATAGCGAAAACCTCTCTAAAAATAAAAAATAAAAAAAAAAAATAAAAAGAAAGGGACAGAGAGAGAGAGGGAGAGAGAGAAAGAGAGAGAGAGAGAGAGAGAGAGAGAGAGAGAGAGAAAGTGAGAAAGCAAGCTGTCGGGTCTGGGACTCGCACTGCAGTTGGCCATGGGGGAATCTACCACCTTTAACCACCACGCCACCTGTCAGCCCTGCAAAAATCTCTCTTTAAAAAAAAATCCAAATGAAACACCACAAATGAACTGCAGCCTTACAAAGAATCACTGATTATAAGTAAACGAATATTTATCACTGGAATATATCACCAGCATAAACCTAAGAGAAATGCTCCACGTAATTTAGTATGCTTCTTTTTAAAAAGTATTTATTTAAAATACAGAGAGAAAAATTATACTTAATGCAGGACTACTGTAGATAATATCTATCAAAATAAAAGCAGGCAAGGACAAAAATACAAAAAAGTAGGGGACCAACAGGTGATGTAGTGGTTAAGGTGCTGGACACTCCAACATGGCTGACACAGTTTAAGTCCCGGACCTGGTGGCTTGCCTTCTCACCTTCTCTCTCTGGTCAAGTGAAAATAAATGAATGAATAAATAAAACTAAATAAATAATCCTTAAAAAATGCAAAAGTTGGTAAGAATGCTTCAAGAGAGAAATATAATATATATAAACTGGAAAATGAAGAACAAAAAAATTTTAAAAAGCAACTCAACTGTGTGTCCAGAAAATTTAAGGAAATCAGTCAAAATGACTTCATAGATAAGTTGTTCGAAAATTAATGACAGCTCCCTAACAGCAACTTCAGCACACACACAGACAAGGGGGACATTCGGGCACACTGCGCTCGGACTGTGGTGAAGCTCTACGGGAGTGCCAGCTCCCTAGGAAGGGGTAAGCCGGGATGGGGTTGTGAGCCAGCTCAGGAAACACACCATGTGACCCCACACGTAGGTTGCCAGGTGACACGATGCAGCACTAAGCATCCCCATGGGACACTTCCCCGGCTTTGTGAACACATTTTGAACATAATTTAGAGGCTACCGGGAGTGCCAGAAACCTGCTAAAGTATGAGTAAGATCTGTGCAGTGCATTGTACGTAAATAATCTCAACAAAAAGAAAAACCCAAGAACTGGCCCGCCAGGGAGTAATGCACACCTTAAGGCTTTGGTTTAGAAACCCTTAAAATCCCTAAGATCGAGAGCTGGACCATTCCCTCCCCGTGCGAATGCTCTGTGCCGTTGTGTCCAGCTAGAACCACGAGAACCTCATGTCTTTGTGCGGGTTCTTCCCTCTGCCTGGAGGGTGTCCCCTGAGCCTATGCGCTCTGCAGATCCCAATCTCTCCTTTGAGCCGTGGTGCCAGAGCTTGACCTCTGAAGATGCTCCAGAGTTCTAAGCAAGCACAGGGCTGTGTCCTGTCCACTCTCGCTGCGACTCTGCCTCCTCACAGCCACATGAAGCGGTGGCACCCACGGTGGGCAGTGGCAGGCCCTCTGTTTAAATGAATCACACAGGACAAGAGGACTGAAACACATTAATTCTAGCTTGAAGAATCTACAATATTTACTTTTAAAAATATTTATAAATCAATGCTGTCTGGGAAAGAGATTGCCTAGGCAAAAAAATTTAAAATGCAGGGATGAGAACTGCAGGGATGTTCTCAAAACAGATTTGATATTCAAAGGGACTTGCCCAGCTTAATAGCTGTAATAACTATTTTTTGTAACTTGTAAACTTCCCTTAATTTAACTAATGTAGAATTCTGAAAGCACAGGATGGACCTTTGTCCCAAAGGTGCCCCACTCACAACAACCCCAGTGTTCCACCCACCCTTGGTGGTAATGCACGAGTGGGTGTGGCCGGTGAGGTGCCTGTACACGGTGGTACCTGGCAGCAGTCCTGCTGCACAGACAGTGGACTGATCACAGACCTGCCACCTAGCAACTGTGCGACCCGCATGTTTAGTTCACTTCGCCAGGTCTCTACTTCCTCCTCTCTAAAATGAGGATGATGAGGATAATAAAAATACAGGTCAGCATTCCTTTAGCCATACTTTCAAAATCCAAAAAGCACTGAAAATGCTAACTTCGACTTGTAAGTTTGAAGCAAACTATTGGGTAGTAAAACCTGACCTGAACGGGTATGAGATACTGTATTGTCTTTATTTACCTGTTAATGTGGATACATTTGTATTCTGCAGCAGAAATAGCAGTTCTAACTCTAGGATGTATTGCAGAATATAGAATGTGCATCACGTTACATTAACTCCTGAAAGTTAAAACAGCGATAAAGAATTCCTTCCTGGTGTGGTCTCTTCCCACACTCCCATTTGTGCACCGAAAATGGACTCCCACCGACGGTGGCCCACGCCACCTGCCTCACTGGAGCTCAATGTACTGGGCGTCACGAGCAGGCACAACACGCTCCACCAAGCAGAGTGTGCAGGTTGCTGTGTCTAATTGTGTGCGTGCATGCATGTGTGTAGGAGTTTAGGGTCTCGCTGAGCTGAGATCCTCCCTGCACAGTCCCCCAAGGAGCCAGGACTCCGGGCAAAAGCTGCTGTGCCTGGCTCCTTGGAGAGGGTCTCTGCGTTGCTGCTCTGGCTATCAACTCATGACTCACTAGCCTCAGTCTTCCAAATAGTACAGTTCATAGACACATGCCAGTTTTCTTTAGGGTGGGCTGAGAATGAAACCCCAGCTGAATATCAGTGTCCAGCATGCACTACTGTGGTCAGATCTGCTTTAATTGTTTTTTCCTTCTTCAAATTTTGCCAGAGGGTGTATGTGCTCACGAGAGAGAGACAGAAAGGGGAAGTGATAGTGAGGAAGCACTGCCCACTCCATGGAGAAGGGTCATGAAGCAATCCCTTCTCCTCGTCTCCTTGTGCGATTTTGGACATGCAGGCACACGCCCAGTGTGCTTTTCCCACCTGCCAGAGCTGCAACTGTCACACAGCCAGCTGTGTGGGATCCAGCTGCCTTAACCATCATGCTCTGGGCTGGCCCTGCTTTGCTGGATTTTAAACTATAGTTGAAGAACAGAAAGTCACATATAAAGAATAAAATCAGAATCACAAGTTGATAAATTCTGAAGACTGCAGGTTTGAATGCACAGTCTTATAATAACATCATTTGTCAACTTAAGGTGCCTGCGCCTACGTGACTTCAGCAATTTCAGGCCAGAGGCCGGCTCCTATTTCACTGGTGTCTAGTCCCTCAGAACAGTGCTTCACACGCTTTGCTGGTGTCAGTGAGGGTTTACTGAACCAAGCACAATGGACCCAAGTACAATCACCAACTAAAGATTTTGTGGGAATAGTACGAATCCTGGCTCCTTTAAGCCAAATGATTATTCGAGCTATTTCAAGAATACCAAAATAGTTATTTGGAGTTAGAGGAAAGTGGGGAGTGGGTCCTCACAGGCCCCGCGCTCTGAGGCTGAGGGCACAGAAGTACTTGGCAGCAGGGGCCATGGGACCTCTGTGTCAAGTAACACACAGAGCTGGCTCTGTCCCTGCACTTCCTCTCAGTCCCCAGGGGACTTCTGAAGGGGGAGGTGGCCAAGGGCTGCCTAAAGGAAGACATTTCCCATCCACACCTTCAGACACATGTGGGAAGAGGGCCAATCTGTCAGAGCGCATGGAGAGGAATGCAGGCAGGCAGACCCCTGGGAGCCCAGCTGACTCGGTGCACCCCGCAGCTGATGCTTCAGTGGGAGCTGCTTCTAGGTAAACGGTGCAAGAGCTATAGGGATACCCACACCTTTGAGCTCGTAATTCCACTAGAAAAATGTTAGAAATTTATCCCTACCTTAAAAATAGTGAAGAAATGTAATTAACCCATTAGTGCAAGTGTTACTGGTATCAGATGTTAAAATAACGTCTGTGCTTTGGAAAAGATGGAATTTTATAATCAATTTCAATGCAGTAGGCTCTAATGGGGCCTGCAAAGTGGAAGGAACTTCTCGAACACAATTACCAGGAATCTCTCCTCCTTCTCCAGCCAGCGCTGATCCTCTTCCATCTCCTGCTGCTGTCGGATCAGTCGCTCCTCCATCAGGTGGGTTGGCAGCACCTGCCCGAGTCCTCGCAGATCCAGCGGAGTCGAGTCCTAAACAGCGCATCCAGTCTCATAAGCCTATTCCTATGCTCTTACTTGGCTTTGTGTGTCTTTCAAAAAGTTAAGCAGAACAGCAAGGATGGTAGAAATAGGGTCTTGCGTGCTCTGCCTGTGGGGGTGACCGTTGTGGAGGCTGCAACTGAATGTGTATCTTTAAAAGGCAATAGTTAAGCTCGCGGTCGTTCTGTAGGGTCTAGTGCAAAGAAGTAATCCAAGCTGTGCACGAAGAACGTATGAATGCCTTAGTAAGAGGGTAAAACGTAGCAGCAGCCTGGAGGTACTACTCGGCTGATACTCGAGGTACGTGCCTGCCTGGGGAAGAGAGCACGAGTGCAGGTAAGCACAGGTGCTCTCTGACCAGGCAGGCAGTTTCCACGACAGCAGTGTTTCCTGGTCCTACTGGAAAGACCTAGGAACAATGGATGTGATCCACAGAACTGCAGCTCTGTTCCCTCCTTGACCTCATGTACTTGCTAATTATTGACAACTTCGACTCAGGGCTCTGCCTTTTAAATAAATGGAATAATGACTGTAGCAGTACTTGGCTAGTTCTTTTATTTAAAGAAATTCATAAAAATGGGAAGTGTTTGAGAAGATGGGGCATCCTGATTTAGAACTAAGGCACCAAATCCAGAAACGTGAGGCTCTGGACATAAGGGCCACGCTTCCTGAGAATGACAAGAACCCTCGACTCACCTCCGCATTGGGCTGCCACATGGCTATCTCCTGAGGTCTATGGTTCCATGGTTCTGTTTGGTCCAGAAGAGATGCCTGACCTGGGTAGATGCTGCCAGCCATGGCCGTGATTCCGTGTGAACCAGGGTAGCCAGAGACCTGCAAATGCATCAGGAGGCAAGGCAGTGTTCTGTCACAATGTGGCTGTTGCACGGTTCTGCTACACACCACAAAAGGTGATGAAGCTCCCAGAGACTGTGGTGGTGGTACACAGGGCAAGGGTCTGGATGCCATGACCTAGCTCCTGGAGCACGGGATTATGTTCTCTGTGTGGCAAAAGGGACTTGGCAGGTGTTTCTGTAAATTGAGAACTTGGCAATGGGGAGAGTACCCTGTACTGTCCAGTGGGCCCATGTGACCAAAGGGTCCTTAAAAGTGGGAGAGGAGAACAGAAAAAAGGGAAGCTGTGATTGCTGAAGGGTGGCCAGGGAGACCTAACGCTGCTGGCACTGGGCATGGGCAAAGGGCCGTCAGCCAAGGTACATAAGTGGCCTCATCACCTCCAAAGCTGGTAGAGGAAGGAGAGTCTCTGCTCAAGCCTCGAGAAAGACAATCGTATGGCTGCACTGGACAAAGACCACAAATACATACTAAAAATAAGAAATTCTTTACTTTGGAATTTTACAAACGTGCCGACATGCTGAGCAGACCATCCCTGGATGAAAGAAGTGGAGAGCCAAGAAAGAGCCGAGCCACTCTGTGCTCTGGACTCCCGGTTCCTGCTCAGCCCACCCCCAACAAGACAGAGCAAACACAGTATCGTGGATAGCTGCCCTCTAATAAACGAGGCTGGTGGTGGGAGAAGTTCTAGCAACGACTGAGGCAGAGAAGACCTTCAGTCAGACATGGAGAACAACCTCAAGGCAGGAGGAGGTAAGTGGAGCTGCTTTCTACGGTTTGCGCCTCAGTCGCGAGTGAGCATGTGCAAGCGTGAGTGTGAGAGCCAGTCCGCTTCCGCAGCTCCTTAGGCTAGCGCTGTATGGCCAGGGCTGTCAACTTTTTAGTGAGACGCAGTTCAGTCAAATCCATACTTCCTAATATCGTCACACCCCACAGCAAAGGCTGTGTCTGTCTCGTAGGTCTCTAGGCATCAATTTACACCAAATTCTGTGTGGACAATATGTAACTAATAACATTTCAAGAACACTATGCACATAGTTCTTACTTTATTTGTATGTAAATGTTTTAATAGAAGTTCTGCTAAATCCAAAATGCTGTATCATATGATTTTCAGTGAAAAGGTTTTTTTGTTTGTTTGTTTTTAAGGTTTTTGCCATAGGGTGCATACACTTGCCAGAGAAGGATACAGAGGGGGAAAGTGAGAAATCACCCTCGGGGAGGATGGTCATGCTTCAATTCCTTCTCCTCTTGGGATCCTGGGCATGTATATATGCACCCATGCCTGGTATGATTTTTAAGCTGCCAGGTCTGGGACTCGAACTGTCATTAGCCACATGGGAATTCAGCACTCTAACCACCATTCAACCTGCTGGCCCCCAAAAGGGATATTTTACTGCCAGAAAACTCTGAGGAATTTTCACAACAAATTGGCTTCAAATGATCTACAGCAGTTTTCTCAACAACACTCACTATGAAGAAAGCTCAGGAAGACTTCAGGCTGAAAAGGACCAAGAACCACCACCAGGAAATGTCCTGTAGCTGGTCTCACTGACAAAGTATATGGGAAAGGTAGAGCCTGGGAGAAGTTAATTGTGTATTTGTTCAATTTAAAAAAAAAAAAAGAATGCGTTAGTTAATTCACTGTCTGCTCTATTCTACACACTGTTCTGGGCATGTAACAAAGCAGAGACTAGTCCCTGCTCTCAGGGGATTCCACTGCAGTGGGGACAGCCAGCCGCTGACACACACATGCTGGAGTCCAGAGTCACACCACAAAGCACGCCGGCAGGCTGCCAGGGCACAGGGCTCTCAGCTAATCTCCTACTCAGCAGGTGCTGCCAGGTGCCTGTCCTGCTCAGGCCAGCTGAGCTCTGACTGCCATCGTGGACGGGGAGACCTTGGCTGCGCTTCTGGCTGCCCTGCTGTGCCAGGCCCAGATCTCTTGGCAATCACAAGTCTGGTTCCCTACACACTTACACACCTGCCGCGGCTCTGACCACTTTCTGGGTCTGGGTTCCAGTCTTCATCACTACAGACTGACCGAAATGAAGGGTAAAAGGGAGCTCGTCCTCACGTTCCTTGTGCTTGGAGCAGCTGCACACGCAGCACCACCCTCCAAGGAAGGGCTGCCCGGAGAACTCGGAGAGGCACTCCTCTGGCTCTGGCCAGGTGGCTGTCTCAGAACAGGGTCTGATCCCCTGCCCTGGGACCTTCTGCAGCCGCTGTTAACCATGCTTGGTATGCGGGGCTCTGCCTTAGAGTGAGTGTGCTGTGATCTGCAGGCTGAGGAAAAGCTTGAGATCTACCAGCTTCAGCGTCACCCTGCTGTGGACATGGCCTTCTTCCCTCAGAAGAAACGGCCTGCGTTCCCCTTGGCACCCTAGGACCAACAGTATCAAGTGCGGCCCCTACTGGCCCAAGGTCTTCATTTAAACTGTGCTCTCACGCCCATGAAGGAGGCAGGAAGTGAAGTGCTGACCCGGAGACAGCACTTGGACTCACAGGCTCGCAGAGAGTGGGAGGGGTTGAACTGAAACAAAGCACACGCTTGTATGTCTCCATTTTTATAAAATTCTGAAAGAGGCAAAGCACATCCCTGGTAAGAGAAGTAAGGACCGTGACTGCTTCTGCCTGATGGGGCAGGGGCATGAGAGGACTCCTGGGGTTATCGAAATGTTCTGTATCTTGAAGTGACAGTAGGACACACAGATGTATGTGTCCGTCAAAAATAGGATGTGTGTGTGCCACTATAAGTAAAATGGACCTCATTAAAGGCTAATATCCTTCCCTCAAAAACAAATTTTGCTTTTGGTCCTTTTCTTTCCTTCTTTAAAATAATTATTTCACTTAACTCTATTTATTTGATTTGATTTGACCAGACACAGATGGAGGGAAAGTGAGAAAGCAAGCGCCAGGTCTGGGATTCGAACCGTGATCGGCCATGTCGGAGTCGGCCAGTTTCTTAGCTCTCTGCTCACCAAATCATACCCATAGGCACCCCCGCGAACACACACACACATAGAAATACACACATGTATACCTGGTAGTGATTGGTCTGTACCATGTGCTGTGGGCTGGGGTAAAATCCTTCGCTGGACCTTGGACTAGGATAACCAGGCCTGCTGGGCTGTGAACAGATCAGCAGAGATCATGTGAGTCAGTTTTTCAGTTGGGCTAAATCTGTTTCATGAAAAGAGCAGAAAGAGGTATTTCTCTAGTAGAGCTTAATTATTACAAAGAATGACAAAGTAGTGCCGACATATTTCAATACGGAAAAATGATCTTTCCAACAAATGATGCTGGAATAACCGACATATCCTAATGTGAAAAGTGAAGTTTAGCCCTTTCCCCACAGAAGACACTGAAATGAACTCGAAATGATCACACACACACAGCTAAAGCTAAAGAATTCTTAGATGTGAATGTAAGAGTCGATTTTTGTGGCCTACCACTAGGCAATAGTTTCTCAGCAACAACACAAAAGCACAATTGGCAAAAGAAAACAGAAAACATCAACTGGACGTCATCACAGTTGAAAACGTTCATGTTGCAAATGAAGACATTAAGATGGTTAAATGATTTAAAGAATGGAGACGCCAGGGCCAGCAGGTAGAGCGGCTAAGGCACTGGATTCCCATACGGCCATCTGTAGATTGAGTCCTGGACCTGGCAGCTGAAACAATGCTAGGCACACATGTCTGTGGGTCCAGAATCCAGACAGAAGAATGGAAGAGAAGGAACTGTGACATGGCCATCCCCTGGGGGGTAAGTGGGTGAGTGGGGGGGGGTACTCTCACTTTCCCTTTCTCTGTCTCTCTCTGACAAGTATATGTGCCCTTTGGGGGAAAAAAAAAGGCGTAAGACATAATTTATCTGGCAAGAGATTCATATCCAGAATTCATCAGGAATTCTTAAACTTTTTTTGTATTAATGACGAGGTGCATGTGTGCAAGTGCATGTACATGTATGTGAAAGAGAGAGAAGGGCCAGCAGGTTCCGAGGTTGGACTCATATGGCTGACTGTGGTTTGAGTCCCAAGCCTGGCAACTTGACACTCAAGCCAGGTGTGCGTGTGTGTGTGTGCGCGCCCAAGATCCCAGGAGGAGAATGGAAAAGGTAATATGGTGTGCCATCCCCGCTGGGGGAGGATTTCTCGCTTTCTGTCTCTTTCCGTAGCTCCCAGTGAGCGCATTCACCCTATAGCAAAAAAAAAAAAAAAGAAAGAAAAAAAAAAAAAAAAAAAGAAAAAAAAAAAGGAAGTGAGAGGAAAAAGATAAAGAGAGAGAGACAAACTCCCTGTCCCCATCCCACAGGGCCTGGTGTGTGTGCCCGGTGTGTTTCAGGCTGACCAGGAGCCATGGTTGCCATGCGGAATGCAGTTTCTCTTGAGCAGGGCATTGCCATACACCATGGAGCTAGCCTAACACTATATAAGCAACTGCTGTACAATAACGAAATGGCAATAATGGGCCAATATTGAAAAGCAGGGACTCATGCAGACCCAAAGAAGATACCAAATGGCCATACAGAACATGAAAAGATGCTCAACACCAAATCCGAAAACATGGACAGAAATACTTTTTTTTTTTTAAAAAAAAAAAAAGAAAAACTTTATTTTGTGTAATAGGAAGTGAGAGTATGACTACTTCCAGGGTTAGTTAATTCTCAAGAATGCCTGGGCTTTGGGACCAGCAGTTAGCGTAATGGCTATGTCGCTGGACTCCCATGTAGTCGACTGTGGTTTGAGTCCAGGACCTGGTGGCTTAAACTCACGCCGGGTGTGTGTGCGTGCGTGCCCAAGATCCCGAGAGGACAATGGAGGAGAAGGGACTGTGGTGTGGCCATCCCCGCGGGGGGGGACTTCACACTTTCTGTCTGTCTCTCTCTGTATTTCTGGTGAGCGCATGTGCCCTATAGCAAAACCTCTAAAAGAAAAAAAGAATGCCTGGGCTTTTGTTTTCCTGTTCAAAATAATTTTACTGTTTATCTTTTAATTGCCAAAGGGCATGTGCACTTGAGATAGACAGGGAGGGAGAGAGCCCCCAAATGGACATGGTCATGCCACAATCCTTTCTCCTCCACTTCTCCACCCCACCAGCATCTGGGGCACAGACATGCATGCACCTGGCATGTTTTTATACCACCAGGCCTGGGACTGAAACGCAGTCAGCCCTGTGGCGTCTGGCTCCCAGTGCACAGTGCTTCCCCACTGTGCTACGGGGCTGGCAGGGTTGGGCCAGCCTGGTGGTTAACGTGGCTGGACCCCATGTGGCTACCTACACAGTTTGAGTGGGGACTGCTACCAAGATAACTCCTCTTTTCTCTCTAGTACAGAGGGCCTCCTAAGACAAGTGTCCTTACACAGACATTTGGAAATCAGTACACCTATTACTTACGTATTTTATTTCAGGATTAGGAAACGGGACATTATAAAATACTGTTACTTAAAACGGAGTGCTGAGTTGGACTCAGGCTGAGGAGTGCTGTTCAAGGCAGGCATTCTGAAACATTTTATTTTCAGGACCTCCTACATTTTTAAATTACGTTGTCTACTTGGAAAATATCCACCAGTATTTATATTATTAGAAGTTAAAAGACACTTAGGGGCCAGCCCAGAGCCTAGTGGTTAAAGGGAGCTTGATCTTACATAGCTGACTGCAGTCTGAGTCCTGACCCCAGCAGCTTGAAAACTATGCAAGGTAGGAGTGCAGGTGTGCCCAAAATCTCAATGGGAGGGAGAAATGAGAAAGGACTTGTGGTGTGACCAGGCTCTGCGGGTGTGTGCGCGCGCACGCGCGTGTGTGTGTGTGTGTGTGTGTATGTGTGCTGTCTCCCCAGCTCTCATCCTCTGGGGACAGAAAAATGCTTTCTGGCAATTAAAACACACAGACACACACACTCTCTCTCTCCCCCACCCCTAGTGCTTGCTCTTAAACTGGGAAGAATGGCAAGTTTGCAGTTTTGTAAAGCTCTTTAAGGCCAGGCTAATGAAGGCATCACAGTTATATCTGCTTCGGCAGCCTGTCCTGATGCATTGTTCCACTGCAGCCCTATGGAGGAAAAATCTAGCCTGACACAGCTATGCACGTGGAGGGGCAGGAGTGTTTAATAGTCTCTTGGTATAATCATGGAAACCATCCTTTGTACCTATGATAAAACTCAACAAGTGATAGCTTCTTAAAGGTGAATTGAGGGGCTGGCAGGTGATATGGTGGTTAAGGGCACTGGACTCCCACATGGCTGACTGTGTTTTAAGTTCTGAACCTGGTGGCTAGGTTTCTTACTTTCTCTCTTTCTCTCCCCTTCGCTGGTCAAACTGGAAAGGGGGAAGGGGAAAGGAAAGGAAAGGAAAAGAAGAAAGAAAAATAAAACATTTCTTTTAAAAAAAAGGTGAGTTCGAATGTGTTATATTAAATTCCATTTCTCGGGGCCAAACAGGTGGTGTGGTGGTTATGGTCCTAGACTCCCACATGGCCAAATGCAGTTTGAGAACTGGACCTGGAAGCTTTCTCACTCACTTTCCCTACTTTCTCACTCAATTTCCCTAGCTCTCTCTCTCTTTCTTTCTGGTGAGCACATGTGCCCCATAGCAAATTTTAACAATAACAACAATAATAAATAAAATGAAATAAACATGTGACCAGCAGCTGGTGTAACGGCTATGTTGCTGGACTCCCATGCAGTCGACTGAGGTTCAAGTCCTGACCCAGTGTCTTAAACTCATGCCAGGAGCATGTGCATGCGTGCCCAAGATCCCAAGAGGAGAATGGAGAAGGAATTGTAGCATGGCCATCCCCTCTGGGGGTGGGGTGATTTCTTGTTTTCTGTTTCTCTCTGTCTTTCCGGTGAGTGCATATGCCTTATAGCAAAAACCTCTCAAAAGAAAAAAATTAAATAAACAATTCTTTAAAAAAATCTATTTTGGGACCACCAGATGGTGTAATGGTTATGTTGCAGGACTCCCATGTAGTTGACTGCAGTTAAGAGTTCTACTCACACTGGGTGCATGTGCGTTCATGTCCAAAATCCTGAGAGGAGAATGGAGGAAAAGGAATCGGTGTGGCCATCCCCCCAGGGGTGATTTCTCACTGTCTCTCTGTCTCTTTCTGTTTCTCCAGCAAGTGCATGTACCCTGTAGCAAAAATTCATTTAAAAAAAAAAACCTAACCAGCCAACCAACCTCCGATAAAATAATCCATTTTTTCCATCTTGTACTTTGAAAGAACCTTCAGTACTTCTTTTTTTTTTTTTGTAGAGATTTTTGCTATAGGGCGCGTGCGCTCGCCAGACAGATAGAGAGAGACATAGAGACAGAGAGCGAGAAATCACCCCCCAGGGGGGATGGCCACGCCACAATCCCTTCTCCTCCATTCTCCTCTCGGGATCTTGGGCACGCACGCACACGCGCGGCATGAGTTTTAAGCCACTGGGTCCGGGATGCAAACCGCGGTCGACTACGTGGGAGTCCAGTGACATAGCCATTACGCTAACTGCTAGTTCCCCCTTCAGTACTTCTGTAACAGTGTGTGGTCATTTGGAAACTATGGGCTTCCTGCTGTCACAGAGATGTTCCCAATGTGGACATGTTACAGTATATTACATACATTCATAAAAATCACACATTTTTAAAGAATTATTTAATTTATTTTTTTTGGAAGTTGACCACACAGAGAAGGAAAGTGAGAAAGTAAGCCGCCAGGTCTGAGACTTGAACCATAGTCAGCCATGTGGGTGTTCAACTGCCCCAACCACCATGCCACCTGCCAGCCCCAAATCACAACTGTTAGTACCACCTTGAGCTCATCGGGACAGTCTAAGAATTGGGAAGCTGTCATAGTCATGGTGACAAATTTTGCGAAGTTGGAATTTTGCCTAAAACCTCAACTCATCATTGGTAACAAATCTTATTAATTGTCTGCCTTAGTGACAGCCTCACTTTTTTTTGAGAAGATACCAAATGAGTCCCTAACTTTGAACAAGATGTCTGCCAGCTGTTCTTTCAAGGTAACTTGGTCTTCCATAAACAGAAGCACTTCCTCCAGCTCACGACTGGAGGACAGCGTACTCAAGACAGGCACTGTGTGGGCGCGCTACCTCAGCCAGGCCACCCTTCCTGCGTGCACACAGTGGGAGGACCCAACATGATCTGTGTAGTGTGGTGCCACTGTTCTGTCGGGGCTGAGCCGATGGCTGTCGTGTATCAGTAAGTGCCAACAAGGCAGAAGGGGCGAATAATACTTCAACATCATTATGACACAAAGTGATCTCATGGGCCTTTGAAATGGTCGGGGGAGGAGCCAGCAGGTGGCATGGTGGCTAAGGTGCCTGGATCCCATATGGCTGACGGTTCAAGTCCTAGACCTGGGAGCTTGAAAAACACCCTGGGTGTGTGTGCGTATGTGCCCCAAATCCCAAGAAAATAGAGAAGGGGTTATGGTGTGGCCTCCTGGGGAGGGGATGCTTTCTCACATTCCCTGTGTTTCTCTCTCCAGCAAGAGCACGTGCTCTGTAGAAATTCAAAAAACAAACAAACAAAAACAGTCTTGGGAACCCCTCCCCCTCCAGATAGCCAACGACGAGACTGTGAAATGGCTGAGCTAGGAGAGTTTTATTCTGAGGCTCTCACTGATCCAGTGGGACCCGGCAGGACAGCGAAATGCACAGATGAAATGATACTAAGTGGGACCCGGCAGTGTCAGGCTTGCCTCAGGCAAACTTCTAAGATTACTACTGTGTAGGAAAACTGGTATTAAGTATGATGAAGAGATCCAGACATATCTAATAATTAGCGTGTGGTTTTAATGCTTTCGCCACTAGCTAAGTATAATTAAGATCTTAATTTTGAGTCTAGAATGGGAGAGGGAAAAATACTACCTTTAAAAAATGAATTAAGCAACATTAAGAATCACCCTTGTTAGTACACAAAATTGATTACAAATGTCTGAGGTCACACTTGAATTTAAGAAATCTTGCTGGAATTTAGTTCTAAGACACGTAGGCAAAACTATGAAAGCTCATAAAAATCGACAGAATTCCCACTGCACAGGGAAGAGGTAATACCGGCCTGCCCCCTGGGAGGCAGACTCACTTCAGACATGCTAAACCCGTGACCGCACGACAGCTGTCCAGTGATGGCCACTGAAGAGGTAAAGGCAGCGCCCGGGCTTGATTCCAGGCGGCACAGACATAAGCACTTAGGTATTAATGTGCTTGTGGCCACCAAGCCATCTTGACATCTATACTATGTAGATAATTTTCGAGCATTAAAACTTTTCTTTTTGGAGAGGTTTCTGCTATAGGACGCATGCGCTCACCAGAAAGACAGAGACAGAGAGACAGAAAACGAGAAATCACCCCACAGGGGGATGGCCAGGCCGAAATCCCTTCTCCTCCATTCTCCTCTCGGGATCTTGGGCACGCACGCACATGCGCCTGGCGTGAGTTTAAGCCACCGGGTCCAGGACACGAACCACGGTTGGCTTCGTGGGAGTCCAGCAACATAGCCATTACGCTAACTGCTGGTCCCTAGTCATTAAAACTTTAATCTGGGGGCAAGCAGGTGGCACAGCAGTTAAGGACACTGCATCCCACGTGGCCAACTGGGCCGACAGCCTGAGAAACACACTGAGTATATATGTGTGTGCGTGCTCAAAACCCTGAGAGTGGAAGAGAAGGGACTGTGGTGTGGCCATCTCCCCGGGGTACCCTCTCACTTTCCCTCTTTCTACCCCTCCCCACTGAGTGCACACACCCTGTAGCAAAGATGAAAACCTTTAACCTGGGAGTTGGCAAACTTCTTGGAGAGCCATATGGTAAGGGCATTAGGCTTTGTGGACACACTGCTTGGGAGAAGGCGGCCAGGGATGGGAAAGCGGGAATGGGGACAGCTATGGCCCAGGAAGACTGTGGGCTCTAGTTTGCGGACCTCTGTTTTAAACAAATAAATTTTGGTGTAGGATAGAACAATCTCTCATTACAGAAAGGAGCATATAAATATGTGGTATGAAAAAAACTTAAAAAAAAAAAGAGGATATTAAAATTAATTTTTTTCTAAAGACAGATTTTTGCTATAGGATGTGTGCACTTGCTGGAGAGAGAGAGGGCGACAGAGAGACAGAAGCGAGAAATCACCCCTCCGGGGGATGGCCACACTTCAATCCCTTCTCCTCTTGGGATTCTGAGCACACATGCACACCTGGCGTTGAGTTTTTAAGCCACTGAGTCCAGGATTTGAACCACAGTCGACTACATGAGAGTCAGTGATGTTAACCATTATGCTATCCACTGGTCTCATCCCCCAGCATGAGTTTTAAGCCACTCTGTCCAGGACTCGAACCACAGTCAACTATGTGGGAGTCCAGTGACATAACCATTATACCATCTGGTCCCAGAATATTTAAAATTCTAAGCAGCATTCGTCATTGTACTCTAAAACCAAAAAATGACTTATCGCCTCTGCTCTATGAACCTAATTGAAAAAAATCAGTCAAACGAAAACAATTAGAAATTCAGCAGACTGGGGGGCCAGCAGGTGGTGTGGTGGTTAAGGGCACTGGACTGTCACATGGCTGACTGCAACTTGCTTTCTCATTTTCTCTCTCTGTCCCTCTCTGGTCAAATTAAGATAAATAAATAAGTAAATAAAGTTAAAATAATTCTTAAAAAATTAAATAAAGTTAAATAAAATAATTCTTAAAAAATACACCAAAACAATTTCATTATTAAAAAATATTTGTATTCAGGAAAAAAAAAAAGCAAAACCCAGCAGAACTATAGTATATATATATATATATTTTATATATATTTTGGGATATAAAAAATGTGTAGAGGAAAAATCTCCAACTGCATAGTTTTTGTTTCGTTTTGTTTTTAGTTTTTGCTATAGGGCATGGATGCTCACAGAGGGGTAGGTGGGGTGAGGGGCAGGGAAGGACAAAGAGAAAATGAGAAAGCACCCCCACCCTATCTCCAGGGAGATGGCCACATTGTAATCCCTCCTCCTCCATTCTCCACTCAGGACTATGGACATGTGCATGCACTCGCTTGGTATGTGTTTTTCAAGCCACTGAGTCAGGACTCGAAACACACTGTTGGTTATGTGGGAAGACAGTGAGGTGGTTTTTTTTGTTGTGTGTGTGTGTGCCAACCAATCCTGAAATATAATTTAGTCTGACTTCGGTAACAGAATTCAAAGGTAAAATTTAACTTGCTACTAAATCTTGTCACACTGGCTTTCAAAAGTGACCTTACAAATAATTTCTAAAGTATGAAAAGTTCTCCATATTCTTTATTTGATAGTGTACACGGACCACACTAAAATGTCTCTCAGTAAGTGCAAGGCAGTGTTTTGGATACAGGGAATTCTAATAGACTGGCTGAGTTCTGACCAAATGTATGAAGCAGACGTCACTGCCTTATCTTCAGCCCTTGCCTTAGTGGGTTAAGGAACACAAACTGAAACACAGGTAAGCCTGCTTGGCTTTGAGACACGAAGGACTTCTCCAGCATGTCCACACTCACACAGTTACCTACAAGCCTAAATAGAAAACACCCGTCTCCAGAGGGCTTTGAGATGGCCATCACCACCTTTGTAGAATGGTGAACATCACTAATGAATTGCCAATGACATCTTTAGAAAAGGCAAAGAGTGCTACTAGCACTTACTGAACTGGAATTACTATCAAAAATTAAAAAAACTAACAATATGCGTTTAACCACAAGCCAGTCTTACTTAAATCAGGACTGTCCAAGAAAATATCCTGTCAGCCATTCATGATCCGAGTCCCGGTGCAGGTCAGCTAAAACCTGGCACACATAGAAACGGCGAGACATCTCTGTTTTGGCATAAATGAGGCAGTGGCCACCTACTGTCACTAGGAGCTTTTTGAAGATAAGCTATCAGCTCTGCTCTTCCTGACTTCTTTTTAACGCTAGCAAAGATCGTTTTTGCTCGAGTGATGTCTTTGGGATTCCTGATCCCTCCCTCAGTGTATCCCCGCCCCAGGTAAGGCCTTTGTTCTTGGCATCTGTGGGAGAGAATCCAGGGCCCTGACCTGTCTTCCGCCCAAACAGACCATGGAGGCTTGGGCCAGGCCGGTGCTTGCCTCCCCTTCCACGGTGTGGCCCTGGGCACACTTCCGAACAAACATCTTGCCTTTCTCAACATCGCTCATTTTAATTCTCTCTTCTGTTGCTTGGGATACTAGGGTTTCTCAGCTCAGAGGCTGGACATCCTGCTCTCTCTATTCCTTTTTAACGTGTAATGTGTTTACTGTTAGAGTTCAAAATGATGATCAAAGAAAATTTTTTCTCACAATAAAAAAAAAGGTACAATATTTCTTTTTGGAGTACAACATTTAAGTAGTATTTTGTTAACAGATTTCGGAACTTTTTTTTGGAGAGGTTTTTGCTATAGGACACATGCGCTCACCAGAAAGACAGAGAGAGACAGAAAGCGAGAAATCACCCCCGGGGGGGGGTGGCCATGCCGCAATCCCTTCTCCTCTATTCTCCTCTCTGGGTCTTGGGCACGCATGCATACATGCACGGCGTGAGTTTAAGCCACCGGGTCCAGGATTCGATCCACAGTCGACTACGTGGGAGTCCAGCGACATAGCCATTATACTAACTGCCAGTCCCAGATTTCGGAACATTTTTCAGAAAGGAAATGAAGTAGATAATTGTCAAAGTTGTATAATATTATTTACTAGCTAATCAAATATCTAAACAGCAGGTAACTATCAATTTCAAAAAACCCAATGATCTGTTTACTTTCCAGGAAAAGGCCTGCAAACCAACTACGGATAAAAAAGCATCCTGTCAAAAGCAGGTGTATAAAGGCTGCTTAATTGAAGGCCACGTATCTTCAGTGGCAACTGTGCTCAGCTCCCAGAGGCAGCACAGCCCCGGCCACCCTCTGGGAGGCATAGAGGTTATCAGGGAAGCATGTGCATTGTAGCGGGCAGGCAGGTGTGAGGGTGCTGTTGGGAGGGGGTCTCAGGAACCACATATTCTCTTCCCCACACTAACAACCCCACAATGAGCCACAACCAGAAAACGTGCACAAACATTCTCAAGAAAACAAAGCACAGACAACAGCAACATGGCCAGGTGGACGTGGACTCCTCTCTAAATAAAGCGAAACACAGAGTGTGCTTGGTCTAGTTGTAATCCAGACCGGATCCACGGGGAGATTTCTGACAGCAGCAAAGGAAAATCCTCCCTCAAGTCGGGTGGCCGAGTAGGCCTCCTAAAGCTGAGGTGGCGGCAGAGTGCAGGACTAGCAGGGAAGAGCCTTTCAGATCACATGCGTCAACCTCTCCTGGCTCAACCAGCATTGGACATGCACACCAGGAAAGGGGTGCGTAGGAGGGGCATGCAGGGGAGGGGCACACAGAAACAGATGTCACTCTGGGATAACTTTCTCCCCACAGAAGGCAGCTGCCGACATCATGAACCTTGGAGTGAGTTAGTTAAGGGCCATCCCAAAGCAGGTGGGACCCTGGCTACCTTGGGCGGTGCTTCATCGGACCCTCCGGAGTCCCAGGACACCGTAGCCTGTCTTCGGGACTCCATCCTCATCCGTTCTTCTTGCTGCACCTTCTCCTCCTCTAGGATTGTGCTAGAGAGACAACACATGGCTGTGAGGGTGCTGGAGGCCCAGTCAGTGCACACCAACCCCACCCAGTCCCGTCTGAGCACCAGCTGCTGCTGGAACGTGACGACAGCAAAGGGACCCCACACGGGCGGAAAGGAGGATCAGGTTTCTGAGTCTTCAAGAATGTTTCTTCAGCAGCCTTGTCTGAGAGGGCAGGCCCACCTAGAGCACAATCACGGGTGACAAAACGACAGCTGGTGAGGGAGACAGAGGTTGGCAGCACGGACCGGCCAAGATGAAATGTTTGCATGCCCAAGTTTATCTGGAGAGGAGAACCACCCTGAGGAATCTCAAGCAGTACTTTATCAAACACATACATATCTGAGGACAGCCTCTGTGTGGGAAACACGGGTTCCCATACAATGCCACCACCCTAGCGCACGGTGTGACCAATCAGCAAGCTGGCTGACAGCGTCCCTCGATGGTTCAATACAATCTCCCTGCTGACTTTCAGCTCACCCAGAACTTTATGTGATCAGGAAAAACGCAACAGTTTTTATACATTTTTTTTTCAGAACTTCTGAAAATACTGTTTGCTTGAAACTGGACCCCCGCGGACCCCCGCCGTCGGTACCACTGCTACTTACCACTGCCGGACTACCCCGAGGCTAGCTGCAGTCCCACATACCACGGTTTCAGGCGGCCTCCACAGTGGCTGCTAGGCGGCTCTGTGGTCCTGGCTGGGTGCCATCACAGAAAGTGCTCAGGACACAGTCGGAGTGAGCGCCTACAAACTTCCGTTCCACACGGTTCCCCAGGGCACCAGGGCGGCAGGGCTCTGAAGCCCTGGTCCTAACTCCTAAGCCTGGCGAACAGCCCTTTCTCGCTGCTAGCCACTCGAGAGCTGTAATAATGAAGCTCATTCAACGTTTCTGGCCTCCTGGTGGACAGAGTGCAGTGAATAACCACCCAGGAA
>NW_006159829.1:2540349-2548511 GCF_000334495.1 Tupaia belangeri chinensis | reverse complement strand
AGAAGGTGGCCATAGGCGCCCCAGCCTCTCTCTAATCTGGGAATTTGCTCGACTGTTTAGAAAGACATTCCTGTTGGCTGGAGCATGCTGTTTCTCACACAACCCACTCCACAGTTCCCTTCTGAGTCGGAACGAGGCAGGCCCAACACAGACCATGACTGCCCTGGGGAAGCACAGCAGCACCGCCAGGTCAGGGACTCCAGTCCCCCAAAGGAAGAGATGTTCTCAAAGAAATGGTCCCATGAGCACTGCACAGAAAGGCTTTTAGGCAAAGGTCCCACCCCCTCCTCTAAATACGACTCCTGTTTCCGTCTTGCCCCAGTTCGGTGATCATGGCTGAGCAAACACACCACGAACCTCCGCCAACATTTATGAACCTCACAGCGGCCTCAAAAGCAGCGTTTGCTTGGCCTGCACCGCTGGAGACTGGGCCCCTGTGAAGGCCCAGCTGGGCTTGTGAGAGGCACAGCACAAGTTGGGGCACCCAGGCCCACTCCGTTCTACAGCGGGGCAGGCTCGGGTGAGTCATTGTGCTCTGCCCTTCGATCAGAAGAGCACCCACCTCGGCTTGCCAGGCGGATTAAGAGGTGGCAGCTGTGAGAGTGTTTGCTACATGTGTAGAAAGCGCAACAGCGGGGCCCTTGCTCTGGGGCTGCTTGTTCAACAGGAATCTGCTAACCCTGCTCTGAACAAGACATGGGTTAAGGTTTCTGAGGCGCTCGATCTAGGGCCAAAGAAACTTGAAAACCTGCAATGAGGGAGAGGGAGCTCCCTAGGCCCCGGGGGATCCAGGGAGAAAGACACCCAGCAGGCGGCTGCCAAAGCAGCCCTAGTACAGACGCCTGCACGCACGCGACTAAGGCACAGTGATGCGTGCTGCTATCTCTGGTGTGGAAATGAAGACCACTCTACTTCAACTTTCTTTTCTAAGCCTATAAAAACATCTGTACGCTCTGAACACGAGTGCCTGGAACATGACTGGCAAGTGCTGCGCTGGGTGTAGACTGCATGCACTCCCACATTCCCGCGTCCATCCAACAGCGTGGCTGAGAGAGGAGACTCACGTTCCTCAGTATGAACTAACAGCGTGGAAGCGGCAGGTCCAGGTTTAAATCCTATCGCGGCAGGCGACACAACTGTGGACAGCTGTTTCTCCTCACCTCACTCCCAAAGCGAAGCGCCTCTCTAAGCAGCTATCTCAAAAGGTTGCTGAGATGAAAACGAGACCACCTTTATGAAGAACTCAGAAATCCAAGATGCTTTTAAAAGTGGGAAGAAGTAGTTATTTACTTGGGACCAGCAGTTAGTGTAATGGCTATGTCTCTGGACTCCCATGTAGCTGACCGAGGTTCGAGTCCCGGACCCGGTGGCTTAAACTCACACTGGGCGCATGTGGGTGCGTGCCCAAGATCCCGAGAGGAGAATGGAGGAGAAGGGATTGTGGCGTGACCATCCCCCCTGGGGGGTGATTTCTTGCTTTCTGTTTCTCTGTCTCTGTCTTTCTGGTGAGCGCACGCGCCCTATAGCAAATACCTCTCCAAAAAAAAAAAAAAGTCAGAAGAACTATTACATATTCCCTATCAAATAAAATCCTATGTAGCTGACAGTTACTATCCCTTAGAGAGGCTGCAAGTAATTCCAGTGAGTGAAAATCCAGTTAGGGTATGTGGTACAAAAGAGCAACGTCATTGTTTTGCCAATGCAATCACCTACTTACGTGCTAACAGGCAGTAACTGAGACTGGCCCTTGACCGAACCAACAGATTGAGTATGCCTGCTGCATGAGCAAACTCATACTAGGCAGTAATAAATACCTTCAGTAATAAATATGTTCTGACCTAAAAAAAGAATTTGCCTGCTAAAGAGACACTGATGTGCAAGGCCTCTGACTTCGACAAATATTAAACAATTACACCTGTAAAGAGTAGCTGATACTTTGGTGTGAGCTGATACAGTTTCACCAAGTCCTGGTCACTCATCAAAGGAAACTTGGCAAGGTACACTTAACTTCTTAGATTATAAAACAAAAATAAATTTATACCTCAAAAGGCTGCTGAAAAAATAACCATTTATCTACATTTTAGAGCTGCTCTGTGCCCACACATGAGTAATACCAGTGCTTCCAAGGCAGTAGTCCCCAACCTTTCTGGCACCAGGGACTGGTTTTGTGGAAGACAATTTTCCTGGAGATGGGGGTGTTGTTTCTGGATGACTCAAACACATTGTAGTCATTGTGCACTTTATCTCTATTACTCTTGCATTGTAATATAAATAATGAAATAATTATACAACTCACCATGAAGCAGCATTTGCAGCTGCTTCCCAGTGCTAGCATCACTGCCTCAGCTCCACCTGGGAACATCAACTGCATTAGATTTTCATAAGGAGTGTAAAACCTAGACCCTTTGCATGTGTAGTTCATGACAGGGTTGTCACTCCTATGAGAATCTAAGGCAGCTGCTGATCTGACAAAAAGTGGAGCTCAGGCGGTAACGTGAGATGGGGAGTGGCTGTAAATACAGACAAAGCTTGCTCACTTGCCTGACGCTCATGTCCTGTTGTGCAGCATGGTTTCTAACAGGCCACAGACTGCTTCTGATCCACGGCTGAGGGGGTTGGGGACCCCTGTTTTAAGTGAAATTAGGCCCAGCTGTAGCAGTGCAAAAATAAGCAGCATGACATTGGTCTGGGTCCTGGAAGCTGCATGGTGAACACACGGCATGGCAGTATGCGCTTGCAATTGAGCTGAGAGGCTGGGACAGGAGAACAGGGACAAGACACCCTGTCAACAGTATCTATTTGTTTCTTTGTCTTTCTCATAGAGAATAAAAAGGGAAATGGTTTCTCATTTTTCATTTTCTTCTTCATTTACTGCCCTTCTTCCTCTATGCTCAGGTAAATTCTCCAAACTTATTAAGTTCTCTACTGCCTCCCAGGGGTTTCCTGAGCCTGAAAACTTCTCTCTCCTTTATCTGGGCAACTCATACTTACATTTCAAGTGTCTACTAATACTTCTCTCTGTAGAGTCTTCTCCAAAGCACTACCTCCATTCACTCTGAGTCATACTGCTTTTCCACGTACCCAAAGCAGCCAGTGTGCAGCTCAGTTTCCTTTTTGTAGGGATGCATTGCAGATCTCTGTTTGCTTGGCTCTTGCTCTCATTAGGCCAAGAACTATCATTGGAAAGCCTTTTCCCACGTGCCCAGGGTTGGTGCAGACCCTGAATCCCAACAGGCATTCATAAACAGCATGTGAATGGATGAGTGAGGCCACATTAGTGGCGTAAATCCAACCACAGGTGAAGGGCACAGGCACATAGGACCAAGTTTCCTATTTTCCCAATCAGCCAAATAGGAAGGGACTGCAGGCCTCCTCTCTCCAGACGGCCCCTGGGAGCAGGAGTCCAGTCTTAGACCAGGGGCAGAGGGGGCCTCACTAGCTCAAGAGAGCTCAGGCAAGTCAGCAGTTTTCTGGCACTCCTCTCCTAGCCATCTGATCCTTAAAATAAATGACAGATTCGGCATTGTAATTCGCTAACATTTTGTTATTTAAACAACTAAAAAGTTCGTAAAAATCAGAAAACAAGAAAAATTAAACATTATTCTTAAAATACAGGCAAGTTATGAGACAGGTAAGTGAGACACACACTTTTTTTTTTTTTAATTTGCCATAGGGGGCCGAATGCAGTTCAAATCCTGGACCTGGCAACTTGCTTTCTCTCTCTCTCGCTCTATCCCCCTCTGGTCAAATTGAAATAAATAAATGAATGAATAAATAAAGTTAAATAAAATAATTTTTAAAAATTTGCCATAGGGTGCTGTGCTTGCCAGAGAAAGAGAGAAATCACCCCACTCCTCAGCCAGGAAGGAACTCCATGCTGTAATCTCTTCTCTTGAGATTTCGAGCACACAGCACACATGCACATACACCAGGTGGTGCTTTTCCAGTTGTAGGTCCGCGACTCAAACCACATAGTTGGTCTTTTTTTGTGGAATCCAGTTGCCTTAACCGCCATGCCACCTGGAGGACCTTAATTAAATAATTTTTTATTTTCTTTCATGTCAAAAGAGTCTGTAGATAGTTTAGATTTTTTGGGCTATATATCAGTATAATATACCAATATATTACCAGTATAATCAGAAATCCAGATTTCAATGTGGCAACAGCTCCAAAATGACCATTTAAGTTCTATGCTTATATTTATATTTCAGAAAAAAAAAAAAAAAGAATTAAAAAGGACACATTCAGACCTGGCTCCTTGGCCTGGTGGTTAAGGCAGCTGGGTCTCATATCGCTGGCCAACCTCACAGATGGAGTTGAGATATATGTTTCTGTTTGTTGTGCTATAGGGCACACGTGCTTGCCAAAGACAGAGAAAGTACGGTTTGTTATAGGACACTGTGCTTACCACAGACTGAAAGAGAGAGAGAGAAAGCAAGAAAGCACACTCTGCAGTAGGGATGGTCACACCACAATTTCTTCTTCATTCTCCTCTTGCGATTTTGGGCACACATGCACCCACATCCAGTGTGTTTTTCAAGCTGCTGAGTCTGGGCTCGAACTGTGCAGTCAGCCATGTGGGATCCAGCTGCCTTGACCTTCATGCCATCTGCTGGCCCCGAGACATACTATTTAAGGCAATGGAAACTCCATTTTCAATAGGTCTCATTAGGCAATTTGACTTCACACAGTTGCTTTGTGAAGTGGGCTGCCCTAATCGTAAGGCTGCTGCCCCCCAAGAGCCTACAAATGGGCCACGTGAAGCCCCTGTAATAAGGAGACCCTGTGAGGCTCATCTGCCCTGATTCTTCCACCACACTCTTTTCTCCTGTTCTCTGACCTACGGAATGTACTGTCTGAATCTTTCTTTTTAGATCTTAATCACATTCTGCCACATTGCAGGATTTAGGTTATAAGTTTCCTATGGCTATCAGACATGGGTCCGATTTCCCTAGTAAACAGAAGAGCATTTGCAAATTGCAGATCTTTCAGTATTTCTTTAATTCAACATGACAGTCTCATTCCTCAAAGAACACAATGACAAATGGGAAGAAAGTTCCTTCAATCTCAGTACTTCGTTCTCATACCAAAAATAGCATGTCAAGATGCTTCTGAGAAACCATGATTTGTCTCTCAGAGAAGAGGATATAAATAACTCATAAAAATAATCTGTTTTCACAATGGGAAGACTAGGCCATAGATGGGGTAAGGCACAAAGAGACATTACTGAACTTTTCTCTCTACAGCTGCTTAAGAACCCAGAGCAACAAACTAAAATAATGTGCTGGGTGCCGAGGAGGTCAAATTGAAGCATATTTTCCCAAGCTGCAAATATTTTTAGTAGCAATACATTCCATTTCAAAGTTTTAGCTGCCTAATGTGAACTAGCAATGAGCCTTCATGTTTTTTTCTTAGAATGGAGGTTTCGAAGTCTCAAATTTGCAAAATGATGAAACAATAAAAGCTGAGGTTTGTCACTTAAAACACTAACACACTTGATAATTATGTCTTTATCTGCAGATCCCTTTTAGGAAGAGAATCCTGAAAGGGAAAAGAATGCTTTATTCAATGTCAGTTTTGTTTTTTACTTCCCTCACTTTAAAAGAAAAAGTTATCAAAGTAATCAAGTCATAGAAAAGGACCTAATGACTTGTGCGTGACACTCGGACTTTACTTCAGCCCACCAAGCTCCCTGTGAAAGCTTGTCACACAGATCCATGAGTTGGCACAGAGAGGTCTTATTAAAATTCCCTTTCGGAGCAACGAAATGTGATTTCACTTTCAAAGTATTTTGATAGTAAGCAAGAAAGTGGTTCACTAGGTCCCTGTTTTTAGTACTGCGCTAAAATACAAAAACAAATCTCCAACCAAGACAGGCTTTAGGAATGAAAAAGGCCTGTGTGGTTGATGGATCCTGTGGGGTCGAAGTTCAAGCCACCCCACAAGAAAGAACAGCATAGGGTCCAGCAGATGGCATAATGGTGACATTGCTGGACTCCCGTGTAGTTAGCCATGGTTCAAGTCCTGGACCTGGCAGCTTGAAACTCACGCCAGGCATATGTGCGTGCATACCTAAAATCTCAAGAGGAGAATGCAGGAAGGGACTGCAGCGTGGCCTTCCCTCTGGGAAGTGATTTCCCACTCTCTCAGGCAAGTGCACATGCTCTATAGCAAATATCTCGCTCTAAAAACAAAAGAACAGCAGAGACAAAGCGGGGAAATTCAGTAAAACTTTAAGATAATTGTGAGTTGCAACTTTTACCTGCTTTTAAACATAAGAAATACTTTTTGCTTTATTTAGTATAATGAGAAAAACCTTTTCTCTCTTTTTTTAAAAAAAATACTGGCCTTGGAATGACATCATACAATTTGCTTTGGACATAAACAAGTCTGGGTTTGTAGCTGCTTAGACTAATCCGGAAAACACCCAGAGCAGAAACAGCAATAGACCCAGAGAAAAGGCAAGAGAGAACTGGCCTGTCTGGCGAGTCCATGGGATGCCGGTTTTGAAGCTGATCTTTTACAGTTACCCAACAGTGCCTCACCACAAAGGAATGGAATCGTCTTTTTATAACAAAAAAGCCCCTGGTATGTTCGCAGAAAGCTTGCCTGGAGGCTTCCGAGGAAGCTGGGTATGACCCCTCTGGGACCCGATGACCTAGGGACTGGCTGAAGGCCGTGACCAGCGCTACAGTGTGCGCCTCTGCACCCCCCCCCCCCCCGTTTCACAACGGGACCAGGAACAGGACCACCATCGTGAGCATGTCAAAGTCACATTTCCCTCTCCACTTATTATGTATCTAATTATGTGCCCTCTAGAGAAACATTTTTGTTTGGTTGTTGTATTACCTATCTTAAAATTATTGAAAAACACAATTTCAACTAAAATCTTGCTTTAAATGGTGACCTGTTTCTGGCACGTCTGAGTGTCTTATTTGGCCAGCTCTCTTATAGGAAGGAATTATAAATTCTGGACATAAGAAACAAACATGTGATGGCACAGGAGAGTAACCCCTGAAGGTAGATGCTGAAGGGAGAAGGCAAAAAATGGCCCTGGGTTGGTCCCTGCTTTTTTTTTTTTTGGAGAGGTTTTTGCTATAGGGCACGTGTGCTCACCAGAAAGACAGAGACAGAGAGAGAGAAAGCGAGAGATCACCTCCCAGGGGGGATGGCCATGCCACAATCCCTTCTCCTCCATTCTCCTCTCGGGATCTTGGACACGCACACATACATGAGTTTAAGCCACCGGGTCCAGGACTCGAATTGCGGTTGGTTACATGGGAGTTCAGCGACATAGCCATTGAGTTAACTGCTGGTCCTGGTCCCTGCTTTTTAACAGCCATCAGTCAGAGGCAAGCCCTAGACTTACTGGTGTGAAAAACCAGAGAACTGAGACTGGAGCCCCTTCAACTGGTGGAAAGTGAGGGCAGGGGAAATCCCTGAAAGAAGAAAGCCAGAGAGGGAGTGACCTTATTTCTGAGTAGAAATTCTGGCTGACCCTGGAACCATGCACACATGCAGACTCTGAGCAGCCCAGCACAGGCTAAAGATCTGAATAGAAGCTGGAGCTGCTGCCCACAGTAGGTAGAGCGTGTGGTTGGAGCTCGCCAAGGTAACTGGCTGCTTGCACAAACAGAGCGAGCAAGACACTTCTGAGAGGTTCAACATACACACACCAGGGCTCGGCAGGAGGAGAGAGAATGGAACAGAAAGTAAGTCTGAAGTAGTAGTTGAAGGTTTTCCAAATTTGGTAAAAGACGTTAAGTCTTCAGATCTAAGAGGTTAAGCAGATTCCAAGGCATGGCTAATACAAAGAAAACCATATCTACTTAAAACTGCTGAAGACCAGGTAAAAGAAAATAAGAAAACTGCAAGAGAAAAATGACACATCACACCCAGAGGTTCAATTACTTGTGCGGCCAATAACTTATTAGAAATGACAGGCCAGATGGGTTGGCCCCATAGTGTAGTGGTGAAGGGAGCAGGATCCCACAGAGCTGACCGCAGCTTGACTCCTGGCTTGAAAAACACACCAGGCCCTCGGGCCCTGCGTGGCCTCTCCGGCCCCGCGCCTAAGCTGCGACCGGAGGTGGGTCCTGCGCGGCCCTCCCCGGCCCCACGCCAAGGCGGCGGCAGCGGGCGCCCCGCCCCCTGCCCACCCC
>NW_006159829.1:2508942-2539275 GCF_000334495.1 Tupaia belangeri chinensis | reverse complement strand
TTGGAAAATTATTTGCTGAGAACATGTATGTTGATGTGCTAGATTGAACCAATGCACAGTGTATTTTGGATGGAAAATTCATTTGTGTGTTGTGATGGTGTATAGTGAATTAATAAAAAAAAAAAAAAAAAAAACACCAGGTGCATGTGCATGAGTGTTCAAAATCCCAACAGGATTGGAGAAATGACCACGCCCCACTGAGAAGTGTTTTCTCCCTGTCTTTCTTTGGTAAGTAAACATATCCTCTGGCAATTATAAATAAGTAAACAAATACATATAAGCTAAAAAATTTGGTTCTAGGGACCAGCAGTTAGCGTAATGGCTATGTCGCTGGACTCCCATGTAGTCGACTGCGGTTCAAGTCCCAGACCCGGTGGCTTAAACTCACACCGGGCACATGTGCGTGCGTGCCCAAGATCCCGAGAGGAGAATGGAGGAGAAGGGATTGCGGCGTGGCCATCCCCCCTGCGGGGTGATTTCTCGCTTTCTATTTCTCTGTCTCTCTCTGTCTTTCTGGCGAGCACACGTGCCTTATAGTGAAAACCTCTCAAGAAAAAAAAGTTGGTTCTGTTATTTATGTTTCATTACTGGTAAGGCTGAAGACCAACACAAACAAAAATCTCTTAATGTTCAGATGCCACGAGCATTTTAAGATGTATACAGGAGTAACTGAGAGATAAGTTACTTTTCTAGATAATATCTAGACTCAATAGGATAGCAATGAGAATGAAAATACTTCTTGAAAGTACAATGGCTAAGGAGGAATTTAGACACCACCTTTGAAAGGAATTTTGGAAGCAAATACGAAACACATACATGCATATACACACTTAAAAACACACACATACAGACATAAAAGCAACCTCATGTTCTTAACCAAACCTAGAGTTGTGTGCAAGTGTGTGTGTGTTTTAGACAGGGTGTCAGTGTGTTGTGATCCTCCTGTCTAAACCTCTCAAGTAGCTGGGACCACAGGCACACATCCTCAAGCTTGGCTTTTAGGGAGCATCAGGAATCAAACCCAGGCCTCTTACGTGGCTTCAGCCCATGGAGAAGCAGTGTCCTGTGTACTCAGTGCAGCTGGGCTGTCCAATGTAGAGCTGACATCGTAGAATGCACGGAGTCAAAAAGAGTTTTCAAAACTTAAGATGCTGCTCACAGAAAAACACATTCAAATCTATCCCTCTATGAGACATGTATAAAATGTCACAAAGTGTAAGGAGCAGCCAGATCTGGACAAAACACTAGCGACCTTTAAAAATAGATAAGGTCTTCATGCTGACTGCAGGGCAAGCAAAAGCTCTTAACAAAGACATGATCTATTTTTGCATTGCAGGGCAGTGTTGACTGGAGGAAGCTGTGTGTCAGCCAGAGAAGGCCAGAGGAGACTTGTTTAGAACCAGTAACGCAAGATGCTCCACAGCTGCAGTTGACAACAGAAAATACCTGGCTTTACCTTCAACTTCTCCTTCCTCCATTGCTGTATAAAATAAACCTGGGAACGGCTCAGGGCCGCAGTGTTCTCCATCAGAAACGCACAGTCTAGGGACCAGCAGTTAGCGTAATGGCTATGTCGCTGGACTCCCACGTAGTCCACCAGAGTTGGAGTTCCAGACCTGGTGGCTTAAAACTCACGCCGACAGGAACCAGCAGTTAGTGTAATGGCTATGTCGCTGGACTCCCACGTAGTCGACTGCAGTTCGCGTCCCGGACCTGGTGGCTTAAAACTCACGCCGGGCGTGTGTGCATGCGTGCCCAAGATCCCAAGAGGAGAATGGAGGAGAAGGGATTGTGGCGTGACCATCCCCCCTGGGGGGTGATTTCTCGCTTTCTGTCTATATGTCTCTCTCTGTCTGTCTGGCGAGCGCACGCGCCCTATAGCAAAAACCTCTAAAAAAAAAAAACCCTCATGCTGGGTGCGTGTGCATGCGTGCCCAAGATCCCGAGAGGGGAATGGAGGAGAAGGGATTGTGGTGTGGCCATCCCCCTTGAGGGATTTCTCGCTTTCTGTCTCTCTCTTTGTCTTTCTGGCGAGAGCATGCCACTCTATAGCAAAAAAAAAAAAAAAGCTCAGTCGGCCCACTTTCCCACTTTTCCCCACTTGCGTATCTGTTCTTTCAATCCATTGCTGCTTCCACTCAGGGCCCACATCTTCTTGCTTCAGGCTGAGGCAACAGAGATGGCTTGGTAGTTTGATCACTAGGATGAGCTTTCCACCATGGTAGGGGTGGTGGAGAGGGAAGTGGGGGGAGGCACAGAGATGGGTACTTGTGACAGGCTTCCTGTGTGGCAAACCTCCTGTCCAGCCTCCAAACTGGCTAGGACCATAGCTGCACACAGTCTTGGTGTGGTCAGGTCTGCCTGGGAAGCAAACATGGCCCCCTGACCTTTGTGGCATTCTGCCTTAAAAGCAGTGGTGGTTTCTGTAAGCTACCTTGGCAGGGACAGTGATACTTTATTTTTTCTCCCTAAGGTTTTTGTGATAGGATGTATGAGCTTGCCAGAGAAAGAGAGAGAGAGAGAGAGAGAGAGAGAGAGAGAGAGAAATCGCCCCCTGGGGGGATGGCCATGCTGCAATCCCCTCTTCACTCTGTTCTCGGGATTTTGGGCATGCATGCACACGCAACTGGTATGATTTTCAAGTCACTGGATCCAGGACTCAAACTGCAGTTGGCCATGTGAGAATCCAGTGTCCTAACCTCCATGGCACTGGCTGACCCCCAGGGCCAGTGATACTTCTAAAGCATTTCTGTATGCCAAAGTAGGCTACCTATATTACCTAGTGGAATCCCACAAGAACCTAGAAATAGCCATTGTTACTATGTTTATGTTAGAAAAACGGCTGTGGAGACTTAAAGATGCTCCCCATGGGCAGCAGGTCGTGAGGTGGTTGAGGCACTGGACTCCCACACAGCCGACTGCAGTGTGAGTCCCGGATGTGGCCTGCTCTCTCACTTGCCCTCTTTCTATTTCTCTGTCTCTATCTGGAGAGCGCCTGTGTCCTGCAGCAAATTAAAAAGTCTTAACAATAAATAAGTAATTATTAAAAAAGAGATGTTCACCAAGATAATAGATGGGGGGTCAGGACTTGAACTCAGATAGCTGTGACTCCAAAGCTCTTAATAATCATACACAGTTCTGTGGTTGCTTACCTTAAAGTTAAATTCAAATAACCAGATTCTTTAAAGGGTGCTAAAAGGACCAACATATGGCCTAATGGTTATGTCACTGGACTCCCATGACCTGGTGACTTAAAATTCATGCTGGGTGTGTGGACCCAAGATCCCAAGAGGAGAATGGAGAAGGGTCTGTGGCATTGACATTCCCCTTGTTGGGGGGCTTTTTCATTTTCTGTCTCTGCTGGTGAGCACATGTGCCCTTTAGCAAAAGTCTCTTGTAAACAGACAGACAGACAGAGCTTACGTGTGTCTGGTGACTCTCTGTATGCTAAGACCCCAGGCTCCTCTGGGAGAGCTTAGCCACCACCTTCTACTAGATGGGCTAACACAGCGTGTGCTGTCATGAGCGGGGCAAGGGTACTGACTTCAGATGGATTACAAGGGTGTTCCCCAAAAGTTCATGGAAATGTGTTATAAAAAAATGAATTTCAAATTTTTACACCAAAATAAGCTAACATTTTAATTCCATTTCTACACACACACACAAATTTAATTTAAACTTTGCTAGAGTGTCCATGTGCTCAATAGAGAGCGTGAGAGAGAGTGAGCAGGTGAGCAAGCAAGCCCTCCCCATGGGTATGGTCATGCCACAATTCCTTCCCCATCTCTCCTTCCTTTCAGGATGCTGGGCAGCCCTGAACATGCACCCAGACCTGTTTTTTGTTTTTTTAATTTTAATTTATTCATTAATTTATTTTAATTTGACGAGAGAGAGAGAGAGAGGGAAAGTAGGAAAGCAAGCCACCAGGTCCAGGACTTGAACCGTGGTCAGCCATGTGGGAGTGTCCAGCACCTTAACCACCATGCCACCCGCTGGTCCCATCCAGGCCCATTCAACTGTCATGTCCAGGACTTGACCCACGCAGCCAACCATGTTGGACCTAGCTCATGTAACCACCAGGCCATAGACTGGCTCACCACAAAATTTTGAGATCCTTTTATGTAACATTTAATGCTGAAAACAAGACTGTGGGTAGCATTTGTGATTCTGCTCTGACAGGGAGGCTAAGAAATTTGCCAAAGGTCACACACCCTTTTCAAGATTCTTTGAAAAATTCACACACACACACACACACACACACACACTTCATTTATTCTAAAGATGTTGTGAGCTTTACCCAGCAGACTCCCAGATGAACTTAAATACAGTCTGTTTTCCTGAGATGCTTGGTAAGCTCACTTAGGTATGATACCAAGATGCAATATGAAAAGAAGAAAATGAAAGTACGAAACTGGTATAGACACTCTGTGCTAAGATACAGCCTTGATCAAAAGATCCTCCCAAGGACCAGCAGATGGCTGTGTCGCTGGACTCTCACATAGTCAATTGCAGTTTGGGTCCTGGACCTGGTGGCCTGCGTGCCCAAGATCCTGAGGGGAGAATGGAGGAGAAGGGATTGCGGTATGGCCACTGCCCCCCACCCCCGGGATGATTATCTGTCTCTCTGGTGAGCACATACGCACAATAGCTAAAAAACTCTCTTTGAAAAACAAAAACAAAACCTCCCAAAGTTCAGCTTTGCATAAGCTGGAAACTAAACAAGGCAATATCAAGTTAAAACCAAGAGCCAAAACAAAAACAACACAGACACACAATCAAAATCAAACCCCCAAAATAAAAACTTCCAAGGACCCAGAAGCTGGAGACAAGCTCTGCACGCAGGGTAGGTTCACAGCAGGTCCTCTGGAGCCACCTGCCAGCTCGGCTCCAGCCTGCCTGCCGTTGCCTCTGGAGGGGCTTGGCCTGTGCACCTGGGTCAGTTCCGGTCTTACGTGAAAACCATTGATGAAGGTACTACTACACCTGCAAGGACCATGAGGATTACGGTGAAAGAAGGCATGGGTGTTCAGGGGCAATGCCAGGCAACAGTGCTGACTGCTCGGGCCGTGATAACCGGGAAAACTAACTGCAGAGGACGGAGTGAAGAGCAACAGAGCAGCCTCTCTCAAGAGCTCTGGGACGGAAGACTGACTCAAAACCACGAACCGCCTTCCAAGCTGGCATCTGTCAATACAGGCCAGTGTTCTGTCAGACATCAAGGCTCAGGTACATTTATGAACATACCATTTACATCCTTTCATCTCATCTCACATGTGAAGCGGCTTGTTCAGAACAATAATTTCCAAAGGATTCAACAGAAAACTACCGTTGGAGTCGCTGGAACTTTCATTCACTATGGGGAGTACCATAATTGGTAAATCCACTCAGGAAAAACGGCAGCACCCAAAAGCTAGCACATGAGCACCCCAGCCTATGAATACACAACCACTGCGATGCGTGTATGCATGCCATGCTCCTCAGATGACACCGGCTGTGATGTTCAGACAGCAGCGTTTGCAAGAACCCAAAGTAGCAAATTTCCAAAGTCCTACCAGCAGGAGAAGGCATAAGTCAACTACGGCACAGTCATACCAGACGCTGCCCTGCAGAGAGGACGGACGGCAGCTACCTAGTAACACACAGGGTCTCAAACTGCGAGGTGGTCACACAATGGGGCGGCATCATTGCTTCTGTGTTTTGGACTCTGGCTACACGGGGTACCCAAATGGGGAAAAGGCACCGAGTTCTTTGCCCTGTGTTCAATGTAGGTGTGGCAGCTGCATTATACCACAATAGAAATTACAACTATACAAACATCATGGAGTAAAACTTTAAAATGCAATTTTATCTACTGAATTGATTTGTCTAAAAAGGATTTAAGAAACTGAACTTAACTTAAAATGTTGTTCTAAACTGATATAAAACTGATAGTCTTTTTTTACAGTGGCACAAATACCTTAATCAAGGAGACTACTGCCAGGAAATACTACTTTTTTTTTAGTTTATTTCTAGAGAGAGAGACAGAGACAGAGGTGAGATGAAGGGACCTGAGATGAGGTTCTGTCACAGTCCTCTCCCAGCCCTCTAACCAACCAGGACTAGGGGTGAGGGCCCCACATGGTTTGCATGTGCTGTCAGCAGGCACCTCGCTGCCTGTGCTGCCATGCCTGGGCTGGGAAGTAATGTATTGGAACGTGAGCACCAAGACGGCAAACACTGAAGTTGCTGACTAGGTTTCTTGGCAGAGTAGCTACGAAAGAATTAATTAACCAAGATGAAAGGACTCTTCACTCAGAAAGCATCTGGTGCAGTCTTCTAACCTACTCATCACAAGGCACAGGATGCTGAAGTGTGCAGCGTGGGAGAGGGTAGCCGCTCAGCACTGGAGTATCCCTCCTGGGAAGTGGAGCACACTCCACAACAGGCCACCTGCAGGTTCATCTTCTATTGCTCAAGGAATTCACACAGACGAATAAGGAAACAGGACATAAGGAGGCAGGTTCCTTGAGTCATAGAGATCAACTCATGAATCAGTCTGACCAAGGTAATTTTCCTATGACTATGCCTCCGAAGTTTCATCCTGAAAGTCATTTTTCTTAACTAACGTAGTCAGAAGTGAACACACAGCTGAGTTAAGGATGAGAGGCATCCCAGTGACTGTAGTCCACTTGCAATATTTCCTTTTTAGGCAGAGAATGAGAATGAGGTTTGGGAAACATTTTTAACAACCATGCTGTGGTTTGTAAGGGCTATCTTAAATTTTTATTATTCCTTTCTAAAAATCCTGGATATAGCAAAAATTTGGAAAACTTCGGTAAAAGAACCTACAATGGTAATACAGTATTACATCGTGTCCAAACAAGCTATTATACTATAAAGCAAAATCTCACTGGCCCATTCAGTCGTCATGCAGCACATGGTCAGCGAGTGCAGCCAGACTCCACTCCTGCCTCGTGAAGAGTGAACAGAAGCTCAGCTACCTGTGCCCGTGTGTGAGGAAGGGGCTGGAAACTACAAGAAAGGGGCATCTGAAACTACCCGTGCAGAGTCCGCACGTACAGCACGCTGGGTCTGGAGCTGCTCTCCGTCACGAAGCGCTCCTTAAGCTGACACTAGGTGAACGTGAGCGACCTAGGTCGTGGGCTCAGGCCCGGCTGCCTCTGCCTGTGTCTTGGCTCTCGGCCTGGAGAAGGCAGCTCCAAGGTGAGCATGACAGTCCCTGTCCTCAAGGAGCTTCAGTCTAGTAGGGACAAGACATACTAGACTGTTAGCTCGAGGGCAGGAACAGTGCTTGGTTGCCTTTGTCCAGTGACTCACACCAAGCTCAGCTACTGCAGGCACCCACCAGGTGGAACTGGACAGGGCGGCAGCCGCCTGAGCCCATGGAGGAGCAGAGTGTGAGGTGGGTCAGGAGGGAGGTCAGGGGAGTTACACAGTGAGAACAGCCCAGAGATGGTGGGAATCCTTGGGTGGGGTGGGGCTAGTTTGGCCAGTGTGTGAGGGACGTGGGCAGCTGTCAGGCCCTGACAGAGGAGGCCCAGCACTCCCCTGGAAGCTCCTCCTGAACAGGGAAGGCTCACTGAGAGCTCCTGCAATTTGTTGACATCTCAGTGGGCTGATGGAGCCCTTACACCAGAAGATGGGAGAGAGGCTGGGGCAAAAGCAGGCACGGGAAGAACAGCTTTGCTTTTCTGATAAATACAGTGTCAGTTTAAAATGTAGGTTAAGGACATGTGAGAAACAGTAACAGAAGCTAAAGACTGACAAAGGGGCCAGGAGGTGGCATGGTGGTCAAGGCTCTGGATTCTCACATGACCAACTCTGCGGTTCGCGTCCCAGACCTGGTGGCCTGAGAAGCATGCTGAGTGTGTGTGCATGCATGCCCAGAATTCCTACAGATGGATGGAAAAGGGACTGTGGCATGGCCATACCCCCAGGGGGTGATTTCTCACTTTCCCTCTCTCTGTCTCGGGTCTTCCCAGCAAGTGCAAACACCCTACAGCAAAAAACTAAAAAGACTGACAATGATGAGAAGCAGTGCAGGAAGAGCCCTGAACGAGAACAGGAGGCCAAGGAGAGACGTGGCCACCACCTCCAGTTAAGGTGGAGGGCCGGTTGGCCTATGTGGGTCAGGAGCTGCTGGGGAGATGGGGACAGAAATCCTATCAGAGAAGGGGAAAGTTCAAGGACAAGATTTGTCAAAAGCTGTTTTATGGGAGATAAAGAAGAACAAATAAAACATTAAGGGGTTGGCTGTCGCTCTCCAACTCCAGAGCCGCCTCTAGCTCGCAGAGCTCCAGCTGAAGAAGGAGTTAAGTGAGGAGGTCTCTTTACCCAGGCTCGTACAAAGCAGACAGCCCGCAATCCACCAGTGGTAAAGTACCCAGGAAGCAACTGGCTACAAAAGCTGCTCGCAAGAGTGCGCCCTCTACTGGAGGGGCGAAGAAACCTCATCGTTACAGGGCCAGTACTGTGGCACTCCGTGAAATTAGATGTCGTCGGAAGTCCACTGAACTGATTCGCAAACTTTCTTTCCAGTGTCTGCTGCGAGAAATTGCTCAGGATTTCAAAACAGATCTGTGCTTCCAGAGCGCAGCTATTGGTGCTTTGCAAGCGGCAAGTGAGGCCTACTTGGTTGGCCTTTTTGAAGATACCAACCTGTGTGCTATCCATGCCAAACGTGTAACAATAATGCCAAAAGACATCCAGCTAGCACGCCACATATGTGGAAAACGTGCTTAAGAATCCACTATGATAGGAAACATTTCATTTTGGAAAAAAACAATTTTTTTTTTCTCTTCTTCCTGTTACTGGTAGTTCTGAACGTTAGATTTTTTTCTCCACGGGGTCAAAAGCTACTTAAGTATATGACTGCGAGTGGAAAATAGGGGACAGAAATCGGGTATTGGCAGTTTTTCCATTTTCATTTGTGTGTGGATTTTTAATATAAATGCAGGGATGTAAAGCATTAATGCAAGTCAAAATGTTTTGGTGAACAAGTTTCAGCAGTTCAAGTTTACAACGATTACAAATAAAGCTGTTCAATTTTTCTGGACAATGCCAGCATTTGGACTTTTTAAAAACAAGTGAATTTCTTATTGATGGCAACTAAATGGTGTTTGCAGCATTTTTATCATACAGTAGACTCCATCCAGTCACTGTACTTTTCTAAGTGAGCTGTCCTATATGCGAGTACATGTTGTTACTGTGGTCTGTCTTCTGTGCCATCCCTGTAAGTCTGCTATTAAATATATTAAACTAAAAAAAAAAAATGATGGGCAAAACATGAAATAGAGCACACCTGGAAACTGGTTATAGCGGCAAGAGAATATGTAATTAAGTTATAAGAGAATTAAAAACCAGAGCGATTTAGCTTGAAGAAAACTGAAAGGAGATAAGCAAGTGGTTTAGAAATACTCCGAGGACAGAAGTGAGGAAGGTGAGCTATTCGGTGGGGCTGGGAACGCCGTGCTCTCGGGGCACAGCTCTCGCCACGTCACCGCCACCGATACAGGCTGTACCACAGGGTTCGCAGCGTAGTGGGGTGAGGACTGGGTTCTGTTCACTGCTGAAGCCACGGACTCGCCTTGGAGCAGAAGTGCTCAGCCACAGCTGCTGAGCAGACAGCTCCTTTATACTTCCACTGGGGCTCTTCGCTCTTCGCAGAGACACCAAGTGTGGTAAGGCAGAGGGAAGACTCAAGCACTGGGTGAGGGGTTTGGGGAAAGGGACCCCTTAGGGTCTTCTGGACCCTGACATTTATTTGGTTATATTTATAAACAAACAAACAAACAAAAACTAAATATAAAGCAAGTTAAATAACAATGAGTCCCATAAAACCAGGGAAGTGTCTCAAATGTGAGAAGGGGTGGTAATGCACACACTAAACTATGGCACTGCTTACGAAATTAAGCTCCTTGTGCCTAGAAATTGTTTTAAAATATTTTGTTTATTAAAGTGCTAAGTCTTAATCTAGATTCTAAGTCAATTCAACAAATGTTCACTGAGCACTGATGAGGGGCCAGTTCCGAAGCTTGGTTCTGGGGCTGCAGAGGTGAGCCAGACAGTGATGCCCAAGAGCTCTGAGTCTGGCTGGTACGCTGCATGGAGAGCGGTGCCGGTGTCCTGGTCCCCAGGGCTACAGTAGGTGCAAGGCCTGCCGGGCCTGGCACATACCAGGAGCCACAACACATCTCTTGAGCAAGTCACGGTTGTCTTAAAAGATGAGAAAAGTACTCAAAGGGGCGGCCTATCTGAGGGTAGGACTGCTCAGAGGCATTTCTGAAGAGCTTACATCTGAACTGGATTTGAACATGGAACAGGGGAGTTTCTGTTCAGGAGGCAAAAGTGGAGAGAAGTATTTCTGGGAGAGAAAAGGCAGGTGAAAGGCTGGGGCTATGCCAGAATGGCAATGTCCAGGTGCTGCCCGAGTAAACAGGGCCAGGCAGAGAGACAGGGACTAAATTACTGCAGGGCTTGTAAGCCATGCGGTCAGGAGCTGGGGGAAGAGTGCTGATCATCACTGGAACTTCATGAAAATCTTTAGACATCATTTACTTAGACAAGCAAGGTACAAAAAAATTCAAACTGGGTCACTGTGCAAACGAGAAACAGTCCTGCCTGAGGTCACAGACAAACAACCTTAAAACACTACCACTGCAGCCAGGAGCAGCAGCACCCCTACTCCCGCCGGGTTCCCGGCCCCACTCCTACCTGAGCTGAGCTTTGAGCTCAGTAAACCGCGGCCGCCGGCTGGGATCGTAGGCCCAGCACTTCGTCATAAGGCTGTAGAGGGTAGGAGGGCAGTTTGGAGGCATCGGTAACCTCTCCCCGTTTTCGATGCGCCCAATCACGTCGTTGTTCTTCACTCCTTGGAAAGGCTTCACGCCGTGCATCAGGATCTCCCACATGCACACACCTGTAGGCGGGGAGGAACACAGGGCGGAGGCTCAGGGGGGCGGCATTCCAGGGCTCGGGCGGCGGGCCGAGATCCAGGGCAAGCTGCGAGATCCAGGGCAAGCTGTCTGACCAAAGATGAGGCTAGCTTATCCGATGTGAACAACGGAGTGTGAGTTACTATCAAGGAAGGTTGTCATTTCCCTCGGAGGCGTCACTCTCTGAAAATCCTACAGCAGAAAATGACTCACCAGCTACGGCAATACTCACTGATCACTCAGTCAGAGAACACGTGACTGAAGTCTCAATTTCCCCTTCCCTCAGTCCAGCCTGCTTGTTTATAGCAGCTGACCTGAAGCCCAACAAAAACTTCTAAAGTGTAAGTCTGTTTCCAGAACTCTGGTTCCTTAGTCTGTCTCCTGTCATGAGGCTGCCCTGCCCTCGCCTATGTGCTCCATGGGACCACCATTGGCCCACCCTGACCTGTCACTGTTCCCCACAGGAAGGGTATGGCCCTCTCTGGGCTACAGTGATCTTAGCCACGTACAAAGGTGACCTTGGAAAGTTTACTTGCACTCTCCACCTTGGGAAATCAAACACTTCCTCAGTATCTTCTGAACAGTCCCTAAAAATTCGCCTTTAAATGAAACAAAACCCTACAACTGAGAATGGGGATTACATACTGGAATGAAAAGGAAATAAAGAAAGCAGGCTAGCATACATAGTACAGGGTTTCTCCTGGCTTCTTACAACCACCACTCAGCATCCAGGCCACACAGCTCCCTGTCGGCTTCTGGACATGTCCACACCTCTGCTCAGTCTCCTATTCTCCTTCGCAAACCCCCTCTTTCTAGGTATGTATGAAATGCAGTTCTTCTCCGACCCTTTGACTGATCCTCCTCTGAGAAAATTTACTGCCTGCTTCTATTAACGTGTACACCATACGATCGGTGCCTTGAGGAGAGAAACTGTGACTTTATTTTCACATCTTTAGTGCCTAGAACAGTATCTGCTCAAGGAGGCAAAGCCTATTACCATATTGATATGAATGAAGTTTTGGAATCAGTCAAAAATCCAATAATTTCAAATAGAAAGTCTTGGAAGTAAAACGTCTTGGTGCTGCTTTTCTCCCCTGAATCACTATCAGTAATAACAACAACGGTATCGTTTCTGGGGAATTTACTATGTCGCTAGTATCCTTCTTCAAATGTGCATATGTTATCCCTAATACTCACAACAACCTTAGATTTCTTTTCTTTCCCTGTTGATTACTAGAGGTACACTTGCCAGAGGCACAGACAGAGAGGGACAGGAGAGACATCAAGCACTCCCAGTGGGACATGGTCTTGCCCCAATCCCTTTGCTCCCATCTCTACATGCCGTAAGGACCTTGAACATAAACGCACACGTATCTGATGTGTTTCTCAAGCATGCTAGGGCCAGGACTCGAACTGCAATCAGCCAGGTAGGATTTGGTTTCCCCTAACCATATGGGCTCACCTTACATTTCTTTTAATGTATCCTGTCAAATCTGATACAATCAGAAACACCAATTATAAGAAACACTATGATTGTTACTATTTTTTCCAGTTTGCTATCAGGAGCATGTGCTCACTGGAGCGAGGGAAAGTGATAAATGAACCCCCAGAGGTGATGGGCACGGCACAATTCCTTCTCCACCACTTTTCTCTCGGGATTTTAGACATGTATGCACATGTGCACGAGTCTGGAACCTGAACTGCTCAGTTGGCCCTGTGAGATCCAGTCACCTTAACCTCTGCCCCACGACCTGCTGACCCCTATACTATTATTTAGCAACCAAAAAGGGGGGAAACACTGACAACTAAATGATGATACACTCCTTTATTAGAGCCAACAGTTTTTATTTTATTCTTATCAAAGAGTTTTTTTGTTTGTTTGTTTGTTTGTTTTTTTAATGGAGGTTTTTGCTGTAGGGCACGAATGCTTGACAGACAGTCAGAGACAGAGAGAGGAAAAGGGAGAAATCAGACCCTGGGGGATGGCACACTATAATCCCTACTTCATTCTCCTCCTGGGATCATGGGCACACATGCACCTATGCACAGCATGCTTTTGAAGCCCCTGGAGTTGAACTGCAGTCAGCCGTGTGTGAGTCTAGCAACATAACCACTATGCCAGCAATGGCATGGTGATTAAGGCACTGGACTGCCATATGACTGTGGTTCAAGCCCTAGACCTGGTGGCTTGAAAAATCACACGAGGCATGTGTGCATGCATGTTCCAAGTCTCCAGAGGAGTGTGGCAGAGAAGAGATTACATCATGGCCATCCCCCCTAGGGGGGGTGATTTCTGACTTTCTCACTCTCTTTCTTCCCCCCAGTAAGTGCATGCACCCTATGGCAATCTTAAAGACAAAATAAAAACAAAATATCTAAACTCCTTCAGACATAAAGTAACATCACAAACACATCAGACAAAGTCTACATGAATGCAGGCAAGGACAACTGTAATCAAATGCTTTCAGGGTCAGCAGGTGGTGCTGCAGGTAAGGGCTGGACTCCCACGTGGCTAACTGTAGTCTGAGTGCTGGACCTGGCAGCTTGAAACTCAAGGCAAGTGCGTGCACGCGCATGCGTGTGTGTGTGCGTGTGCCCAAAATCCAGAGACGAGAATGGAGAAGGAACTATGGTGTGGCCATCCCCTGGCAGGGAGATTTCTCACTCTCTCTCTCTCTCTATCTCTGGGGAACGCATGCACCATACAGCAAAAATCTCTCTTAAAAGAAAAAAAAAAAAGCTTCCAATCAATACCAATTGCAAAATGCCACTGATTTCAATGACCCTCTTCAAGAAGTGTCAAAATGTAAAAAACATAGGCATTTTCGAACCTTTGAAATATAAGCTCTCCTTGAGGGGAGAGCTCTGTGGGTTACACAGCTAATTGAGGTCTTGGGACTTGAGCCCACATCAGTTGGACTCCAGAGCATTTTCTAATCATGTCATGCTATTCCTGTTGTACTTGAAAGTTCCTTTATCTATAATTATTAAAAACGAGTGTTATGACAGAGAGAACGCAGGAAGTGTGGAGCAAAGGAAGTCAAGGGGACACGGACGGCAGGCTCTGAAGGGCCCTCCTCAGTGAGAGGAGAGATAGGAGAAGGTATTCCAGGGAGAAGCAGAAGCACTAGGAAGGTGGGGGTAGGGACAATTCTATATTAAAAGGGACAATTCCAAAATTTAGAATAACATAGTAGAATGAATTAGTGAATGTTTACAACAGCTGGGAATACTGCAATAATCCAAGGGGGTGGGGAGGCAACGACGACACTGGAGCACAGGGAAGGACGGACTAGACGTGAGAGGAGCCACAGAAGGCAGGAGGCCTAACTCCCAGGTCTTAAGACACATTGGTGAGGAGGTCAGGGTGCAGAACAGAGAGACAAGACTGCAGTTTCAGATGCTTGGGCTGGAGGGCTGTCACAGCAAAGGCAGGGCAGGAGTGAACAGGACGACAGGGAGAAAGCGCAGAGCGGATGGAGACCTGCACCTCCAGCGAGGAAAGGAGCAGCAGAACCGTGACAGTCGGTGTGTCAGATGACACAGTGCCTAGGAAGCCAGTCGGAGCGGGCGAACCAGGCGGCACGGAACCACGTGGCCAGCACGCAGGCCCTGAACAGACAGCTCCTCACCCCAAAGCACGTCTGACAGGCGACGACAAACCCCGTCCTTGGAAGGGACACGTGCTGAGCTTATTTATGAACACAGGAGCTACACTGATGAGATATGTTTATGAACATATGAATACAAATGAAAACACTCACCAAACATCCACACGTCACTAGCTGAGGTAAAACGTCGGAAATTGATGGACTCTGGCGCCATCCATTTAATAGGCAATTTTCCTTTGGAAGCTAGAAGATTAAGTGCAGAAAAAATTCCAGTTATTTGCCGAAAAACCTAACAGTGAGAGCTGCCTCAGATTTTCAGTACCCAAATGAAAAGCTTTAACTATCTGATCCCTTAGGACGGCTGTTCCTTTGGGAGAACTTATTTCCCTTCCTTGGTGTTCCAAGGCCATCTGGGGGTAGGGAAATAAAAACTGACAACTCAGCCAGCAGCTGGTATGGAGGTTAAGGTGCCAGATCCCACACAGTTAGATTTGTGGTTCGAGTCCCTGAGCCACTAGGTTAAGAAAAATCACACCGGGGCAAAGCATATACGTGCAAAATCTGGAGAGGAGAAAGGAAGAAATGGTTCTGCGGCACGGCCATTTCCTCAGGAAGGTGATTCTCCATGTGCCTGCTCTGGCAAACAAAACCCCAAACCCTGGGTGTCACCGACTCTCACGGGGGTGTTACGCACTACAAAGTCCAGGCAAACACAACATACAGGCTCCTGGGGAAATACGCACCCACCTCATCGATTACAACCTTACACCCTACAACAGCTCACTCTGGTCGGCTTTACTTTCCTTTAAAATGAGGCTCACAGGGGTTAAGTGACATGTGTGAAGCCACCCCACTACAGACCCCACTACAGACCCCACTACAGACCCCACTACAGACCCCACTATAGACCCCACTATAGACCCCACTACAGACCCCACTGCAGACCCACTACAGACCCCCATTACAGATCCCCACAACAGATCCCGGGGTGGGACCAGAACCTCTCCAAAGGCCCTGAGCTGTTCTTGGCTGAGACGGGAGGGACGTGTCATTAGACAGACTCGAGCTTTTCACTGCTGTGTGTCCTCCGATGACTACAAAAGCACCTCGAGAACTGGGGGTTATGAACACATTTCAGCAACCAGGCGAGTGCATGAACACATCACCCACGATAATCAGGACTGACCGCATCTGTACCACTATGTGCAGAGCAGGAAGGAGCGATGAAAAAGCAGATTCTGCCTCAGGAAAGCCTGTTAGCAGCCTTCTTTTGAGGCCTAAACCTTTCCTTACTGCCACCAAGCAAACAACCCCAACTGTACTAAACATGCTTTCAGCTGCCGAGCTCCCTGGGTGAACAATCCGGAAGACCTTGCCTAGGAATCCTCACTCCAATGGGTGGAGCACAGTACAGTCAAGTGAGGCAAAACAGATACAGAGTTCACACAGGTGTCCCAAGGAGGGAGGAGACAGTGACTGAGAGGCCAGTCAGGGTGGCTGCAGGAAGAGGACACAGGAGTGCAAGGAGTCGGCTGGGATAGGCACCGGCTCCCAGGGCCTGAGTTGAGGCAGCCAGGGGGTTATGTCAGCCTATTAAGGGTCTGGCCTTCCTTGGGGAGCAAAAAGCCACCATTGAACACTGCCAGAATTCCTGGAAAGAGGCGTGTTATGAACAATCCCTAACTTTTCAGGGGTTATTTTATTTATTTATTTATTATTTTGGGGGGGAGAGGTTTTTGCTATAGGGCGCGTGTGCTCGCCAGAAAGAGAGAGAGAGACAGAAAGCGAGAAATGACCCCCCAGGGGGGATGGCCATGCCGCAATCCCTTCTCCTCCATTCTCCTCTCAGGATCTTGGGCACACATGTACACGCGCCCGGCGTGAGTTTAAGCCACCGGGTCCAGGACTCAAACCACGGTTGACTACATGGGAGTCCAGCGACATAGCCATTATGCTAACTGCTGGTCCCAAGGGGTTATTTTTCATAGTCTAAGTATATTCTTATTTACTAGCCTCTGAAATAGTAGTACTTCTGGGATCTTGTCAACTGCCTATTTTAAACACTATTTTGATGATGTAAAATCTTGGTCATCATACTGCATAGAATTCAGCTCCTAGGACTTGAACTGATTGTGACTAAAGCTGGAAAGAAACGCATTTCGGGGACTGGAAGATGGCGTAGTGGTTAAAGGCACTAGACTCCCACATGGCCAACCATGGTTCGGATCCTGAACCCGGAGGCTTCCTCTCTCACCTTCCCCTTTCTCTCTCTCTGTATCTCTCTAGTCAAACTGAAAAATAATAAAAAATAAAGTTAAAATAAAACAATTATTTAAAAAGTGCATTTCAAAATAATGGAAAGCTGACTTGGTCTTTTTTGAAGATAAATTACTAATCAATTTTATTTTTATAAATAAAAGGATCATTGTTTGGGACCAGCAGGTGGTGTGGTGGTTAAGGCACTGGACACTCCCACATGGCCGACCAGGGTTTGAGTCCTGAATCTGGTGGCTTGCTTTCTCACTTCCTCTCTCTTTCACTCTCACCCTCTGTGTCTCTCTGGTCAAATTAAAAAAATAAATGAATGAATAAATAAAAATAAAATAAATAATTATTTAAAAAATAAAAAAAAAAAAGGATCATTGTTAAAATGGTGATATGTCATGGACTCCCATGTAGTCGACCATGGTTCAAGTCCTGGACCCGGTGGCTTAAAATTCAAGCCGGGCATGTGTGCATGTGTGCGCAAGATCCCAAAAGGAAAATGAAGGAGAAGGGATTGCAGCGTGGCCATCCCCACTAGGGGGGTGAGTTCTCGCTTTTTGTCTCTGTCTGTCTGTCTGGCAAGCGCATGTGCCCTATAGCAAAAACCTCTCAAAAAAAAAAAAAAAAAAAAACAATAGGGAGAAGGAAGAGAACAGGTATGATATATATATATGATATATAGTACAAAAGGGAAGAGACCAGATATATATGTAAAAATCTGGGCTCATTACTGCAATGAAAAATCAAACACACCGAGGGACCAGCAGTTAGCGTAATGGCTATGTCGCTGGACTCCCATGTAGTCGACCGCAGTTTGCGTCCTGGACCTGGTGGCTTAAACTCATGCTGGGCGCATGTGCGTGCGTGTCCAAGATCCGGAGAGGAGAATGGAGGAGAAGGGATTGCGGTGTGGTCATCCCCCCAGGGGGTGACTTCTTGCTTTCTGTCTCTGTCTGGCGAGCACATGCACCCTAGAGCAAAAACCTCTCCAGAAAAAAAAAAAAGAAAAAGAAAAAAAAATCAAACACACCAAGAAAGAAACTGGGTTTTATAAAATGGTAGTAATAATTAGTGAGCACACTACAACCATATGGAAAACAACCAGACTTTAGCTGATGCTCTAGGAACATGAAAATGACATTAATAAAAATTCTGTTCAGTAACAACGTGAAGAATCAATGCAATCTGATTCCAAATAGGCAAAATTAAAGAAAATTCAAGTCTGGTTCTGTGGCCTGGTGGTTGAGGCAGCCAGATCCTACTTGGGTCAACCATGAGACCTGGGTCTGGCAGCCTGCGAAACAGAGTCCACATGTGCACGCAAGCTCGAAACCCCGAAAGGAGGGAGAGGTGCAGGAAAGGAGCCTGCGGAATGACCCTGCACCACAGGGGTGCTTTCTCCTCTCCCGCCTCTTTTTTCTTTCTGGCAAGCACACTCACCCTCTGGGAAAAACATAAAACAAAAAACCCAGAAAATCCACAAAAGCTAGATTTTGCTCAAAGTTGCTAGATTTGGCAGTTTTCAGTGAGAGTCCTTTCCTCAAGGCTATCACTGCACCGAGTTCCACGTGCCTAGGGCTGACCACCAGGTCAAAGGCATCAGGGGTGACTCCAATTTGTGGGTACAAATAAAGTGCAATGAACACTTGAGTAAAAGCTCTGCGTGAACCTAAATTTTCATTTCTCTGGAAGAACTGCCCAGGAGGCCAACTCCAAGGCCTTTTGCGAGATCGCCTGTGTAGGATTTTGTGTTTTTAGGTTTTTGCCATCGGGCATGTGAACTTGCCAGAGACAGGGAAAGTGAGAAATCACTCCCCGAGGGGGATGACCACAGTGCAGTCCCTTCTCTCAGGAATCTGGGCTCGTGCACACATGCCCAGTGTGATTTTCAAGCCACCAGGTCTGGGACTCAAACCAGACTCAGCTACGTGGGACCCAAGCGCATTAACCACCACGCCACCTGCTGTCCCCTCTTGCTTATTTTTTGTAAGAACTTACCAAACTCTCCCAAGTAGCTCTACCATTTTACATTCCCACCAGCAATTTATGAGTAGTTTCTCCACATTTTTGCCAGCACTTGGTGTTATGACTATTTTTTAGTTTAGTAATTCTGACAGGTGTGTAGTACTCTCTTGTAGCTTTAATCTGCATTTTCCTAATGGATAAAGAGCTGAACACCTCGATGAACTCTTTGCTATCTATATACCCTCTCAGTGAAATGTCTCCTTCGTATCTTTGCCCATATTCTAAATGTATTTTTAAAGTTTGCACCATAGAGTTTTTTTTTAAGTTTATTTCCTTCTTCCATAAGAGACAAAAACAGGGTGATGGGGTGGAGGGGGAGGAAAGTGGGGAGTGCAGGCACCTCAGAAGGGCTCCTAGGCTGTGACCACTCCCAGTCTCAGCCAGCCTGGTTCAGTGGCATCGTGTGCTTGGCCTGCTCAGGAAGGCCTAGGGACGCGAATCTAAGGCCTCGTGCACACCGGTCCGTTTGCACCACCACTTGGCCCCACGCCTATGGGAGTCTGAGAGTCCTTTCTGCATTCTAGGTACTTGCTCTTTGTCAGTTATGGACTGGCAGATATTCTCTCCTACCCTGTAGCTTCTCTTTCCATCCTTTAAACAGCATCTTCCATAGAAAAGAAATTCTTAATTTTCATGGGTTTAATTTACAAATTTGTTCCTTTTATAGGTCCTTATTTTTGATGTCAAATCTAAGGACCCTTTGCCTAGACCTATATCCCAAAGATAAACGTTTTCCCTAAAAATCTGTTTTATGCTTTATAGTGGTGCCTCTGCCATTTTGAAGTCTAGTTGAAGTTCACTCTCTGCCTAGGGACACACAACTGCTCCAGCACCATTACTGAAAAGGTGTCTGCCCCCCACTAAGCTGATTTCCATCATGGTCAAAATTCAGTTGAGCATATTAGAACATATTTGCCCTCTCCCCCCTTTTATTTTCCTTCTTCTTTTTTTGGTTGTTGTTTTGAAATTTTCTGTTACAAGGCACCTGTGCTCATGGGAAAAAGAGAAAGGGAAAGTGAGAAATCATCCCCCGGGGGAATGGCCACATTCTCCTCTTGGGGTTTTGGACATGCACTTATATCTGGCATGATTTTCAAGCTGCAGGTCTGGGACTTGAACAGCAGAGTTGGCTAAATGAGATCTAACACTTTAACCTCCACCAACCTGCTGGCCCAGGCACATCGTTTTTAGGAATACGAACATATTACGGATGCTGAGCCAATTTCTTATTGCTCTGATAGCTTACCTTTGTAATAAGTACTATCTTCCATGTATCGGGATAATCCAAAGTCTCCTAATTTCACACAGTCATTCGAGGACACCAGAACATTTCGAGCAGCAATATCTCTGATAAGGAAGAAGTTGAGGCAAAAATTTTAACACAAGAAAAAAACCCACAAACTCCTCCATAGTACATAAAGACATACAGATGCATAGCTTGCATACAATGCCAACAGACTAAGTTAGATATAACACATGTAACATGTATCTATGTATACACACACACACACACATTGCTGCTGTTGTTAGAGGGTGTGAGTTCGCCAAAGTAAGACAGAGAAAGAGCGGGTGAGGAGAAAGCACTCCCCACGGGGAGCGGTCCCTCTCTGTCACCTCTCTACCTGTCAGGATGTGGGGTCCACACACACGTGCTTGACATGTTTCTCAAGGTGCTAGGTCTAGGACCCTGTTGCCTTAACCATCAAGCCACTGAGCTGGCTCTCTCTATATAAAACTTTACTTGATATATATTCCTTTCAGCAGATATTTAATAAATAATGGTAATTATTTTGAGCTATTAAAAAGTATATTCTTAAATAATGAAAATCTTTACTGCTTTCCATAAAATCCTATTACCAACCATATTAACTGACAGTGATACACAATTAAGGTCTGTAATCTTGCCTTCACTAAAGAGATTTCATTAATAAAAGTTATCTTTGGAGTACTTGTAAATTATTTCACGATGCAGTTTGATTTATTACTGGTTAACACAAAACTCACTATAAACAATACTTAGCACATAAGTTGTAAGGGCTTTCACTTGCATTTGAACTACTGAGACCCAGACTACAGAGAAATGCCACAGAATGTCAGAAGATGTCATGTACGAGACTGTTGCATCTGTTTTGGGACAGCTTTCACATATTCACTGCTCCAGAGCCGAGTGCAGGCCCTTATCAGTATCTGTGGAAGGAACAGATGACCTGGAAGTCTTACACCAGGCTTCAAATATACAGTGGGAAGGTCCTCTTGCCATGTGTACTAGTAAGCCAGGGAACTGTCCTCTGACAGCACATAATGCAGGTGAGTTCCGGGGACCATAGGTGATAGAGAGCAACACACAAAAGCCTCTGGGGTGTGGGACTCTTCCTGCTCATCCTCCCCCACCCCTCCACCCCCATCAGAAGGCAACCTAACAGACTCATGTCTCTAACTCACCTGTGAACAAATCTCTTACTCTCTAGATACGCAAGAGCTGTACTGAGCTGGTAGGCATACAGGATCAAAGATGCTAGATCCAAACTGTATTTCCTTACTTGCAAAAATGACCTCAGCTTTTGGAACAATGGCCGAAAGAAAAAAGAAAAAGAATTAGTGACAGAATAGAAATCAATGGCATGACAGTTACATTCAGTTACAATGATATTTTGAGTGTATTTTTAGTAACATAAAAAAAGGCTTTAATTTTCCCCTAATAAAAGATGCATAACAAGTAAAACATTTTTAACTCAGAAATTATAGTTCTTTATTTGAAGTCTTACTGTAAAGTTAGGATCTTTTTGACTATACACAAACTTGTAAAAAGAACAGAAAAATATGCTGTAAGGGAGACCATAAAGTATCACTAAACAATAACGAATGGAACAAGAAGGTCCAGTTTCTATGCAAACCACCTAATACACTTCACCTCCACTTAAACATCATGTCCCTCCGGGAAAGCTGAGGACACTCTATGAGGAGGAAGGAGAGGCCCTCGCCTCTTCTTCCCCTATGAGTTTTGGACTCAGGAAAGGTCAAAGGGTCAACACTGGATGTTTATCCCACTGGGCTACTGAAGTTCCAGCTACACCTACACCTTTAATTCAGCTAAATGAAAACATGGCAGAGAAAGGCAGAATTTAACAACCTCAACAAAATGAATAACCAGAAGAGAAACATTTCGCAATAGTTTTTTAAGCCGGAAGAATTAATAAACTCTCCAGAAGCAAAAGCAGAAAAACACTATGATCAAAAAATACACGTAAACCGTAAACCCTCGATGTGATTTGGAAGTGCAGGACAAAGGAAGCAGAGATGTTCAGTTGATGAGAACAGAGTGCTGGTCTGGGCCTGCCCTGCCCTCAGGGATCTGATTCAGTGGGCCTGGGGTGGGGCCCAGAATGTGCATTTCCAGCAAGAGTCCAGGGGATGGTGAAGGGCTCACCAGAAACATTTTGGAGGAAGTCAGAGAGCTGTTGACAGTAACACTGTGTTATTCACACTTTAAAAAGAAACTGTGACCATATTAGTTGGGCTAAAAGGCACTGCAAAGTGAATTCTAAGACAGACTGAGGCAATGGGTAATTGCCTAAAATCCGCATTCATGTACCCCAAATCCATCAACGTTGTCTCACTGATCATGAAATCATTGGGCTAGTTCTTTAGACAATGACACCAGAGGGAGAGAAACATGAACCCTCTGGTCATCTGTTGCTGGTAGTTCTGATAAATCATTGGGCTGGAGAAGATGCTACTGCCGTAGTTCATGAGACATGAGTTGGGAATACCCATATTCTCTGGACCGAACCGTGTAACCTCAGTCAGACCTCACTGGGCAATCTAAGATATAAGCTGTACACACTGCCTGTCCAAGGCAGTGGTCTCAGCCACGGCACAGACCCTGGCCTCGCGGCCACGTCCAGGCAGACAGCAGGCTCCAGCTTGCAGTACCTCTCCGAGGGTACACAGCTCCATGATGATCCAGACCGGGTTCTCTGTAATGACGCCGATGAGCTTCACAATGTGAGGATGGTCAAACTGACGCATCGTTACTAGGGAAAAGGTTGACACAGTTAGTGCTTTGAAAATGCTTCCAGTTTTTCTGAAGACGAGTTCAGTTACAACAATGTAGGACTGACAACAGGGGCATCTGTTCAGCCCCGTAGGACCGTCAGCTCTTGAGTGAGCATAAATGGGCACGGAAGGCACATGGTGGGCCAGAGGCCCACGGCTGGACAGGCATCAGCCCTTTTCCACAGTAGAGTATGTTGTGAATAAAGGGTTAAGAAAATTCTTCATCCTTTTATAGAAAGTTGAGCTACTTTTATCTGCGAGGGGGGGAAGATGTACATGAGAGGGTGGGGGGTATCTTGGGCATGTGTGCACTCAGGGTGTTTTTGGTAGGCTCGGATCTGAACCTGAGGTCGGGTGAGGCCTTCAACACTTCAGCACAGCCCGCCACTGCCTGCAGCAAGGCTGGGTCAGGACTTATCCCCACGGACGTCTGCGGCCTGTCTAACTTCATAGGTTTTTACAAGTCCGCCAAGTTGGACCACGCAATTTATTTACTGGATAATGCTCTTATTAGGAAAAATCACTCGGACGCATAAACTGCTAGGGAGGAAGGTGGAATGGGAGGCACCAGCTAGGTGCTTCCTGAGTGAGGAGACCACAGGAACTGGACAGGTTCCTTGCAGGGCCCAAGCAGCCACCATGCCCATGGAACTTCTATCTAAATGGCTCCTGCGCTGACCACTGTGGCTTGTCCCTTTCCTGTAACTGGCCACGTTCCGGACTCTGACAGCCTAGACAGCTGTGGGTGCATTCTTGTCAGAGCGATGCCTGCCGCTGCCTGGCTGGCCTGCTGTGCTTCTGAGCTAGCTCTGCTCACAGGGAGAGTGGCCTCAGCTGAATGCCTGGCTGAGCCCAAGATGACCCAGAGGACACCACACACACACCTGTATACCTGGGTGTGGGTATGTACCGGACGTGTGACTGGAATAATAATTTCTAACACTTAGGCTAAGAAATTGTTTGCACAGTATGCTCAGATTAGTAAGACCTGGGACAAGCTGCACAGAATCTCAGGACTAGAAGTAACTCTGGGGCCAGCAAGTGGTGTGATGGTGGCGCACTTGACTCCCATGTGACAGACTGTGGTTTGAGTCCCGGACCTGGCAGCTTGAAACTCATGCCCAGTGAGTGTACCAGCACACCCAAAATTCCCAAAGGAGAATGGAGGAGAAGGGATTGTGGGGTGGCCGTCCTGCTGAGGGGTGATTTTTCTCTTTCTGTCTTTCCATCTCTCAGATGAGTGCACACGTTCTATAGCAAAAATCTGTCCAAAAAATAAAAATTGGAATTAACTTCATGGGGGAACCTGGTCTAGGGCTCCAAAAATATCAGGACGGCACAGACTATCAAATGGCAGCCTGCCTTCCTTTCCTTTAATGATCCAACCAAGTACATTAGAGTAGTAGCAGTATTTTTCTTTAAGTATCACCAAAACGTTATAAAATAACTGGCTAATAAATACTACTGGGACCGGCAGATGGTGTAGTGGACTCCCACATGGCAAACCATAGTTCAAGTCCCAGACCTAGCAGCTTCAAACTCACACAGGGCACATGCGCATGTATGCCCAAAGTCCCAAGAAGAGACTGGAGGAGAAGGGACTGTGGTGTGGTCTTCCCCCCCGGGGGGTGATTTCTCATTCTGTTTCTCTGTCTCTCTGGCAAGCTCATGTACCCTATAACAAAAATTTTTCTTACAATTAAAAAATGCTGTTAAAAAAATTATGAAAACCTTTAAAATGAGTAAAAAGAAAATCAGTGTTCTGTCTAGTTCACGCATTTATTTTATAAGTCCTAAGGTACAGGAAACTAATAATAATGAATGTAAATCTTATCTACAACAATGCAACTTGGGGGACCAGCAGATGGCATAATGGATACGTTGCTGGGCTCCCATGTAGTCGACCGCAATTCGAATCCCAGACCTGGATGCTTAAGATCACAAGAGGAGAATGGAGGCGAAGGGATTGCAGCGTGGCCATCCCCCATGGAGAGTGATTTCTCACTTTCTGTCTCTCTGTTTCTCTTTGTCCTTCTGGCAAGCGCACACGCCCTATAGTGAAAACCTCTACCCCCACCTCCCCAAAAAGGTACACCTAGGTTGTATTCAGGAAAATGAAGTAAAAATGCCCCGTGTATTTAAAAATTTATTTTGGAATTCATTATTCCTGACCCATGTGTAGCTCCTGGAATTCTCCATTGAACCAATGATAACATCTTACTGTTTCCTTCGTTAATCAATGATTTCATTTCTTTCTATCCCATTTTTTTTTCTGCCTACATTAGGAAAAAGAAATGCTTAAAGTCACTTCCCAATAACAAGCCTTTGAAAATCTGAAGACAATGCTCATATTCTCATGTGTCTTCTCTAAACAATGTCAACTTCTCGAAGGGTATGTTTTCAAGTCCTCACTCTGGGATCCACTTCTCACGGCACGAGGTAGGCATTACCTCCTCCCACATGAGGAGGGCCACGGTGAGTACAGCTGAAGCCGGGAGGCCTGAGAGGATGGGTTTCTCTGGCGCTCGTCTGGACACTGTGTACACAACACCCTGTCTACACACCCAAAGGTCATGTGGAGTTGGGGGGCCCTACGGGGGTGGGCTTCTCCCGGCACTCACCTGGACACCGTGTACATCGTCACCCCCTCTATACACCCAAAGGTCACAGGAGATTCTCAAAGAGCTGCCTCGCTTTCTCTTGAGAGAACTCAAACACCAAAAGTGTGCCCTGTCCCCTCAATTTTTTCCACATGTTCCAAGAACAGGACCTGGTAGCTTATGATTACTTTTATTTTCAACTTTGGTTTGCTTGTCCTCACATGCAGCTCCTCAGCCTTCTATTAGGTGGTCATGCAAAGACGCGTCATGACTTTCCCAAGACTCAGGTACTCCAAGGCCTTACTACACATACTAACCGGAGGAGTCCTGTGGTCACTAGGAGACTACCTACATGGAACTAAAGTCAACAGGGGGAGTAGTTAAACCTGCTATTTCTTTATGGAGGGCAGCAAGCCAAGGCCCGGGCTGCCCCTGTTTTGTAAGTGGAGTTTTGCTGGAACAGTATGTGTGTGTGATCTGTGGAGGTTTTCACAGTGCCACAACAGAGCTGATGCCTGTGGCAGAATGTGCATGGCCTGCGAGCCCAGCTATTTTTTTTGGGGGGGGAGGGGGTTTGCTATAGGGTGGGTGCGCTTGCCAGAAAGACAGAGAGAGACAGAGAGACAGAAAGAGAGACAGAGAGACAGAAAGAGAGCAATCACTCCCCGGGGGATGGCCACACCGCAATCCCTTCTCCTCTCGGGATCTTGGGCACGCACGCACACGTGCCCGGAGTGCGTTTAAGCCACCAGGTCTAGGACTCAAACTGCAGTCGACTACATGGGAGTCCAGCGACAGAGCCATTATGCTAACTGCTGGTCCTAAGCCCAGCTATTTCTACGTGGCCCTTTACAGATCCACTCCACAGTCCTTGGGTGAGGCCACACCCTGCCTACATGCTGCCTGTTATAGCCCTATGGACGCCCAGAGAGACTGCATCTACATTTCCCTTTGATGACAGTCATGCAAGTCTTTCAAAGGAGAAAACAAGGCTAGTCCAACCCACTATTCTTCTAAAGCTAAATAATGGAATTTTGTAATGAGAATTCCAAAGTTCTACAAAATTACAATAAAGTAACTTCAGAATAATTTTAGAAAAAGATTAATTTAAAATTTTTGCATTTTTAAAAATATGTAATGCACAAGAATACCCCAAAGTGAGGTCAACAGGGTGTTGGACAGTGACCGCTGATGTGGTGTGTGTTCTGGGCCAAAGCACGCTACAGAAATTGTTGCGACAGACACCACTGGCCAGGCCTTTAATGTACTTCAGTCAGAGAGTCAGGAATATGATACACCCTCTGGCAAATTAATTTACTGCACTGCCAGGGGTAAATGTTTACTATTAATAAATGCAGGGTAGAAGCCATTCTTTTATGTACGGGTCCCAGGGACACCAAACCTCAGGCACCATCAGGGCACATACTGCGTGCCTTTGTGCAGCATAAGCAAAACCTACACACGGGTCCTGTCCCCATGGTGCTCAAAGCCTGCAGGGAGAGACAGGCAATGGCCATTTGTAGCCAATGTACATTTAATTAATTGCAAACTGTTCTGAAGTGTGGTTCTTCAACAAACACTATCGAGGGGAGACACACGGCTAAGGAGGTCAAGAAGGATTCCTATGGGGATGACGTTCAAGCGAGGGCCTGCGAGATGAGAAGGAACAAGCAATGTGGGGAAGAAGAGCGACACTGCAGCTTGGGGCGGGCAGAAAAAGCTCAACATGGACAAGATGGCCAGGACCTTGCCCTCTAAGAGCTACGTTTAGGAGAAAGCATCTATGCATGTACAACTCGCCCGAGGCCACTTCATCCGGGAAGCACAAACTGAGAGCCTGAGGAATGGAGACGTCAGCTCCCACCACCATCAGAGCTCTCTTCCTGACTCTGCGGCAGTTCCAGGGCTGCTTCCAGGCCTACTCCTTCACCTGCCTGGGCTCCATCAAAGCAGGGTTGTGCCCTGTTCAGCTCTGTACAGGGCCTGGCCATATCTGGGCTAATGTGCACGTCTGCCCAATTCCAGTGTAAGGTGTTTAATGGTCCAGAGCCTGACACCAATGTGCCTGTACACAGAGAATACAAGTTTAGATGGAAACCTCTGCAGATGTGTGCCTGCACCAATTTATACATTAATATGCAAAGTAAAATAACGAATGCAGTTGTCTCATAAAAGTCAAAACAGTTTTCTTACTTCTTCAGGGACAGTTTAGGTTTCACAGACAGAAAGTCAAACGGAGTTCCACTGAGATTTCTAGAAACTTACAGGCTTCTTGAAGAAATTTCTCTCTCACGCTGTCCGAAGTACAGTTTTTACATGTTTTAATTGCAACCGCCAGAGCTGGATTCTCCTGTGTTAGGGAAATTATAGAATCACACACATGTGCAAAAATGGTTCAATACATTAAGCAACACGCACATTCATGAAAAGCTGTTTGTCTAACGACTATGTGAATCTGGACCAGACAGAATCAGAACTGTAGAATCTCATGAGAAGAACACTTAAAGAATAATTTGCATACACGTGGACACGCACCAGTCCTGCAAGCAGTGTGTTTACTCACTTGTCCACGAACGTCCGTGGAGGGTCTGCTACATGGCAGGCCCTGTCCTAGGCACAACAGACAGGGCCCCTGCTTTCATCAAGCTTACGTTCCGCTGAATCAGACAGCAAGCACAGTAAGTTCATCAGAGCACGAAGAAGGACACAGTGCAGTGGGAAAGAGCAAGAAGATCGGGATACGAGTTACTGCTTGAGGCAGACCTCGCAGAGTAGATGAGGCGACGGTGAACTGCTGGAGGAGAGGTGGCCAGCCAGGCAGCAGAGTGGGGTTACTGACGCCTGGCTGAGGGGACAGCCTGTGTGGTGTGATCCAGAACAGCAGAGGCCAGGGTGGCTGCACAGAGGGTGAGAGGGAGGTGGGCTGGGACAATGGGGCCAGATGGTGGGGGCCTCCTACGTCAATGTAAAGACGTAGCTTTTACTCTGAGTGAAATGGGGACCCAGGATAGGGTTTGGGCAGAAGCAGGCCAAGGCCCAACCTAACTGCATACTCCAGCTGTGGGCTGAGGGTGGCTGCAGGGAGGCACGCTCAGGCCCAGGGAGCTCCACGGACGGCTATCGCAGTAACCCAGGTAACAGATGAGGGTGGCTAAGACAAGTGCCACAGTACGGGGGGAGAGGACTGAGATTCCAGATCCACTGTGAAGGGAGGAAAATGTGGCTTCTGATGACCTGGGTGGGAGAGGGTGTCAGGGTCAGGTGTTTGGCTAGAGAAATTGGAAAGACAAAGTGGGAAGGTCAGAAGCTCGAGACGTGTGAGAGGAGCCAATCGTACTGGTGGATGGGCAGGAGAGGAGTAGGTGCAGAACACAGGAGCCTGGACGCGGCCCAGGCCATGACAATGGATGCAATCACCCTGGGAAACAGGACATCCAAGGGCTTGCCAACATCAGTAGGTCAGGGGAAGGAGGAGAAAATGGCAAAGGAGACTGAGAAGGGGTGACAAGCATGGCAGGAGAAAACCAAGGAAATGAGCTGTCCCAGGAGCCTGCAAGTTGATCTCTTCTTGAACAAGTTCAAAAGACAGAGCTTAAGAATACAAATGAGAGGCCACTGTGTGCACATCAATAGAAAGCCCTGGGTGCTTTCGATCGATCGATCGGCAATCACACATATTACCTTATCCCTGGCTTTCTATCACCTTTGCCAGGATCACTTGTCCAGCCCATTTCATTACGAATATTTTTGTAAGGTACCTCGCATCCCATTACAGAAGCAGAAAGGAAAGGAAGAAAGAGAAAGGAGAAAAGGAGGGGAGAAGATGGCAAATTCACAAGATCTAAGGAAGTCTGAGCATGACGGGGTGCCATTGTTGCTACCCACTGCCTCCTCTCTAGGAGTCTCTTCTGAGCCTTCTTGTGAAACGAGAACAAAACAAAATCAACCAGGCAGAGACTGTGGCTCCAGGAGAAGGCAGGCGGCCATAAGTGTGCACGCTCTTCTTAAATCTTTCTCCTCTTCCTTTTGCTTCCCTCTTCTTTTCCTGCAAGTGGCCAGGTGGTGCTGCTGTCGTCAGAGAAGACTATGTGCCACATGGACCCTGACAGCGCTGTGTGATCTCTGTCCTTAGACTTCTAAACAGGGGCCGGGTGTTCCTATGCTTTATGTAGAGGGTCTCATGGGGCTTAGATACAACCTTATCCTTGAGAACAAGAACGAGACAAAGCAAACGATATGCATTTTATAAATGGGTCAGTAGAGGCCGAGGGGCTGCATGGCTCGCCCCAGGTCGCCCTCCTAAGGGTAGCCTGCTCCTCTCCTGTTACAGGCCACTGAACTCAGGACTGAACAAGGCAGGCCGGCACAGCACAGTGCTAAGGGGCTGGACCTCACTTGGCCAGTCATGGTTCATATCCCAGCTCTGGAGGCTTGAAAAACACGCCAGACATGAGTGCATGCATGCCCCACATCCTGACAGGACGGAGAAATGGAGAGGACTGTGGCATTACCATGGCCTTCTAGAGGTGTCCTCCCCCTGCCCCCCTCCGACTTCTGTTGAGAGAATACACCCTCTGACAGCCACTTTTAAAAACTCCACAAATCAATCCCCTGAAAGACTGAATAAAGGTGACTGTTGCTGTGACAAGCAGTAGTAGTGGCAGCGGCCTGATAATACAGTACCTATTTAGAGCAGGAGCCACAGTCTCTAAGTGGGACAGAACGGTCCCTTGTCTCAAAACCTGGCTCTAACATGGAGCCCACGGTTACTTTCTTGAGAGCCAATGAAGCAAGGCTATGCTTAGGCAGTAGAGCTCAGAACGTCACCATGGGCCGCTCTTC
>NW_006159829.1:2474692-2508911 GCF_000334495.1 Tupaia belangeri chinensis | reverse complement strand
GGCACCGGTCACGGGCAGGAGAGCCTGCACTGGAGCAGACTTGGGAAGACAAGCCTCGTCCCCTCAGTGCTGACAAAGGCACAGGGCCAGGTCCTATTTCTGTCATTTAGCTCACATCGAAGGACTCCTGTGCATTCCATTTATATGCTGATTTCAAAATTGATACCTGTAGCCCTGACTTTCTTTTCAGTCCAAAATTGATCAAACTTACCTATTCTTTTTCCTGACTTGAATATGGAAGTTATTTTATTTTATTTATTTATTTTCTTAGAGGTTTTTGCTGTAGGGTATGTGTGCTCACCAGGAAGACAGAGAAGGACAGAGAGACAGAAAGCAAGAAATCACCTCCCAGGGAGGATGGCCACACTGTAATCCCTTCTCCTCCATACTACTCTCAGGATCTGGGGCAAACATGCACGTGTGCCCAGCGTGAGTTTAAGCCACTGGGTGTGCGACTCGAACCACAGTCAGCTACATGGGAGTCCAGCAACATAGCCATTATGCCATCTGCTGGTCCCATAGAGGTTATTTTAAACTGAACATGACCCAAATAAAACTCCCAACAGTCTACAGTGACTGAGAATTTTATGTGTCCATTTGACTGGGCTCTGAGGTGCCTAGATATCTGGTGCGACAGAATTCTGGATGATTCTGTGAGTATTTCTGGACGAGTTTAACATTAAAGTACCAGGTCAGCAGGTGGCATGGTGGTTAAAGGCACTGGGCTTCCACCTGACCGACTACAGTTTGAGTCACAGACTTAGTGGCTTCCTTTCTCACTTTCTCTCTCTGTTTCTCTCTGGTCAAATTGAAAATAATGATAATAAGTATTTTTACAAAACCATTTAAAGTGCCAAGACGGGTGACGCAGATTGTCCTCCCCAGCATAAGCAGCCTCACGTAAGGCCAGGCCAACCATGGGTAAGAGAAAAGCCTTTCTGCCCATCGCCTTTGAGCTGACACACTGGCTCTTTTCTGCCTTCAAACTGAGCTGTGCCCTGGTTCTCAGGCCTCCCTGCACTATCAGCTCTCCTGGGTCTCCGCGTGCCAACTGCAGACCGTGGCACCTATGAGCTGCCACGGCCTCAGGCATCAGTGCCTCACAGCCAGTATCTCCCTCTATCCATAGGTTGGTCCTGTCTCTCCGGAGAACTGGACTAATAGGCACCTTCACGTCTGGTCTTCTCCGCCTCACCTAAGGAAACGGTATTCATATACCAGCTCAAGATAAACAGCCCAGAAGCCGGCTCCCCATGATGTATACAGCCCCCAGAAGCCCTTCTGATGCTCCCATTTCCCTCACCCTCGTCGTCCAACAACTCAGGAGCAGGTCCCGATGTCCTGCCTCCTGCACACATCTCGCGCCCGACGTGCCCTGCTCCCCTCCTACTGTGGGCACCTCCACTGTCAGCACCCTCAGAGCAGCCACTGCCACCTTGCTCCAGCGCTGATGGTAGCACCTATGATCTCCACATGGCAGTGAGATGGTTCCAGAATATCAATCAGACCATTTCACTACACTGCTCAAACCTTCCGTGGGCTTCTGTCCCATGATACTTAGATTCAGAGTACGACTCTGCACCAGGGCCCACAGGCCGACTTCCCACCTGACTCGCACCCTAGCTACTCTCCCACAGCACTCCTGACAGCCCCTCCTGCTCTGCCTGACCGCCAAGTTCCCATGGTGCTGAGCTCCAGATACCTGCAGTAGGTCCTTAGTCACAGAGGCCCTCCGATCATCCTACCCAAAACAGTGCCCACCACCCGGCTTTCTTCATTACCTTCTCACAGTCCACAATGTCCTACTCACTCACTCAGGTGTCTCCCTTCCTTAAGTCCCATGACTGCGGTTACTGCGGCCCCTCTCATGCCACTGCGTCATTATGTAGACATTATAATGCAGGCACCATGGACACCGTCCTTTACAGTACGGCCACCCACTTCCCAGCACTGACCGAGCTTCAACAGAGCAGGGACCAAATCTGTCTTTTTTACCCAAAAAATCCCCATTAGCATACTATCTGACTCACTGTATTTGCATGCCAAAGATTTGCAGATTAATAAATGCTACTATACCTTTATTTTAAATGTGGCTGCTCATTAATTAGCTGTGGCATGTTGTTAAAATACCTTAAACTGTATTTATTTATTTTAGATTTTGTACTAATTGTACACCATATAATTCTAGGAAATAAAATGCTTTCAAGTAAGAGGAATATAAATGGTAGAATGATTGTAACATAGACTCAGGGGACTACAGTACCTTTCTCAACCTCTAGAAGGGGCATGGCTACATGCCAGATGCTACAGGCAGGATTCTAGGTGGAAACGGTGACCTGGTCCCTAGAGGACAGAGCAGTGGGCTCAGACATAGAGCAAGAACGCCTCCCACTAAAAGTCTGCGCTCAGAGCCTTTCAAGAGTCCGTAACCACACATGGCACTGCAGATGCTACTGAGGAGCCTGAGACTCACAGGCGGCACACACGCAGCGGGCCACACAAGAGCAGCCACGGGGCTCAGCCACTAAAATGTGTGGCTAGTAGTTCCCAAAGTGGACGGTGGAGGTCTAGGGGATGGTCAACTGCTAAAGGGGCTGGTTACAGTGAGACTAGACTGCTGAAGGATGTGCCAGTGCAAAGCAAGTGAGACCACACACACAAAGAGCTCTTTGTAAAACGAAAATGTTACTGCTCAAGATGAGATCCCAAACCTCAGGATACGAGCAACATTCAGGGATGCAGGAAGGGTTGAAATGTTGAGTCAATGCCACACCATGGCAACTACGCCTAGATAAGAAATGCATGATTAGGATCTGAACTAGTAACTGCTAGTCAGTATTTTAAAGATTTTAACAAACAAATCTAGAGCATTATCCTAGAATAAATGAGAGGAAAAAGCAGACTTAAAACTAGATTTTTAAGATTCAGATAATGATATGATTGTGCACCAGTAGGTGTTCAGAGGATTAAAAAGCCCAATAACCTCGCCTAATGGAGAAAGCCTATGTGCACCAGTAAGCCTACAGATGAGCGCCAGGTTTTATCTTAGAATGGGGTTCTAAGTCCTTGCCCACAAGCCCACTTAGTACCAAAGTTTAACTGTACCAGGGCCTATAGGCCCACCCTTCCCCCGAATCTCCCATCCCCAGATGGTCAGCGAGGCCTCTCTGAACAGGACCCTCTCGCTGGGGGCCTGGTGTGTCATGTCCTGCATAACGGCCCCTACACTTGCTGCTCCTCTGTCTAGAACACACCACCCAGGGGACCACTGTGTGCCTGGCTCCCTGTGTCAGGGCCCTGCTCCCAAGCCACCTGTCAGGAGACTTTCCCGGCCATCCGCGTCCAAGGGCACCCAGACCTCCTCTTGTCCATGCTGGTTTCTCAGAGCACAAAGCCACAGCTTTTACACTGAATGCTGAAAAAAGGAACTTCTAATCTTTACTGTTGCTCACAGAAAATCTTTTCTAATAGTAACATTCAGCATATCCCTAATGTGTGTGTAAAAAATATTAAAAACTGGTCAGCAGGCAGCATGGTGGTTAAGGTGCTGGAAACCCTCACATGGCCAACCACAGTTTGAGTCCTGGACTTAGTAAGTGGCTTGCTTTCTCACTTTCTTTCTCTCTTTCTTTGGGCAAGTGAAAAAGATTGGGAAAAAAAAAAAAAAGACAAAAAGTGTCACTGGGCACCTATGCTGCGTGCTGAAAATTCTAAGAGTAGCATGAAGAAGGGATTAGTGTTGTCAGCTCCTGTGGGTTTTTTTCCCCTCTCAATTGTCTCTCTCTAGCCAGTGAGCGCAGGCCCCCTACAGCAAAAACCTAAAAAATAAATGTACACACATAGAAATAGTAGATATGGAGCTATTGGGTACGAAACACCATCTGCAGTTTCCAAAGTAGGGACACGAGAAAAAGGTCAGTTATTTGTACTACTTTAACTTTAGAACCATCTCTGTATGCCTATTATTATTTTAGTTTAAAAATAGTTTCTTGAGTAAGCATGTACTGTTATTTTAAAATGTCACCTTAAAAATGGGAACCAGCAGTTAGCGTTAAGGCTATGTCGCTGGACTCCCACGTAGTCGACCGCGGTTCATGTCCCGGACCCGGAGGCTTAGAACTCACACCGGGCGCATGTGCGTGTGTGCCTAGGATCCCGAGAGGAGAATGGAGAAGGGATTGTGGCGTGACCATCCCCCCTGGGGGGTGATTTCTCGCTTTCTGTCTCTATGTCTCTATCTGTCTGGCGAGCGCATGCGCCCTATAGCAAAAACCTCTCCAAAAAAAAAAAGAGACTGATCTGGGACCAACAGGTGGTGTGGTGGTTAAGGGTCTGGACTCCCATATGGTTGACCGTAGTTTGAGTCCCAGACCTGGCAGCTTGTTTTCTCACTCTGTCTCTCCCTCTCCCTCCCCCTCTCTCTCTGGTGAGCACATGTACCCTATAGCAAATTAAAAAATAAGTTAAACAAGTAATTCTTGGAAAAAAATTCCTGACCTAAGTTACAGAAGACGCACCGACAGGTGCTGGGGAGGGCGCGGAGATACTGGCACTCTCCATGCTGATGCCAGGCATGTAAAATGGACAGCTGCCTGGGACATCAGCTCGGCAGTTGATGACAAAGTTGAGCACACCTACCATATGTAAACTGCTTCTACTCCTAGGTGTGCATAAGAGAGAACTGAAAGCGTATGTCCACACGAAAACCTTCACATGAAAGTGCACAGCAGCCTTTTAACAGCCAAAATGTGGAAATAACGCCAACGTCCACCGATGGTGGATGAACAAAAAGTGGAATGTCTACACAAAGGAACCATATCTGGCAACAAAGGAGATGAAGTACTGCCACCCTGCAACACGGATCAATCTCAAAGACGTCGCATGGAGTGGAAGAAGCCAACCACCAAAGACCACGTATCATATGGTTCCACTTACGCGCGACACCCGGAGCAGACAGAGCGACAGAGCTGGGAAGTACCTGATGGCTGCCAGGGGCTGGTACGGAAAGAACTGTAATGGGTATGAGGTTTCTTTGTGAGGTAAAGAAAATGCTCTAAAATTGACCGTGGGGATGGCTGTACAACTATGAGAATATACTACAAAGCACTACATTGCACACCTTTTTTATTTTGAGAGAGATATTTTCTTTTTATTCAGAGAGAGACTTTTGTTAAAAGAATATGCTTGCCAGAGAGAAAGAAAGAGAAAGTGAGAAATCACCTCCCAGGGGGGATGGCCACACCGCAATCCCTTCTCCTCCATTCTCCTCTCAGGATCTTGGGCACGTGTGCGGTGTGAGTTTTAAGCCACCAGGTCTGGAACTGGAACCGTAGTCAACTACACAGGAGTCCAGCAACATAACCATTATACTATTTGTTGGTCCTAAACTGCACACTTTTAAAGAGTGAATTTTATAGTATGTAAATTATATTCTAATGAAGCTATTACTAAAAATAATTTTTAAAATTCACTGATCTGTCCTGGAGGGTAAAGTTGGGACAAATTAATGTTCTTTTCTTGAAAACATGGTGAAGTGGGAATACTGGCTGTTGCACACTCCAATTATCCAAGTTGCCAATTCTATCCAGTGGAACAGCCCCCCCATGGAATAAACTTATTAATGATGACACAGGCTGAAAGACTGAAATGAATTAAAGACAGACCCAGAAGCTAGTTTTGCTGTTTTTTGGTTTCTGAATATGCCAAGTAAGTAGGCAGCTAGGGTAAGTTTTATAAAAGACAACTATGAAGATTTAGAAAAACAGAAAACTCACGAAGACAACTGAGAGGCAATTTAATCATAGACAGAATCAGTCTGGATGTTGGTAGTGATAAAGGACTTACTGGACTCATGTAAACGCCTTGATGTACATCTCCAAATTGGCCTTCTCCGATACATCGTCCAAGTTCTATTCTTTCTCTTTGAATCTCATAATCCCTGGCTGCAAAACACGACCCATACATGGGTTAACACTTAAGTGCTGTATTCTAAATGTAGAAATAACATCTGCCACATTTCATTTCATTGTCATCCATGAGCAAACATTTCATCTGTGGCACATAAATCTATAAAAACGCTTTCGAGGGAGTGGAATTCTCTTAAACATTTTAAAAGAAACTTATGTTATATTGGATGAATTACTAAGAACATGAATTTTATTAAAAGTAGTTTTTTTTCTTTTTGTTTCTAAGAGTTTGTGAATGTCTGGTTTATTTTATATTTAGTTGATTGTTTCCTAAATAATTGCTCCAAGCATTAAATTATATACTTAAAATTAATAACTGCTATTAGTTTAGATATTAATGAGGGTATAAGAAGTTGTTTAAAGCAATTATTTTACAAATAACTAAAATCTGTAAATATGGAGACAATATAAAATTGTGTCATCAGTAAACTTTGTTGTGGATGTTGAAGAGTTTTCCACTTCATTATAATCCTATCTCTATATTATTCATGGTGCTAAAAGAGTTTAAAGAGGTAGTTTCTACAAACTAATTTCAAATTAGATGACTCTGAATCAAGGCTAATGATTATCAACCTAAGAGTACGTTACACTTCAAGAACATGTGCCTCCAATTAATGTACTCAATTGTTGATATTTTTTTAAAAATTATTATTTAGTACAGTGCTGAGGCACAAAGAAAGAAAATACCCACTGGGAACATAGTCAACTGCATCCTAATTTCATTAACTAGTTGATATATCGATGTATTTCAGTGAAGAAACCCATCCCCATAGCCTGGCTGTACTGTACTGTATTGCACCAGTGCAACCTCCACTGGATGGGCCAACAGTCTCTGATACTACAAAACTTTCTCCCTGGCTTATCAAATTATAAATCACGCAGAACGTTCAACCCCAATTTTGGATTATTATTTTCCTCTTTAAAATCACTTTAGCTAGTAGTTCCATTGATTTAACGGGATGAGTAAACCAATGACAAATCATTTAAAAAAACAAAAGTGAACTGAAAACTTTAACATCCCATACCACTCCATAGGTTGCGATTGCAAGCAAAAGCGGTTATTTTTTAAAGGAACCCTGTTACCTTCATCTATTCCATAGCTTTCTGTATTGCAATTAAGAGAGAAAAAAAATTAAAGACCTTGCTTAGAAATAACTAATAGCAATGAGGTTAACAACAACAAATTCGGAGAGTACATTTCAATTACATTTACTTTTTAAAAATACTTTAAGCATAAATGAGTAAAGTATAAATACAAGTAAAAACTAAAAATCCTCATATTAGCTCAATGTTATTTAAACAATGCTTTTAAATTCATATGTCGTAATTTCCTCTAGTGTAACTTCTGTGACATCTGGATAAGTCAAATTGGACATTTACTACTTAATTCTGAATAATATATAAATGAAAATGGATATTCTGCAGGAATGTACAAATGATTAAATGGTTTATCAAAAAACTAAAATGAAGTTTAAAAATAAATTGTTTTAGGTTTTTACATTTTTTTTAAAAAGAGAGGTTTTAGCTATAAGTCACGTATGCTAGCTAGAGAGACAGAGACAGAAGCGAAAAATCAACCCCCAGCAGGGATGGTCACGCTGCAATCCCTTCTCCTCTAGTCTCCTTTTGGGATTATGGGCATGCACACACAAGCGCCCAGTGTAAGTTTTAAGCCACCGAGTCCAGGATTTAACTGTGGTCAACTGCATGGGAATCCAATACCATAACCATTAAGCCATCTGCTGGCCCCCTTTATTAAGTTTTTGTCATAGGGCACATGCGCTCACTGGAGAGAGAGAGAGAGAGGGAAAGTGAGAAATTACCCCTTGGGGGTCAGTCACAGAGCAATCCCCTGCCCTCCACCCTCCTATTGGGATTCAGGACTCGAATACCCTCGCACCTGCTGTGATTTTTATGCTGCCAAGTGTGGGGTGGCAGCTGGCCATGTGTGAGTCCAGGGCCTTAACCACCATACCACCTGCTGGCCCTAAACTGACGTTTTAAAAACATTGCTCCAAATTGCTACTGGTGATCAAAATGTACACACTCAAGGGCTGGCCTGGGGCCTGGTGGTTTCAGAAGCTGGATCCCATAAGGCTGGCTGTGATCTGAGTCTTTGTGGCCTGAGAAACATGCAAGGCATGTGTACATGCGTGAGCAAAACCCTAAAAGGAGGGAGAGATGGAGAAGGGACTGCGGCATGATGATTCCCCAAGACGGGGGTGGGGTGCTGGGGGGAGGGGGTAGTATACTTTCTCCCTCTCCAGCAAGTGCCAATTTTCTCTTGCAAATAAAACAAACAAACAAACAAAGCAGATGCTTAAGTGCCAGCTCTTGCTGCTCTGTCCAATTACCCTCGGATAGAAAAGCTGCTGAGAGGGGACCAGGCTCACCTACAATATACATGCCTAAAGGGCTCAGTTGTTTCTTTCTACTCTGGTAACATATCCTCAATGTATATTGAAAACTCAAATGAGAGTATCATTAGAAAATTGTTATACTGGGGTCAGCAGGTGGTGTGGTGGCGAAGGGTGCTGGACTCCTACATGGCTGACCACGGTTTGTGTCCTGGACCTGGTAGCTTTCTTTCTCTCTCTCTCCCTCTCTCTCTCTCCCTCTCTCTCCCTCTCTCCCCTACCTCCTTCTCTAGGCAAATTAAAAAAATAAACAAAGTTAAAAAAAATAATTCTTTTAAAAAGAAGAGCCAAAACACTGGATATGTTCATTTAAAAAATACAGTGTGCTGCTAAAATGGGGACATTCAGATTCTGAATTACTAAGGCCTCTGAGTCCTTGCTAAGAGGCAGGCTTATAAAAAGGGTTTTTTCCCCCCCGACATAAATGAAATTTCAAGGGCTTATTCAATTCAAAATTGGGTGCTTCTAGATCTTGGCTTCCAGAATTCTCTTAGTCAATGAGCTGCATGGAGAAAACTGTAATGGAATTTTGACATTTCCAGGCTGCCTGAAGGTCAGTCAAGAGTTCTGCCTGTATTCCCACACTTTCCACCCCAACCCCAACCCTGAGGTGTTTGGACTGAGGTTAGAAGTTATGTGTCAATATCAATAAAAGAACAAACAATTTCAAGGAGAAATAAATGCAATGTTTTGGACGAGTATGTACATATGTATATAAATATACATCTAACTTTAAATAACATTAACTTTCTACAAAGAGAAAACAGTCTCATTGAAAAAGATTATTATTATACATAGAGTTAGAAAACGAGATAACAAAAACTGAGTAACTATAGTGAAGTATGTCAGACATTTGAGTTTTAGGCTTTTGGCCTCGGAGTGGGCACATATAAGAGAATTCTCAAGGCTGAAAAGAACATTTCTGTTAAGTACTCAATGAGGGATTAAAGATGGCTCTAAAAGGACAGTAAATATCTAAAGCGTGTGACTGTGAAGCACTATCTGACAAATCTGAACAAGAACAAAACTGGAAGCCCACTTACTTGAGGGCATGGTATATGTATCCTCTTCATCGATAATCTCAGCATAATCGTCCGTTTCTGCAGGAAAGGAAACAGTTATGTTGGAAAAGGTCAAATATCTGACCTTCCGGACTTGAAAACAATTGGAAAATGCAGAATGGTCTGCCTAATCCCCCAACTATGCCAAAATATCTTTACAAGATGATTACTCAACTTCTGCTCACACATGAGTCATTTATGGAAATAAAAGTGACATCGTTGTTCGATTTGTTGTAACACAGACTTGATTACCAGAGAGCAAACAGGGCTACGACAGGAGCCTTGTCGAGAATAGAGACAGGAAGCGTCTATGTACACGATGCACATGGCCGATGGGTACTGACTGCAGAGCTCACGCCGCTGCACAGGACACTCCGCACACATCTGAAACCACACTGCTGCCTACGGGACTTCTCTGACACGGCTGCTACCTCTAAAACTCAGTACCCACTTTTACTAGTAACGGTAAGACTCAGTAGTCTAAACTGAACTTTCTCCTCCAGAAAACAAACGGCAGCCCAATTTTGCAGAGATTAACTGGGCGAATTTATTCCATTTGCTTAGAGTTGAAAAATGTAACTCAGAAATGGATCTTGCATGACTTGTTTACTTGGACATTTGAAGAACACACATTTATGTCAAAAAGGTTTAAAAATCTGCCAAAAAGAATAAAATGAGAGCAGAGAATTGTGACTTTTTGAGATAATGTCAAGGAGCTCCATGTTTCTACTCGCTTTTCTTGGTAATGCAGTAACTTAAAAATCCACCACGACATTAACAGGGAATACACACAAACACACACTCACTTGGGTAACAATCATACTGAAAAACCACTTAAGTCTTATCTGTTTTCTCTTTCTGGAAAAAAGGAAATTTTTCAGTGGCAACAAGCATAAGGATTTTAATTGCTGGGCCATTCTGTGGGTCACTGGAGGAGTGGCAGCAATGTCTGATAATGCATTTGAAAAGAAGGCTCTGTTTAAAAATGGAACCTGATTATCTACATTTAATCCAGGAGACTAAAAGCTACAAGTTCTTCCGTCTATGCTGCCATCAGTATTTCATTCAGATATTAAATAGGTCAGGAGCAGTATAGAGTTGGTAAAATGGCTATGTTACTGGACTCCCATGTAGTCAACCAAGGTTCAAGTCCTGGACCCGGTGGCTTAAACTCACACCTGGCGCATGTATGTGCCCAAGATCCCGAGAGGAGAATGGAGGAGAAGGGACTGTGGTGTGGCCATCCCCCCCCGGGGGGTGATTTGTCACTCTCTGTCTCTTTCTCTCTCTTTCTGGCCAGCACATGCTCCCTATAGCAAAAACCTCTAAAAAAAATAAATAAATAAAATAAAAAAGAGAGAGAGAGAGAGAGAGAAAAGGACAGCTCCTCTCACTATTCCGCTTCCTCTCCGGAGGCTTCTATGGAAGAGACCAAGCAGCTGAAGGCTTGGGGTTCCTGTGTGCCAGTACTTTCCACTGGTCTTCCTGGTTTGTCTGTAATGCCTTCACAGACTGTTTTTATAAAACCCCCAGTAAATTCTGTTTTTTTTTTTTTTTTTTTGAGAGGGTTTTGCTCTAGGATGGGGATACTCACCCGAAACAAGAGAGAGACAGAGAGACAACAAGAAATCACCCCCCCCCGGGGGGGGATGGCCCTTCTCCATTTTCCTCCTGGGATCTCAGGCACGCACGCATATGTGCCCGGTGTGAGTTTAAGCCACCGGGTCCTGGACTCCACTGCGGTCGACTACGTGGGAGTTCAGCGACAGAGCCGTTACGCTAACTGCTGGTCCCGCCCCAGTAAATTCTGAAGGAGCAAAAATAAAATGGCTGGGGCTGGCAGGTGGCATGGTGGTAAAGGTGCTCCCCTTCCACACAGCAGATAATATATAATCTACTTAATAAAATAAAATACAACCTTTTAAAAAATGGGTAATATATGTATTAGGCTAGCAGACACACTGATTTGGGAAAAAATCATGCTACATATATTTCAATGAATTCACACAACAGTAAGGAAGAGCCTGTGAGGGTTTTTGTTCTGTTTGTTTTTAAGCTGTGTGAATCCTTATCAAACCTCTGGGGCTGGACGGGATCTCCCTGGGAACCCTTCACAGCAGCGTGTTCCGTACTGTGACGAAGACCTCTACTGCAATCAACCTCCTGGCTCGGCTTTTAGGAACAGCTGGCACTGCTCCAAGTGCATGGGTCTGCAACGGTCTGCACCCTCCCTCCACAGGGGCTCTCACGTGCTAAAACTTGACTTACTTTTCTAAGAATTCTTGAGATTGATTTGCTTATGTAGATTTTCTTCCCTGGATTAAGGATTGTCGGATAATATAACGCTGAGATGAGAGGCATTTTTACATACTCAAAGGCTCTGAAAACTTAGAGCCCAGCTGAAGCTACCTGGGCAGCTCTCCCTCCCCTCACCAAATTAACAATGTCAAAGTAGGAAAATTCAAGGAAAACGAAACAGATCTAAAGATTTGGGCACAAATAAAGGAAACTAGATCTGCATTCTCTATTTTAATGATGATGACAACCAACACCAAGATCTCGCCGTATGCTAGACACTGTTACACATACCCGTGTATGTATAACTATCACTGAACCCTCCATAAAATTCTGTGAGGTGGTACTATCATCATCATCCCTGCTTTACAGGAGCAAACTGAGGCCCAAAAGAGACGGGTAACTTTCTCAAGAGCCCAAGTCAACCTGCAGGGAGGTGGTGTTCGGCACAGTGCTCCGCGACAGAGCTCAGATGAATTACTGTGCTTTGCTATTATTATCTTTCTCAAAGTTAACAGGGACTTTTATTGGTGAGGACAAACGCCCAGGGCCTTGAAACTATCCAATGTCCCTACTATATGGACAATAGTTTTGCTCTGGGAATGCTCCCAGAAAGGCTCGTCTGGACCAGTGTACCTGGGAGACAATTTTGGAATGCCTGGCTCACCAGTTAAGACATTTAAAAAGTAAAAAAAAAAAAAAAAAAAGAATTTTAAATTGGAGACTTTTAGAGCCCACAGGTGGCATGGTGGTTGAGGTGCTGGACTTGACATGGCTGACTGCAGTTGAAGTCCCAAACCTGGTGGCATGAAGATCACGCTGAGCGCAAGTACATGTGCCCAATCCCAGGAGGAGAAGGGATTACTGTGGTCTACCCCCTGGGGGTGACTTCTCACTTCCCCTCTTACTATCTGTCTCTCTCTCCAGTGAGCAAAAACCTTACAAATAAAATTTTTAAGAAGGAGACTTCGGGCCTAGCAGTTGGTTATAAAGGTATGTCACTGAACTCCCACGTAGTTGACCACAGTTCAAGTCCTGGACCTGGTAGCTTCAACTCACACTGGGCGCATGTGCGTGCGTGCCCAAGATCCCGAGAGGAGAATGGAGGAGAAGGGATTACGGTGTGGCCATCCCCCTGGGAGGTGACTTTTTGCTTTCTGTCTCTCCATCTTTCTCTGTCTTTCTGGCGAGCGCACATGCCCTATAGCAAAAATCCCCCCTCCCCCCAAAAGAGACTTCTAAAACTTTGGATAGCATGGTAACTTCAATAGCTTGGCCTCACAATATGTGATAAAATTAGTAAAATGAAAGACATTAAAAAAACAGAAATTGACAGCTCAGAAAATAGGAGTGAAAAGTTAGCAAATCCTTATCTTTTATTGTTTGCTTTCTGCTGTAGGGTGTATGTGTTCACCAGAGACAGAGAGACGGAAAGTGAGAAATCATCCCCTGGGGAGATGACCGCACCACAATTCTGTCTCCTTCATTCTCCTCTTGGAATTTTGGGCACATGTGCACACACACGTGGAGTGATTTTCAAGACATCAGGTCCAGGACTCAAACAGTGGTCAGGTCCAGGACTCAAACCGTGGTCAGCCACGTGGGAGTCCAGCACCTTAACCTCCATGCCATCTGCTGGCCCCACCATGTCTTTATTTTAAAGCAAATTAAAGAGACATAGTAAAGTTGCTGCCCACATGACAGAAGGCATATGCTCTGGCACTTACAGAGCCTGATCCTTTCGGAGTTCCTGTGAAGAAGACAACTCGGAGGCTGGGAGGAATGGGTCAGAGGGGAAGGGATGCCACCCCTTGGTCTGTGTGGGAAAGGAACTGAACCAAGGGTGCAAGCTCACTCCTTAGGTACTGAAAACCTGATGGCTCTCCCACACTGCAGGCTGACACCGTGACTCTGTCATCCCTCTTCCTTTCTCTCCTGGGGGCAGTAGTGAGCACTTCTGACAATTGGCTTCTGGGTGCTCTCCTGGAGGACAGGCCCAGTCAGGGGCCGAGGCCTGAAGAGTCATCAGTCCTCAACACTGCCATTTTTACACTGATCAGGTTATCGGAGAACTGGGTGAGACCTGCCAGTTTCAGTTTCTTGTCCAACCTGAACCACCCAGATGCACCAGTACCTCGAGGCCAGTGCCATAGAGTTCTTTAGAAGGCAAGAAGAGCCCATCTCGCCTGGTGGCACACCGCTGTTACACTGCAGCCACGTGGGAAGGCCCTATGTGCATCCGAAGGCCTTCCTGTAAACACGCAGGGCACATGTGCGTGCGCCTGTGACCCGGGCGGGCCCAGAGCAGGGGTAGAGGGTAATGTGACGACTCTGTGGGAGTGCCCCTCTCCTTTCTTCCCTCCCACCCCCTTGAAATACATAAACGCTAAAAACAAACAAACAAACAAACAAAAGAAAAACCGAAACAGTATGACCTCGCTCCTTGATGAAGATCAGGAGCGGCAGACTGTCTGGAGAAGGGCAGGCCGGGAGAGCCTGGGACTGCTGGCCAAGCTGCCTGCCCGCTTACAGTTGCGCACCTTTGGCATTCAAATGATAAGTCCTAAGCAGCTCCAGACCACACACACGGATGGACTGTGCTCAGTAACATCCTATTTATGTGGGTTTTTTTTTTTTTTGAGAGGTTTTTGCTATAGGGCGCGTGCGCTCGCCAGACAGACACAGAGAGAGACAGAGAGACAGAAAGCGAGAAATCACCCCCCCAGGGGGGATAGCCACACTGCAATCCCTTCTCCTCTCGGGATCTTGGGCACGCACACACACATGCCCGGTGTGAGTTTTAAGTCACTGGGTCCGGGACTTGAACCATGGTCGACTACATGGGAGTCCAACGACATAGCCATTACGCTAACTGCTGGTCCCTATTTATGTGGTTTTGAAATCACAAATACTAGTTTAGATTTTCCCTCCAACTATTTTACATTTTCTAAAAAAGTTTTAGTCATAGGGCATGGGGGCACGTGCACTTGCCAGAGAGAGAGGAGGAGAGATAATGAGAGGGAAAGTGAGAACACACCCTGGGGATGGCCACATTGCAATCTCTTCTCCTCTGGTCTCTTCTTGGGATTTCTGGTGCACACACATGTGCCCAGCGTGATTTTGAAGCCTCCAGGTCTGAGACTTGAACTATAGTTGGCCACGTGAGAGTCCAGTGCCTTAAACACCACACCACCTGCTGGCCCTCCTCCAACTATTTTAAAAAGATGTGAAAACCACACACAACTCAAGGGGCGGTATAAGAATGGGTGGGCTCCGTTTGTTTGGCCCATGGGCCTTGGTTTGAGGGCTCCTGGCCAAGACTGAGTGATCAAATCTGTAAGGCTCAGCTTATGTGAAGTGGGGAGAAGCACAGTTGTCCTGGCTAACTCACAGGGCTGGGAAGTTCCGATGTGGGGAAAATACATGAAAACGTTTGCATTCTCCCAATGTGTGCCACAACCATTTTAGACATTTATCTACAACCATTTGGGCCCTCTGACCAATGAAGACACAGAGATGAAGCAATCTGCTGGACATGGCTGGACTAGTGGGCTGATGCTGGGTGGGGCAGTGGATAGGGGCGGGCAGGGCCTAGGTTTGACGCTCCTGCTGGGAGCCTCGGCCCTGCCTCTTACCCTCTGCGCATCAATGTCCTCATCTGCGAAATGGCAAAGACAAGCCCGGGCGGAGAGTGGCCACCTGCAATGAGGAGCCAGGCCCACCTGGCGCCTGCGCTCAGGAGCTTGCAGTGGACACGGCTGCCAAGCTACGACCTAGAAGCCACGCGCCGTCTGTGGCTTCAAACTCCAGGAGCCATACTGAGTTACGGTTTCCCTGTAAGTGCTCTGCCCATTCAACTCGAGTTACCTGAGCACAATACAGGGGCAGTCTTCAGTAAAAGTACTCTTCTATTTAATGTGAGGACGGAAATGCAAGTCCCCCCTAACTTTGTTCCCGTAGTAAAGGAGCTTTGTAAAGTTTCATGTGGTCCGTACATGGAGTAAATGGCAAACATAAGATACTAAGTGTGTTTTAAACATGTCCAGTTCAAGAGCAACCAACTACTAATAGTTTAAAAAACAACCATTTTCACTACTGCTATTTTCCTCATTACATTAATCTGTGTGACTCTTAAAAATTACTTTTCATTCTTTCCTTTTCACTACCTCACTCCCAAACTAAGAATGATCTTATGTGTATGTCTAAGTACGTTCACACACCATACACACACACCACACACACACTCGTACACCACACGCATGCTCGCACATCACACGTGCACACACACACACACACACGCTAGCACACCGTACCAGGGAACACGCTGCATGATCTCTATCACTTACTGCTTTTAAGCATGACGCTGACTACTTTTGCTGGCTGACAGCATTTTGACAATTAACTAATACTCTAAAGTTTTAACAATGAAATCTAGAAAATTCCCCACAAATATATACAACTCAAATTTTCCACTAAGAAAGAATAAACTGATTGTTCTTCTCATGTCAAAGTTCTACACAATTTTCAAGAGATCATTTCTGCACACCATTCTGTAGCTGGTTCTGTTAGATCAAATCCATATTATGCTTTTAATTGAACAGTCAGCTATATAGATTTCCATAAATAATTATCTCATAGTAGTAAGACAAATGTGAAAATAAGTATTACCGTCCCCACTAATTTCATCTGTGGATCCAGGTGGCATGCAAAGAAAGGGGGTGCAGGGGACAGAGGGAAGGAGAGACAGGAGAGAGGAGGGAGAGAGGGGAAAACACACTATTAAAATGACAAGTAAATCAAAGTGTAAGAAAAACTTAAAAGTTACCCCCAAAGTCTAACAGTAAAGTTAAGAGAAGACTACAGTAGTAAATGTTTAGTTGTCTCTCAAGTTAAGGGCATTCTGCCAGATTTAGGTTGTCAACACGTTACACACAGTTACAGAGCAGTATGGTAGACTTTAAATTGGTTGATAAATGTGAAAAATGGCTTCTACCTCCCCAGAGGGAATCTGTGTCCTCCCGACTAAACCGAAACCAACTGGTAACTATGTTTAATCACCGAGGGGGCAATGAGCTCCCGGCTAGTAGCAGTGAGACTGTGCCACTCTCTGGAGGTTCGGCCAGGCCCCTGACTACACAGCGGGAGCTCAGCACTAAGGCTCTATTGACAAGTAAGGCCCCGTGTGCATGAGCACCGAACAGCCAGCCGGCTTTGCCCTGAAACGTTGGGAGCAGTTACTGGTCCAGTTACTGCAATCCTCACTTCCCTAGTCTCCAGATAGCCTGGCAGTCCTGCCCTGTAGCATCCCTGGGTATCGAATCTATCCCCGAAGCACAACAAGCAGATGGGTGGGTTCTCGCTGACCACTCCCCTCATTGGGCTGCATGCTGTAATAGACATCCCACGAAGCAGGGAACCTGGCCCGCAACCCAGTGGGGAATGCTCAGACATCACAGACAGACTGAGAAGCAATTTCCTGCCCTGTCATGCATTTAAAAACCAGCAAATAGGCAAACAAAGTCTTCTCTCCAAAAGGGCAGCCCAGAGGTTGCTGGACACAAACTGGGCCCCAGCTATCGCTCCTGGCCAGTGGAGAGCACATCCTCCATAGCCGATAAAGCTATGAGGTGTACAGGACGACCTATAAGCATCTGGTTAGAGTTAGCTTCTCGGGGGTGCTTTGGTTAACAGGAGAGCCTGGGCAAATATGAATGCAGTACCCGTAGGAGGAGGTTCAAGGGAACAGAAGACCAAAGGGAGAAAGCGTCTAGCTTTCTTAACTTTATGCGGGCAGTGCCTGACTCCTTGGTAAAGAGGCCAGAGGAGGAGAGAGAAAAACAGAAACAGATTATTTCAATACAACAGACAGCTTTCGTTATATTTTAAGGCACATCTACATCAACAAATACAAAATCGCGATGCTAATTTTATTTGACTATCGACACAACTTATGTCCTACTATGATTGATATGGATTTTAAAAATATTACTATTTTAAAATGTAATTTCCTGTTTTGCAAAATTAGCACTAAATACACAAACAAGACACACTAAGACACTCACGGCTCTGCAGAGCCAGTGAGTCGAAGGTACTGATATTTTTACAAAGGATAAAAACCACGCCAAAATGAAACAAAATAAAGACCAATAAATAATTCAAGATTCTTTTGACCATTTAACATTCAACCGTAAAGAAAAAAAGTACAAAAACTAGCAGATTCTGATTTGTTAAAGAACGTCATGAGCAACTTCACCACATCACCAGAGGAGACTGGAGTCTGGGGTGTACACTGTCAACAACGCGCATCCGCGCACACAGAACAGTGGGCCGCGGACGGTCAAGCACAACCGCGCCTCCACGCCAGCATCACTGGCTCATCTGCGGGCTTGTCTGTGTGCTCAGAGCTCTTCTGAGAACATCACTGCTCTCTCTCTCAGGCACTGGCTGTATCGACAAGATACACCGGCCCTGCAGAAGCACACGGCAAGGAGGAAAGCAGAGGCAACACTCAGGACGGAAATGACATCGGCGGACACGTGTCAAAGTGAAGCCTAAGCAAGGCAGTGACCCTGTGAGACGCAGCAGCTGCACATGGGACAGAAACAGGGAGCATTCACAGTTCAACTGCAGACCCACAGGGCGCCATCGAAGGTCAGAACTTCAAGTGTGGGCCCCAGGAGACACGGGTCACGATGGTTCTGGCCAGATGTTGATAACCTTACTGACATTATCAATTATGAAGAGCAGAAACGGGGACCAGGATGGTATAATTATTCCATTACTGTACTCCTGCACAGTTCGCGTCGCAGACCCCGCAGCTTAAAAGTCACGTGGGGCACATGAGCATTCGTGGAGAAGGGACTGTGGTTTGGCCATCTCCCCTGGGAGGTGATTTCTCACTTTTTCAAATGTGTTTTAATTTCAGGAACATTTCCTAGCTATGTCATATTATTGCTAGGTTTGAAAAGCCACCTTTATCGCACCTTAGTTTCTGGCCCTGGTGTATGGCTCCCACCATCTGTACCATATGATGCTGGATGGAAAAGGGGAGGATGAGGCGACAGCAGCGAGATGGGATAAGGACACAACTATGGATGTGAGCATTCCATCAGTCCTAAATATGCTGGCACTGATAATCATACTCTGATTGTATCAGATGATGGCCTTGGTCTTAAGAAATACACACTCAAGTATTTAAAAGGGAGCCACGCCTACCACTCATTTTCAAATGGTTCAGGAAAAAAAATGAACAAAAACCAATACAAAACATATAGAATAAAGTATAAAGCAAGCGAGCCAGAATCTAAACGCAGGGAATGTGAGTGAAGATTTATGAGACTTCATTCTACTCGTAGCACGTTCTCTAAGCAGAATTTATAAAAATAAGCAGTACACAGGTCATGTGCCCTGGAGTCTAGCACCGGCTCTGCCTCCACTCCCTGACCTTGGATATGCCGGCCAACTCCTGTTTCTGGTTTTCTGTAAAAATGGAGGTAGTAACAGAAGCTCCCTCAAGTGAAGAATAGACTTTATAGGACTCCATGGGCACCTGACGCAGGGACCACTCCACAGTCTACTGATTCTTATTTTTCTACTATTTATTTCTAAACTGAGCTAAATATCCTTTATGGTGACTGCAAAAGTACATTTTTTTTTTGAAGAGGTTTTTGCTGTAGGGCATGTGCACTCACCAGAAAGACAGAGACAAAGAAACAGAAAGCAAGAAATCAACCCCCCAGGGGGGACAGCGATGTTGCAATCCCTTCTCCTCCATTCTTCTCTCAGGATCTTGGACACACATGCGCATTATGTTCGGTGTGAGTTTAAGCCACTGGGTCTGGGACTCAAACTACAGTCGACTACATAGGAGTCCAGAGCCATAGCCATTATGCTAACTGTGGCCCCCAAAAGAACATAAAATACAAAAAATGTAAGTATAACTTTTCTTGAGTAATACTGAAAATATTATCCTGTATCATAAAAACATGAAACGGAAGGTCTTTAGCCCCCTTCTTTAACTTTATTCCAGATGACGTTTAAGTTCTAGGCATCAGACCCTGGACGTGAGCTGGACACACCACAAGGTGCTGGGCACAGCAGTGAGCAGGCCAGGCCCCGACTCCTGCTCTAGTACAGGAGACAGATGGCAGTAAGTGAGGGCTTCTCACAGTACACCAACATGTAAGAACCACAGGAAACACGGAAGGGGCACAGGAGCGTTTCGGCATGAGGCAGCAGCCATAAAAACAGGAATCATGGAAAAACCATCCGCAAAGACTTCTGGGAGGAGAGGATGTGGGCCATGAGCATCTTTATGGAGGCCCGCATGGCACAGCCACATTGACACGCAGGCCACTGCTCTGCAGAGGTCCGAGTGGGCACCCGCGAACGGCACCAGGGGGACAGCTGGGGGCAGGTGCACTCAATGAGGTAACAGAGGGCCCGAGAGTTTACCGAAAGGGCTCTGATGAGAGCAACGGAATGAGGAGAGTGACAGAAACCGTCACACTCTAAAGGTTTGGCGGGAGCTTCTAACGGGGGAGCAGAAGTACAACCATTGAGGCTACATGTCGACATGAATGTGAACAGGGCAGCTGCAAGGAAAGTTGGGCTGTGAACATTTTTGGAAGACGAAACCAATTAGAATTTGCTAATGGATTAAACAGGGGAAGAGAAAGCAGAAGGTAGCTTCAAAATTAACTCCCAAGGAGACTAACGGGTAGTGTAAAGGTTAAGGTGCTGGATTCCACTTAGTCTGCACGGTTTGAGTCCCAGATCCAGCAGCTTAAAAATATTACACCAGGTGAATGTACACATGTACCCAAAATTAGGAGAAGGGACTGTGGTGTGACCAACACCTCTGTGAGGTGGTTTCTCTCTCTGTCTCTGGTAAGCACATGTGCCCTATAGCAAAAATGGTAAAAATAAACAAGAAAAGAATGAAAAGAAAAAAAAAATTGAAGGATGGTCTGAAGAGCTGGAGGGTGGCATTCATGAAGAGTGAGGCAGGCTCAGCATGGGGACTAAGAGCTTGTCCCTGATACGCAGTCTCAGATGCTTTCCAGACACCCCAGGAACCTGGGACTGGGAGCTGCCTCCTGAAGAGCTCCTGTCAGGGCATGAGGACAGGTGTGTGTGTGTGTGTGTGTGGGGGGACCACAGGCTGTGATGTGCTGATGGCAAAGCTCTACTCTAGGGGGATCCCCGATGAGCTGAGAGCAGGGGAGAGGGGACAGGGGCTGGGCTGGTGGAAGTAAACTGGGTGGGGACAAGGACTGGGCAGAGCTACAGGCCCAGACCCGAGGCGGGTCAAGGTGGACTCATGGCTTCTCTCTTCTGTGAGCTTTCTCAGTGAGATCAACAGGAAGTCAGTCACCAGCTCAGAGTGAAGGTGGAGAAGGTACTGGAAGCTTGAGGGAAAACCTGAAGTGGAGTGGAGCAGGGGAGAGTGAGAAGACAGGAAAGTCCCATTGAGGAGTGTGATCAGGAATTGAAAAACCAAAGCAGAGACCAGCATACAGCATAATGGTTACGCTGCTGGACTCCCATGTAGTCGACCACAGTTCAAGTCCTTAAATCTCATGCTGGGCGCATGTGCACGTGTGCCCAAAATCCAAAGAGGAGACTGGAGAAGGGATGATGGCATCCCCCCGTGGGAGATGATTTCTTGCTTTTTGTCTCTCTGGCAAGTGTACTCACCCTATAGCAAAAATCTCTCTAAAAAAAGAAAAACCAAAGCAGGAACCGGCAGGTGGCATGGTGGTTGAGGTGCTGGACTTCCACATGGCTGACCATGGTTCAAGTCTTGGATCTGGCAGCCCAAGAATCACAACAAATAAAAAGATAAATAAATAGATGTCAAAATAAATAAATTTTTAGAAAAAGAAAAACCAAAGCAACATGGTTGTAGTTTTGCAAAAAAAAGTTCAGCTATGCTACAGCAGATGTGGGACAGACAGTGCTGGCTTTAGTCAGGCTAGTTCTGTGAGTGAATGAAAACAAGAGCCAGGCAGAAGGCATGAGGTACATGCCAGGAGAGACAAAGCCACTGATCGGGGCGAGGAGACATGAGGAATGGATGGCAGAATGGTGACATGACTGAAGGATGGGGGTTCTGGTTAGGTCAAGAAACTAAAAAAGCTAGAAGAACAGGAGGTGGTGGCCCGAGAGTTTGCTTTAAAGTGAAACTGCAATGGGAGAACAGCCACAGCCTCAGTGTAGGCAGCCTGGGAGTGGGTGTGTGTGTGTGAACCATGGGGGAAAGTCTCTGGGAAGACAGAGGGTGGAGATGCCAGGCGTGGGGGAGACAACCACACTGAGCACCGATGTCCTCCATGCAGGGAAATAGGCACGGGATGCTCGCAATGTGGAGGGACACAGGAGAGACTCATTCCCACGGCTGAGACTCAAGACTGGCACTCTGTCTTTTCTTTTAGGGTCTCACGAGTCTCCAGCCTTGCCTTCCAGCTGGGTTGACAGATGAGTGCCACCACGCCCATTGCTTCCAGACGGGCCCTCACTATGTTGCTCGGGCTAGCCCTGGGCTCACAATCCTTCTGCCTCACCCATCGAGTCCCTGGGGTTACAGACACACCACAGCAACTGGCCTCGAGGTGGAGAGAGTCCTGGTCTGCAGAGGGGAGCAGAGAGAGCAGTGCACACTGCCCTGTGGGGCCCAGCGCTGCAGTGTCTAGAGGACAGTTCAGCGGGGAGAGTGGGGCAAGGCTACAGACCTCACCCCACTGGCAGCGCCATACGGGCTCTCACAGGGAAGGAGCACCGGCACCAGCAGTCGGGGCACCAGGGCCTCGCGCTGAGAGCCGGCGTGCCTGGAGGAAGGTGCAGGGAAGAGCAGTGGAGACTGAGCATGACCCGAGCTCTGTGCTCTGTAAAACTGTCTTCCAATAGATGGGCCATAGGGTGGGAAGTAGGGTCAGGGAAATGCCCCGTTCCAACAATGTTAAAAATGTATGAATTCAGGGCGGGCAGGTGGTGTGGTGATGAAGGGCTCTGGACTCCCACATGGCCGATTATGGTTCCAGTCCTGAACCTAGGGAATTGTTTTCTTACTTTCTTCTCTCTCCCTCTCATTCTGTCCCTCTCTGATCAAATTAAAATAAATATTTTTTAAAGAACACATAAATTAATAATCATTAAAAAATAATTAGTTTAATTTTATTTACTATTATTATTTTAAAAATTTACTATAGAGGGGACCAATGGTTAACATAATAGCTATGTTGCTGGACTCCCATGTAGTCAACTGCAGTTCGAGTCCCGGACCCAGTGATTTAAACTCACACTGGGCACATATGCATGTGTGCCTGAGATCTCGAGAATGGAGAATGGATTGCAGCATGGCCATCACTGCTGGTGGGCGATTTCTCGCTTTCTGTCTCTCTCTTTCTGGCGAGCGCATGTGTTCTATTACAAAAACCTCTGCCCTCCCCCCCCCAAAAATTTACTATAGAGCATGTACACTCACCAGAGAGACAGCAAGAGAGGGAGGAAGGGAGAGAGAAAGTGAGAAAGACGCCAGGTCCAGGACTTGAACTGCGGACAGCCAGGTAGAAGTCCAGCACCTTCACCATCACACTACCTACTGACCCCATAATGATTTTTTTTTTTAATCCCAGCCCATTCCAGTAGAGCTCAACAGTTGAGAGAGGTGCATCCCACATATTGACTATGGTTAAAATCTTGGCCCTAGAAGCTTGAAGAACATGGCAGGTAGGTGTGTCTGTGTGTCCCAAATCCTGAGGGGAACGAGGGGTGGAGAAAAAGGGACTGTGGTGTGACTATGACCCCTTGGGGGGGGGTCTCTCTCTCTCTCTCATACTGCCCTCTGACAAGAAAATACAGGAAGAGTAGAGAAGAAAAGAGCAACCTTTCACTGTGGAGGTAAGACAGTACCCTACAAACTGGTGGAGAACGACGAGCGCTCTCCCTACCTGTCTGTAAGAAATCTTTCGCTGGGATGAAAGAAGAGCTGAGGGAAAGTTAGCACCTTTAGAAAAATCCCAGCTGAAGAACTGGCAGTCTGCATGCCGCCGTCTCGGCCTCTGATGCGACGTCAGCACGGCTGTCATCAGAGGTCCCAAGGCCATCAGGTGAGACGCTCATGGGACCTTGTGATGGGTGGACCAGAGACAATGGGCCCAAACCCACTGTCAGTCCAGAAGTCATTAAGAGAGACAACCAGATGCCAAGTATATCACTTATGGAGGATTCTTACGGGGAAGACATTGTTGCCCCTGAATGGGACTGAACATCTCTCAACCCTAATGACCAACATATAAGAGATAAAGGAGCCAGAGACGAAAGGGTTAAACAAAGCACTATCATACAGATGAACTGAGCCAACTTTAGAATGTGGGAACCACCTAACCAGTGACACCATTTCTCCAAAAGATAAGCTGCAATAAAAACAAACGGGAGGGGGCCAGCAGGTGGCATGCCGGTTAAGGTGCTGAACTCCTACATGTCCAAGTGTGGTCTGAGTCCTGGACTAGATAGCTTGAAAATCATGCTGAGGCACATGTGTGTGTATGCCCCAAATCCCAGGAGGATAATGGAGGGGGAGGGATTATGGAGTGGCCACCCCCACCACCCCATGGGGTGTGTGTGATTTCTCACTTTACTTCTCACTGTTTCTCTCTGTCTCTCTCCAGTGAATGCCAACATAAAACTAAAAAAGATAAACACACACACACACACACACACACACAGAAACAGCAGACCTAGCTGACACATACGGAAGGCACAACAGCCACCACATACTATAAACCAGGGGGAAAGCTTGGAGGCCAAATTCTGAATTTTTTTTTTTTTAAAGAGGTTTTTGCTATAGGGCATGTGCGCTCGCCAGACAGACAGACAGAGACAGCAAGCAAGAAATCCCCCCCAGGGGGGATGGCCATGCCACAATCCCTTCTCCTCCATTCTCCTCTCAGGATCTTGGGCACGCACGCACACGTGCCTGGTGTGAATTTTAAGCCATCGGGTCCGGGACACGAACCGCAGTCAACTACATGGGAGTTCAGCGACATAGCCATTATGCTAACTGCTGGTCCCTGAAAAAAAAAATTTTTTTTTGGAGATTTTCGCTATAGGGCGCGTGTACTCACCAGACAGGCAGAGAGAGACATAGAGACAGAAAGCAAGAAATCACCCCTGGGGGGATGGCCACAGCGCAATCCCTTCTCTTCCGTTCTCCTCTCGGGATCTTGGGCACGCACGCACACGCGCCGGCGTGAGTTTTAAGCCACCGGGTCCGGGACGCGAACCACGGTCAACTATGTGGGAGTCCAGCGACATAGCCATTACGCTAACTGCTGGTTCCCTGAAATTTTTATTTTATGATTTTAGGTATTCCTTTAAAATTGTTCTTTGCAGAACAAATAGTTAGCTGGGCCTTCTGATGACGGCATGTTTTACATTTAGTAAAATGATACCTGGGTTTCTTGCATCTTAGTAATTTAGTTTAAAATAGGTTTTAAGGTTTATTACTTATTGTGTTAATAAGTATTTTAGTCAGAGGATTGAGCCAAGTAACTGAAACACTACCAACAGTGAGGCACACACTTTTATAAAGACAAAAATGTATTTTCGCTTAAAATACTCTCGGAAGCATTTAGCTCTCCTTAGGGAAACAGAGGCTATTGGGGAGAAGACAGGCACACCCTCTATGCAGGAAACAAAGTCCATAGGAGGGAGGCTGCAGATCTGTGCTTGCTGGAAAGAGTTTTTTAAAAACAGAACTCTTTTTTTTTTTTTTTCCCTAATTTGTGTGTGCGTGCCTGAGATCCCGAGAGGAGAATGGAGGAGATAGGATTGTGGCGTGGCCATCCTCCCTGGGGGGTGATTTCTTGCTTTCTGTCTCTCTGTCTCTGTCTCTGTCTGGGAAGCGCACGTGCCCTACAGCAAAAACCTTTTAAAAATTTAAATAAATAAAAAGACTATGTCATAAGGCATGTACCTTATACAACTAAACTTTACATGTACTAGGTAACAACACTCTAAAATTAGGCAAGGTTTATATTTTTGTCTTTGAGTTACTAAAGGCCAGCATTTAAATCAAGCTTTCAGAAGTAGATATAAGCTACAATGAGAACTATGACATTATCACAAAATGAAAATTAACCATAAAAACAGACAAAAGAAACTCCCAAACCTGGATACAGACAGACTTCTGAATGTCAACAGAAGAGTCAGGACTTCCTGACGAAGGGAGAAAAACGACAATGGAGTCACACCCAACCCGTCCATGTCACCATCAGGCCCTGAGAGGCCATCAGCGTGGTCTGCTGCAACAGGACCAGCCACGGCGTCCACGGCTTCCGCCAGGCTCTCCGCTAGCTGCCAGGCATGGGACCCAGCCAAGCTCCGTAGCCTCTGAATCTGAATCTCTTCCTTTGCAGTGCTGACTCCACAAAGACCATGCTGAGCATGGGGAGTGCCAGGCCCTGAGTCTCACGCATACCTGAGGAACTACTGGCACATACCAAGCAGTGGCATAGCGACAAACGAATCCCAGACTCAGTGTGCCGAGGCACGGAAGAGCAAAGATGCAGTAAGTACTGTAGACTCTCCTACCCTTCTGCTTTCGAAACTGTCTAAATTCAGCTTTACTCATCCATTTGGAAGGACCTCTACTCCTGGGCAACTTTCACCCAAAAAACATCGTTCAAGCAGCCTTCTAGACCCTACAGAGACAGACCTCCTTCTCTGAGCAATTGCATAGATCCCTTACGACAGGCTACAACACTGGTCTGTCAAGGCAGGCTTTAAAAAAAATAAGGAAAACAAAACAAAACATGCATATGAGAGAGAGAAAAGTGAGAAAGTAAGTCATCTGGTCCAAGAATCGAACCACAGCCAGCCATGTGGTAGTCCAGTGACTTAACCACCATGCCAAAATTTTACATTTATTTTTACAGAGAAAATTTCCCACACTTCAAAGACAACTCTCTATATATCCAACATCAATTGTTGCTGGAATCATCTTTTTTACTTATTTATTTTTTTGAGATGTTTTTGCGTGCACTTGCCAGAAAGACAGAGACAGACAGAGAGACAGAAAGTGAGAAATCACCCCCCAGGGGGGATGGCCACGCTGTAATCCCTTCTCCTCCATTCCCCTCTCGGGATCTTGGGCATGCACGTACACACATCCGGCGTGAGTTTAAACCACGGGGTCCGGGACTCGAACCTGGTCGACTACATGGGAGTACAGCGGCCTAGCCATTACGCCAACTGCTGATCCTGCTGGAATCATCTTAAAAATGATTTCTTGTAGCCCACTGCCTGAGGTCTGACCTGCTGTAAGAATGTGAGCTCCACAAAGGGAGAGATGTACCCCGCTGACTGCTGTACCTGGCCTCTGGGACACGGCACACAGTAGGCACTTCAGAAACAACTGCGGAATGGATGATGTAGACTGGGGAGTGAAAACTGAAAGGCATCCGTCTTTCAGGGCTTGCCAGGGCTAACGAGATGGAGTAAGACAGGAGAGCAAAGAGTTGACGCTGGCGCAGGCGGGTGGCAGCCTCTGGCAAGGCTAGCAGTGAGGAGGCAGGTGGGCAAGGCCCTGGCCCTGGCGCTTCAGCACTACATGCTGCCGCGCAGCCGGTGTGTGAGGAGTGACCTGGGGATGTAGTAACCATACCAGTGTTCTTGGCATCAGCTTAATAAAGATACTCCTAGGCTCCCCTCCCAGCTGGCTAGAACAGGCAGAGGCCGTGTTTCAGTCTCTGTGGAACACAAATTCACCACACTTGCGAGTCGGATTCCCCCCAGGAGAGCAAGCAGTGAGCAGAAAGAATAAGGGTCAACAGGATGTGATGCAGCGAGTGCCACACCACTGGACATGATCACTCTTCACCTGGACATGCAGACCCCAAGGTGGCAGCATGCTGAAGTTGGATGACCTCTGAAGAACGGGAAGACTGTGACATGCAATGAGGGGAAGAACATGGCTGATGCAGCAGCTCACATGCAACTGCAGGGGTAAGAATGCAGGGGTGACGTCGCAACCACCAGCTTTTTGTGGTAGGAGGCATGGCGGGGTCAGAAGGTTGAGCTAAGGGGCCTGAATCACTACGGGAGGTTTCTGACCAGAGAACTGCCTGTTTACATGAACACAGAGAACTGTCACAGAGCAAGGACTGAGTGTGGACTCACGGCTGCGGGACAACTGAGAAGAAATGATGAAGGCGGAATCATGTGTAACCAAGATAGGGTTCAAGCCAGATTCCTGACTTTGACTGGTGACCTCATCTTTTATCATCTGTGCAATCTTGGGCCAATTACTTCAGCTCTCTGGACTTAGTCTTATCTGTACAGTAAGAAGACCTGAACCCTCACAGGTCTGAATTTCCCGTGTAGAACAGAGAACACAGACTAGACCAGAACACGCTGTCTATTAGAGTGTTCATCAGTTTGGCAGATTTTCGTCTTCTTAAGTGGGCTTCTGAAATAGGATGTAAACAGTGAGACACAGGAGGGATTGCTGGGACAGGTCAAATCCAGAGGCTTAAAAATGAGCAGCAGCTGAAAGGAACTGAGGAAGAAACCCTGCAGAGTGGAGGACACTGAGTAAGAGAGACTTGTGAGACAGAAGGAACAAAAAGCCAGCAAATGGGGAGATGGTTAGGCACTGGACTCCCGCATGGCTAACTGTGGTTTGAGTCCTGGAACCTGTGGCTGGAAACCCACACTGGACATGCAAATATGCGTGTCCCAAATCCCAGGAGAACGGAGAAGAAAAGACTGTGGTAGCCACGCCCCCTTCGGGGTGATTTCTCATTTTCCCTGTCTCTGTGTCTGTCACTTTCTCACCAGCGTGCACACACACGCCCTATGATCAAAACCTTAAAACAAACAAAACAGAAGGAACAAGATCTGAAGGCTCTGTTGGGACCCAATCTATGTCAGTACTTTTTAATCCAAAGACAGATGGCAGGCACAGTGCTCCTGAGGCCAGTGGGATATCGTAGCCCTCTCTCCAGCCCGGAGCACCCATGGAGGGTGGGGTGAGCACTGCAGTGACGGAAGTCACCATGCCCAGGCTCGTCCTGAAGGATGCTTTGCAGACTGACAGGAAGGTGGGCCCCACCAACGCCTATGTATTACACAGCCAAGCTCAACATCACTGATTCTCCAGGACATTCTGCAGGACACCCTTTGGCACTTAAGAGCAGCCCCTCCTCTGGACTTCTGCTGCAGTGGCATGCAGTGGCCTCGCTCTCAGGCTAGATGACACACTCCGCTAGGGTCCGGGAGTCTGCTGGACCTCTGGACCCACCAGACTACACGGTGCAGCACTGAGCTGCTGGGCACTGCAGCGTACCTCCGGAAACCTGGGGCTACTCTGTAACATGTAGAGGACGCCTGCAAGGATGATGAACTGTTTACTGGAGAACACGCAGGCAAGCCCCAACTGCTCAGGAAGATAAGCTCTTGTGCTCAGAACCTCTCTTCATTCTGCCAGGAAGGGGTCCGGGACCTCGCAGCCTACCACTGTGACGGTGTCACACACATTCATTGCTCCTGTGTATCTCTGCCACACACACAAACACTGTAAGCCTTTCTCAAGAAAGGGCTGCAGAATGCAGAATGTACACAATAGACAAAAAAGAAGCAATTATGTTTTTACTTTGGAACACTACCAAAATAAATAATAAAAAATCCAGTCATCAACTAGGCCTAAATTTGGGGAAAAATTGATGCAAAATAAAATGAAACAAAATGAGTCTTTTTCAAAGTCAGATATTAGTTACCAGGAAGGTACTGTGTTGTAAGTATAGGATGGATGTATGCTTCTCCATCTGACTGTGGAGCGTGTGTGTGTGTGTAGATCTGTATCTAAGTGTGTCCAAATACACAGTGTATATATTTTAAGACATCAAACATAGATAGGCCCATGGAAGATGCTTCCTCTTTCCCCTTTTCCTCTTTTTTCTACATTTTTAAATGGAGAAAAAAGCATGTAAATTTTGAAAACGTACCAAGAATACACCACACTCACCACACCAGTGAACAGTTAAGATAATGCTCATGCCACCATCTTAACTATATATTTTAAAAGTACTATCAAACACCATTTTATGTTCATTGTGAAAGACAAAAACCACTTTTAAATGTGTCACATTTCCTGAATTTCAGAAAGCCTATTAAAAATATGTTATATTATGTTCAATTCTGATTTGCAAAGGCAAATTGTAACAGCAACTTCAAAAGTAAAACTTTTCACTCTAGATATGATTACTGTAACATTAAAACAGAAACATAACTTACAAGTCAATATAACCTGTGAATAATCTGGTATTTCACACATATGTTTTACCTAAAAAATGAGATCTATAAGCAATACTTGGGATTATTTTCTGATGTAAAAATTATACAAATTCTGGGTAGCCAGAATATCTTATTTTTAGAAGCTGCTCTAGAATGAGACAATAATACAAAAAAATGAAGCAACACTGACGATTTTCCTGCCCCTTGGAGCCTGCTCTGCTAGGTCTCTGACCACGACCCCCTTACCTGACACAGAGACGGCGTGTGTTCGCACACCCTGCTTTTCACTGTTAGCCAACCTGCAACAGACAGAACACAGCTATGAGCGCGGCGCTTCCCCATGACCAAACCTGGCCACGGACTGGGAGGTCACTGCCATTTCAAGGGAGACAAAATTTTGGAAGGACATTTTTTTTAATTGGTTACTTTATTTATTTCCTTAAATTTGATTTAGAGAGAGGGAAAGTGAGGAAGCAAGCTGCCAGGTCCAGAACTTGAAACATGGTCAACCATGTGGGTGTCCAGCCCCTTAACCACCATGCCACCTGCTGGTCCCTAGAAGGGCCAGTTTTAAAAAGTATCAAAATGGGGGCAGCAGGTGGTATGGTGGTTAAGGTGCTAGACTCCTACAGGGCTGACCACAGTCCAAGTCCCAGACCTGGGAGCTTGCTTTCTCACTTTCCCTCTCTCTTCTCCTTCTCTCCCTCTTCCCTCCCTCCCTCCTTACCTCCTTCTTTCTCCCTCTTGTCAAATTAAAAATAAATAAATAAAATAAAGTAATTATTAAAAAAAATTTTTTTAAAGTATCAGATCCCACTACCTGAGGCACTTAAAACAGCCAGTCTACTTTAATGCTTTAAAGACCAGAAATTAAAATAAACAACTGAAGAAATGGTGAGCTGTTCTGAAAAAGCTATACCTGAGAAAGCTACTTAAAATAGTGCAATATCATGGTAGCATACATGGGTCATATAAATTAGATTTAAATGTTAGAAATGTAAAGCACTCCCTCAAAGTTATGAGGAAAAAAATCCAAATGTTTTCAATTGAACTTTGGTCTCTAAAATACAATTTGAAAAACTTATGACTGGTCATTCATGTAAAAGAAATTAATTGCACTGCAAGTCAAAGACAACTAAAGATCAGCAATTATACATACATACACACACATAAAGTTATTAAGTTATTATTTATAGGCCAAAAAAAGGTAATCTTTTTTTTTTTTTTTTGAGAGGGTGTTTTTTCACTATAGGGCGCGTGCGCTCGCCAGACAGACAGAGAGAGACATAGAGACAGAAAGCGAGAAATCACCCCCCACACGCCACAATCCCTTCTCCTCCATTCTCCTCTCGGGATCTTGGGCACGCACGCACACGCGCCCGGCGTGAGTTTTAAGCCACCGGGTCCGGGACACAAACCGCGGTCGACTACGTGGGAGTCCAGCGACATAGCCATTACGCTAACTGCTGGTTCCCAAGGTAATCTTTTTTTTAACTTTTTTTTGAGAGTTGTTTTTTTTTTTTGCTATAGGGCACGTGCGCTCACCAGACAGAGAGCGACAGCGAGACAGAAAGTGAGAAATCACCCCCCGGGGGGATGGCCACACTGCAATCCCTTCTCCTCCATTCTCCTCTCGGGATCTTGGGCACGCACGCACACGCGCCCGGCGTGAGTTTTAAGCCACCGGGTCCGGGACACAAACCGCGGTCGACTACGTGGGAGTCCAGCGACATAGCCATTACGCCAACTGCTGGTCCCCCCAAAAACGTAATCTTAATGTATATGGTTAGCACTTTATGAAATAGCTCAAGAAAACCAGTAGCTTGCAAATTTACTCACATAAAGTTTGAGCTCAAATTTTTGATGATGCTTAAAAATGCAAGTATAGTCAGCTTAGAATTTCAGGGGGCCAGCAGGGGCACTGGACTCCCACATGGCCAACTGTGGTATGAGTTCCAGACCTGGTGACTTGCCTTCTCACGTTCTCCCTCTCTCTCTGGTCAAATTTATAGTGATGATGATGAATAAAATTAAATAAAATAATCCTTCAAGAAAAAACTTTCAGAAAGACAAAACACAAGAGAAAAAAGGAACCTTACAGTCTTTAGATGTCAAAGTTAACTTGGTCTTTTTATAAAAGAAAATCTCTTCTATTCAATAGATGTATCAGCATTTACTACAGAAGCACAGAACACAAAATTTTCCTAGTATATAGATTTTATATTAGGAAATACTGGAACTTCAAATACAGCATTTCTGAGAACTAGAAATAGTTACCATAAAACTGTAACTTCTGTAATTAATTATTAGAGCCGCAGCTCTTTGCTAGCAGGTCATCACTTTCTGTTGCAGTGCAGCTAGCTGACACAGCCTCACTCTGACCTGTGCTCACGGGAAAGCCCAGAGCACACACAGGAATAAGCACTTCACACCATCTGCCTCCTTGTTCTGCTGCCAGAACATCAGTCTCCCCGAACCACACTGTTCATGTGTGCCTTGGTCAAAGCCTCACCATGGCCCGGAGCGCACCACTTACCTGACCAATGGCAGCAATAGCAGCCTGCTGCTCTAGCCCACTCTTCTCAAGTTTGCTCTCCTTATTCAGTATTTCTAGCATCTGTCTCCACTTCACATCTACTACCTTCTTCATTACTTTTATGATTCCTGCATGTTTTTAATCCTGAGTCATTGTTGAACTTTCCACAACTGAGGAGGCTGTAAATTAGCACTGGTCCCTGGCACGATGGGGAACATTAATAATCTCACTGTGCAGAAACCAGGAGAAGCTGCTCCCAGCCAGCCAGCCCACCCTCTACACTCAGCTCTGGTGCACCAGTGTCGGGTCAACACCCTCAAGTGACTCCAGCTGGCAACTGGCTCACTGTCCATCCAGGGTGTAGACAAGTAAAGAGGCCACTTTTAGAAGCTTCGAAAGGAAGGTGTTGAAGCAGATGAGTGTGATCAATGGGATGCGGGTCTGGAGACCACCAATGGTCGCTTATGGAGAGGGAGATGGACAAAACCAGGACAAGGCCCAGGGTGCCCCTTGCATCCCAGTGGCCTTGTAGGTTCCCTTCTCCTCTCAGGCATCTTAGAATTCTGTGCAAAGACCTCTGAGTGCACTTGCTAGGCTGCCGTAACTTTATTTTCCTGTGTGTCTGATGGTCCTCAATTCCCAGCACACTGGCTGAGAATACAGAGGTAAATATGTAGGCTCTGTGTACCCTACTATTTGATTCCTCCAATTTCATCCATTGACATACTTAACTTACTATGAAGTTAATGATGGAAACAACAAAAACTACTTACTTTCAATCTCGCTTCTAGAATAGCCAGAATGGTACCTCTCTGCAGGTTTTCATATAGATTAGCAATAACATATGAAGCAAATGTTTAAAAACAGGTCCTCTGCAGCCAGCAGGTGGCAAGGTAACTGAGGCACTGGATTCCCACATAGCTGACCATGGTTTGAGTCCTAGACCTAGCAGCTCAAAAATCACACCAGAGTGTGTGTGTGTGTGCCCAAAATCCCAGGAGGAGAATGGAAGAGAAGGGATTATGGTGGGCCATTCCCTTGAGGGGTGGTTTCTCACTTTCTTTCTCCCTCTCTCTAGCGAACGTAGGTGCCCTATGGTAAAAATCTAAAAGAAACGCAAACAAAACAAAACCCTCTGGGCCAGCCAGCAGCACCGTAGTTCCGTGGCTGGATCCCAAAAAGCCAACTGTGTGGTGTGAGTCCCAGACCTGAGCTTGAAAAACAAACTGGGCATATGTGTGTGCATGTCCCAAATCCTGAAAGGAAGGATGAGTGGAAGAGATGGGACTGAGCATGACCATCCCCCATGGAGGGTGTTTTCTAACTTTCCCCCTCTCTGTCTCTCTCCTAGTGAGTACACATGCTTTTAGGTAGGAGGAAAAAAAGTCATATTGTACATTTTTTTTGGTAAGAATTAATTTTATTTATTTAAATTGGACCAGAGATAGAGAGGGAAGGCAAGAAAGCAAGCTGTCAGGTCCAGGACTCAGACTGCAATCAGTCACGTGGAGTCCAACACCTTGACCACTACACCACCTGCCAGCTCTAATTAAGACTTTTCTTTAGCTACCCTATTGAACTTAAACAAAGCAAAAACTAATGTCAAGGTTTTGATTCACTCTAAGTGCCTAATACATTAAGCTGTAG
>NW_006159829.1:2448817-2474656 GCF_000334495.1 Tupaia belangeri chinensis | reverse complement strand
GGCAAAAACGCATAGTGACTTTCCTGAAGGCTCAATATATCACTGACAGTTGGCTTTCTTTCTAGAAATACTTGTTTTCCCTAATCTCATACATCAAAATTTTACTTTTTCAGGAAAATAATAAAGCATAATGATTTTCTTAAAGTTTCCAACAAAATTAAATAAGGATACATACAAAGTACACTTACTTTGGTATTGATGGTAAAGCCCGTTCACCTTCTGTGGAAAAAAGTAAAGAGGTTATGTTCCTTTTATTCCTCTGGAAAGGCCGATGGGCAGAAATTGGGAAGACAGGCGAGGCCTATGCTGGCACTTCAACAGTTACCCTATAAAGGAAGCCATTACCCGTCTATCCTGTTCCATGACTTTACTTCAATATCTGTAACAAACGTCAACTCACGGAGAGGCACTTGTTATTTAAAAGGTATTGGTGACTCATAGTAAAGCACTAAGAAAATCTGGTAAAAAATTTCCTTCTCAGGAGACTAAAAAAGGAAGGATTTCTTATGATCAAAGTCAACATTCCTTTTCTATCTTTTTTTTTTTTTTTTTTTTTGCTGTAGGGTGCATGAGCTTGCCATAGAGACAGAGAGAGACAGAAAGTGAGAAATCACACTGCAATCCTTTCTCCTCCAGTCTCCTCTCAGGATCTTGGGCACACACACACATACAACTGGTACGAGTTTTAAGCTGCTGGGTCCAGGACTAGAACCACAGTTGACTATATGTGAGTCCATCAACATAATCATTATGTTATCTGCTGGTCCCCAACATTTCCTGACAAGGAACCAAACATTCTGCCTTTTGGTAAAACCTCTTGTTAGTAACCTGTGCAAAATCCATGCAAGAATCACAGTGAACCCCAGGACATAGTTCCGAGGTGTCTGCGGTGCCCGAGGAAGGAGTGCACTAGGGAAGCCAAGGCACGTGAGGGCCCTGACTGAGAGAATGTGGCCGTTGGAGGTACCTACCGGTGGGCCTCTGTGTCGAGCAGTAGGGCTTACTCTTTGGGCACAAGGACTAGCTCACACTGGCCTCATCGCAGTGAAGCTCAGGAAGGTCTTCAATAACTGGGGCGACCTTCCCTCTCCCAGTTCTCTGTGTGTGAACCAGGAAGCACTGGATTTAACCTCTTTGATGTGGATTAATTCAAGAGCCCTGTAACAGAGCTGCTCTTCCAATCTTCTAATCCACTTAAGCTGAATTATACCAGAATCTTCCCAAATTCACGAAATCCTTCCCTTGCTTAAAATTTCTATTTCTCTCAATAGCTTTTATGAGGAAATGCCACAGAAACTGCTCCATTCCTATCAGCACCCTCGGCGGCTCTGGCTCCCACCTTAGAGGGGGTCTGTGGGCAGTACCGGAGGGAGAGGCATTCTCACCCACCACTCATGACTTCAGCCATCTCTGAAGGCAACTTCATAACAGCATTTCAGACAAAGAAACTTTAACAGATACTTACTGTGTCTTAGAGAGAATGTATGAATAGACTTTACCGGTGTGATTGAATGGGAATACACTTCTGTTAAATGAACCATATCCTAGGGTCATTAAGTAGACTTATGTTTACTTAATAGATTTTTGGTTTATGGCTGCAGCTGTTTTTGGAGAGCAACACCGCCACCACTTTTTAAACAAAGGGTCTAATGAAATGACTCCTCTGTCTCTGTCTCTCTCTCATACACACACACACACACACCACCCTCAAACAGCTTCACAGGCAGAGCATTTCCCTGCAGGGCAGGCTGGTTCATGCTGCCACCGGGGGCCTACCTAGCCCTTGGTCATTGGCTTCCCCTGGGTCTTCCTGTGTCTTCACTACCTCACAGACCTGCGTACACAGACACAGAGTACCCTGAACTGCAGGGCTCTGTGTACCCTAATTATCCTGGCTCTGGGGCTATCCTGGCGATAAGAACAGAATTCGTGTGCAGCGCCCACCCCCGCAGCCCAAATGACCTCATGGTGACTCTCCAGCTCTCATCAAGCAACCCGACAAAGGAGATGTCCTCCTCCGTTATGGGTGAGGAACCCCAAAGTCAAGGTTAACGCAGTGTATCCAGATCATACTACAGCTAGGAAGAGCCCCAGGACAACGCTGCAACTAGAACTTACGAAGCCTGCAGGTGCCAGGCAGTCCTGTCCTGTGTCTCCCAACACTGCACAGCTCTCACGTCCTGTGCGGAAGCAGACGGCAGCACGGAGGACTCACTATCTGAACTTACAAACCAGTGCCATCCCAAAGCCCAGGCCTGTCCTTTCTTACCATGTGCTGCTCCCCGCGGGAATATGTTCACCTGATCATTTCAGAAACCCACATTCCCTGAAACACTCCTTGTTATATGCCTGCAAAAACTCCTCATTTCTGATGTGACACAGGTAACCATTTCTAGGGTATTTATTTACTCATCCTGGTCTTTGATTTTACTTCATGATCTGGAACATAATTGTTCTTCGACTGCCCTAAGCTTCAGATCTCTAATAAGACTTTATCTAACTGATTTACAAGGAAAACCACCACCAGAACATAATCCCAAGTTTATCTTAAAAAAAGAAACACACACACACACATACACAAAAAACAACTAATGGTAATTTAGAAAATACCCTAGGTAGGTGGCTCCGACCACAGTGTTACAAACATGGGTAATGTTTCCTTTATGCTACCTCTTGACCTGTGGGGAGCATGACCTCGATCACCACTCCTATAAAAATGAGAATTCAGAATATAGGAAGCTGAATTACTCATTTGTTCTTCACATTAACAAAATTACCTAAGAGCAGGATAATAGGCAGTGTGTGTGTGTGTGTGTGTGTGTGTATGTGTGCACGCGTGCATGTGTATGTTTGAGCTAGTCGATCAGTTAATTGGAAATGCGCAGACAGAAATAGAATCTCACCTTTCTGGGGCCTGATGATAAAAGACTGCGTGGCTCCATTCACCAGCCGGCAGTAGCCATCTATCAGGTCAGCCATATTCTCTGCAATGGTTAGGGATGGTGCCGTCACTGTCAGAGGCTGAACAGAGAGAAGACCAAGAGAGAGACATTATTGTTCTTCCCAGTAATCAAAGAGACAGCTGCACCATGACATCAGACCTCCACTTACACTTGAGAACAGAGAAGAGCGGGAGAGAAACAAGACTGGTCGTAACATCTGAGTGAAAAGGGAAGTTTAATATTTTAGGACATCATTCCTAGAATTTGTGGCAGAAGGCAAAGTCAGATAAAAACAGAAAAGTCACTTAAACTGAATCTCACGTACTAGGACAAAAGGAGAAGGATAGAATATTTTCCTCCAGAATGTCTGGACCCTCTGGTGCATTCTAAGTAAGGGAAGAATTGAAATAATCAGTAAATTAGCATTTGACTTGTTATAGAAACTAGACTAATGGGAAAAAATTTTGTTAGCCATCTGTCATAATTTTTCTAACATTAAAAAATTAGTGATGGATCAGCAGATGGCATAATGTTTACATTACTGGACTCCCACCACAGTTCAAGTCCCAAGCCCAGCAGCTTAAAACTCATGCAGGGTGCGTGTGTGTACATGCCCAAAATACCAGAGGAGACTGGAGGAGAAGGGAGGAGAAGGGATTACAGTACGGACATTCCCCTGGGGGGTGATTTCTTGCTTTTTGTCTCTGTCTTTCTCCCCTGCGAGTGCACATGCCCTTCAGCAAAAAATCTCTCTCAAAAAAAAAAATTAGTGAAATTTCATTCTTATTTTTAGCATGCTCAGCATGTTCTGCTCAAAGGCTTACAAATCACTTTTTTCATTATAAAAGATGTTCAATTTTGATTAATTTCCTAAAGGAGCTATTGTTAAGAGCTATCCAGGAGATAACAAAAGCTGTATTTTATTTCCAAATACATGCAGGTCTTAATTAACGTAGTTATGTCATAATCTCCTTTTCGATGAACAACTTCTCTCACCTGTATTATTCGAAGCATCATTTGGGGGATATGACCAAATGAAAGGTGGCCAGCATGAGAAGGTGGTGTAAAACATCAGTGAGATACTCGCAAGAAATCTCAACCTGAAACAACTTCTCAACGTTCTAAGACAACCCTTGTTTAAATCTTCTTTTTTTTTTTGAGAGGTTTTTGCTATAGGGCATATGCGCTTGCCAGAAAGACAGAGACAGACAGAGAGATAGAAAGCGAGAAATCACCCCCCAGGGGGGATGGCCATGCCGCAATCCCTTCTCCTCCATTCTCCTCGTGGGATCTTGGGCACACACGCACATGCGCCTGGCGTGAGTTTAAGCCAACAGGTCCGGGACTTGAATCACAGTCAGCTACATGGGAGTCCAGCGACATACCCATTACGCCAACTGTTAGTCCTGATCCTTGTTTAAATCTTGAGGCTCAACAGACTCTGTGGAGCCTCAGATGTCATGAGGCTCACAGAACACAGGGCAGACTGGTGCAGAAGCATCTGCTTGAGTGAACAGTTCTGCACATCAACCCCACGGAGAAGAGGCTGGGCGTGCCAAAGAATTCTAGCGTGCTGAGCAGGAATAGGTGAGGTCCAAGTAATATGCTCTGCAAACAAGCAAAACCGTGTGCCACTCGGCTGGGAGACTCTTATCCTCCGTGACGCACTGGCTACCCAGGGATGGCCGCCTCATGCAGGACCTGACATACAGCCCTTTCTCATGGCACTTTTTGTTCGATGTCCTATTCATGTAGATTGAGAACACAGCTATGGCGCCAGGCTGGGTCTGAGCACCATCAACATTACTTTGTGGCTGACCACCTGGGCTTCAGTTTCCCCATCTGAAGAATAAGGTTAGCCACAGCATTTCAAAATACCTACTTCGCTTGGCTGTGAGAATGTCAAGTGTTTCTCTTGAATTCTGTATAAAGAACAGAAGGAGGTATGTGCCCAGGAAGCATCAGCTACTGCACTGTGATTGCATGACTACCCAGGAAAGGTCACGAACAACAGAGCCTGGGAAATAATACAGATCATAGAACACGGAACACAGACAGACATGCACCTGTATCTCCAAGACATTGTTTTCCCCGAGGAAATGATAGATCCTGATAATCTTTAGTCAACTTTGCAATAATGCTCTTGTGTTTTTTTGTTTTTTTTTTTTTTGGAGAGGTTTTTGCTATAGGGCGCGTTCACTCGCCAGACAGAGAGAGACGGAGAGACAAAAAGTGAGAAATCACCCCCAGGGGGGATGGTCACACTGCAATCCCTTCTCCTCCATTCTCCTCTCAGGATCTTGGGCATGCATGCACATGCGCCCGGCGTGAGTTTTAGGTCACCAGGTCTGGGACACGAACCGTGGTCGACTACGTGGGAGTCCAGTGACATAGCCATTACGCTAACTGCTGGTTTCCTTGTGTGTTTGTTTTAAAGATAATAGTGCATGCATACAAAAAGAAAGAAGCATCCTTCACAGAGTCTTGTCATGCTGTGATCCCCCTTTCCCAGCCTTCCAGCATCTTAAGAACCTGGGCACCTGTGCCTATCCTGGAGTGTTCTCAGGCCAACCAGGGGACCTGAACTTGGCCATATGGCTTCCAGCCTTGCTGGGCACTTGCACTGCCACTGAACCAGAGTGTCTGGGCCTCCTGATTGATTTTAAATGTCTCCTATCCTATTCTTGGGAACATTCAACATTTATTAGTCACAATGTAACCCTTCCTATATATGACAAAGTTGTGGTTCTGATGGCGCACGAATACCCCAGGCTTATTCCCCAACAATTCTTACTTCTAGAATGCTGCCATGCTGCAGCTTTCACATAACAGTGTGGCCAGAGGCCCTTACCTCGGGAGGCCCTTACCTCGGGAGCGCCTGCTATTCTCAGCTGTAGCATTCCTTTCCTGTCCTTGTCTTCGCTGTTTGAATACTGAATGGTCTGCACTTGAGTGAAGTCAGCCAGATGTGTGGGCTTTGGAGGGAAAAGGTAAAACCCTTAGAACCACGCCGCTGATTCTGTTATTTGCTCTGTGGGATTCCCACGGCCCCACCTCATCCCATTCTCCTGCAGCCATGCTCCCCAAGACCGAAGTCTAGGGAGCAATCGGCTCTCCCGGCGGAGCGCAGTGGAGCAGTCCTGAAACCACTTCCCGAGCCCTGTGGTATGAGAGGTGATGTCCTGAGGACACCACCCGTAGGCTGGTGAGTGAAAGTACAGGCAGCACAGAAATAAACACACGGGACAGGAAGAAGGAAACAGAGGGAACCCTGGTTGATTCAGTGACGTCTTGGAGGAACCTTAAAGAATCTGTGGTTAGGGACCAGCAGGTAATGTAGTGGTTGAGGTATGAACTCCCACATGGCCAACGACAGTTTGAGTTCCAGACCTGGCAGCTTTAAAATCATGCCGGGCACGTGTGCATGTATGCTTAAAATCTTAGGAGGGGAAGGGGCAGTGGTGTGTCCATCCATCGTGAGGGGTGATTTCTTACTCTCTCTCTCTCTCTCACATACACACATGTGCCCTACTGGGAAAAACCTAAAAAGAACTCTTGGTTAAAGAAAACACAGCTTCCCACGGAGGGAGGATTGTGCTTACTTTCAAAGAACCCTGAACAGAACAAGTTTTTGGAACTTACGAAGTTTTTAAGTAGGCTGGAGCTAGGGAGACAGTGGGAATCCATGGGGTAACTTCAACAGAGGTTGAACTCTTGGGACATTAGGAGAGCCTACAGTCATTATCCAGTAGAATAACTACTCTGCTGCTGCTGCTTTTTTTTTTTAAAGAATTATTTATTTTGATTTTATTTATACATTCATTTATTTTCAATTTGACCAGAGAGAAGAGCGAGAGAGAGAGAGAGAGAGAGAAAACAAGTCACCAGGTTCGGGACTCAAACTGTGGTCAGCCATGTGGGGGTATCCAGCATCTTAAACACCATACCACCTGCTAACCTCTCACCCTGCTTCTTAAAAAGAATACACATCACATAATGTGTGGGAAATTCCCTGACAATGAAAAGTTGCCCCGTGTGTATTCACATGGGTAAGAAATCTGACTTTGGAGCCCAAGCCCGCAAAGAGCTGTGCACAGAACAAGACTGAGTTTAATGTGAGGGAAGCAGGCCTGTGCCTTCTCTGGAATGTTATGAGGGCTGCCCTTTTCCTCCCGGCCAGGAGGGGTGCAACCGCATCACACTGCGCTGCCCTGATGACAGCAAGGCCATGCACGCTCCTCTCCACCACTCCCTGACCAGGGATACCCTCCCTCTACTGAGTTACCTTCTTCTTAATGGTTTGTAGTTATCCTTCACCTTCAATTAAGAATTTATTGTCAAATACAGTCAAAATATATATTGCCTTTCTGCTATGTTTTAATGAAAAAAGATCTTAACTTCAACATAGTTTAATTTATTAGAATTTTCTTTAGGGTTAATCCCATACTCTAGTAGTTAAGGGAACTGGATTCAACATGGCCAATTCTGGTCTGACTCCTCATTCTGGTGGCCTGAAAAACAACGCAGGGTATGTTTGTGTGTGTGCCCTAAACCCGAAAAGATAGAGAAGGGATTGTGTGTGCCCCACTGGGGGTACATTTTTCCCCTTTCTCTCTGGTGAGCACATGTGCCCTCTGGCAATTAAAAAAAATTCTCTTTCTTTAGAATGAGCATTCTCTATGTCTTGCTATGGAATCTCTGGCCCACCTGTGGGGTACACATGACTAAGAGGGGCTCTGTAGGCTGGAGTCACGTGAGAGACGGGGATTCAATTTCTGATCCAACCTAAAGGCTGGGTATGGTAACATGAGTCTATGACCCAGCAGCTCAGCAAGTCTGAGGCAGGATGATTGTGAGCTCGAGACCAGGCTCTGCAACACAGCAAGGCCCTGTGTGAGAAAGAGCCGGGCAAGCGAGTGCGCACCTGGACCTCCAGCTAGGAGACTGAGCCAGAGTGGCAGGATGCAGTTTGTGTAAAGAAGAAAAAAGATTCCTTGTCTACCCTAAAGTTATAAAGATATTTTCCTATGTTTTCTTCTAAAACTTTTATCCTTTTTCCTTGTATACGTATACTTCTTCTGGAATTGATTTTTGTTATGATGTGTGGTTGGGGTCAGAATTCACGGTTGGGGGACCAGCAATTGGCATAATGGCTAAGTTGCAGGACTCCCAGGTAGTTGACCACAGTTCGGGTCCTGGACCCGGTGGCTTAAACTCACACCGGGTGCGTGTGTGCGCATGCCCAAGATCCGGAGAAGAGAATGGAGGAGAAGGGATTGTGGCATGGTCATCCCCCCTGGGGGGTGATTTCTTGTTTTCTATCTCTCTGTCTCTGTCTTTCTGGCAAGTGCACACGCCCTATAGCAAAAACCCCTCAAAAAAAAAAAAAAAATTCACAGTTGGGGGCCAGCAGGTGGCATGGTGGTTAAGGTGCTGGACTTCCACAGGGCAGACTGTGGTTTGAGGCCTAGTTCTGGTGGCTTGCTTTCTCACTTTCTTTCCGGTGAGCGCACATGCCCTATAGCAAATTTAAAAATAAATAATAATAAAGTAAAATAATCTTAAAAAAAAAAAACACTATTTACCACTGTAAATATCCATTGGGCCCAGAGGCGTTTCTGCACAAGTTAAGCAATGATGCCGGCAGTCAGGAGGGTGGCCACCCTGGAGGTACAAGACCAGTGATGAAGAGTGGGGACATTGAGGGACCAGCAGTTATCATAATGGCTATGTCCCTGGACTCCACGTAGACGACTGCGGTTCGCGTCCCGGACCCGGTGGCTTAAACTCACGCCGGGCACATGTGTGTGCATGCCCAAGATCCCAAGAGGAGAATGGAGGAGAAGGGACTGTGGCATGACCATCCTCCCTGGAGGGTGATTTCTCGCTTTCTATCTCTCTGTCTCTGTCTGTACGGCGAGCGCACGCGCCCTATAGCAAAAAAACCTCTCCAAAAAAAGAAAAAAAAGAGTGGGGACATCGAGAAGTTCTGATATTGGTTTGTTTAGAGTCAGCAGCTAGCCTGAGGTAAAGAACGCATAATAAACACACTGTTGCATCTTTTAAAATTCAAACAATCTGATGGATCCTGCAGTTCTAGCCCTGGGAATCTTTTTTTTTTTTTTTTTAAGAGGTTTTTGCTATAGGGTGCGTGCGCTTGCCAGACAGACAGAGAGAGACAGAGAGACAGAAAGCGAGAAATCACCCCCAGGGGGGATGGCCATGCCGCAATCCCTTCTCCTCCATTCTCCTCTCAGGATCTTGGGCACAAACGCACACGCGCCCGGCATGAGTTTAAGCCACTGGGTCCAGGACCTGAACTGCGGTCGACTACGTGGGAGTGCAGTGACATAGCCATTAGGATAACTGCTGGTCCCGGGAATTTTCTTCTTAAGGAGAAAAAGCAGTATATAAAGGTATTTGCTAAAGAGTATTTATCATGTCACTGTTTTGGGGTAGAAATCTGGAAGCAGAGGCCAACAGGTAGAGCAGTGATTAAAGCAGTAGACACCCATGTGGCTGACCATGGCTTGAAAGTCACTCCAGGCACACATGTCTGCATGTGCGTGCATGCCCAAAATCCCGGGGGAGAATGGACTGCAGTGTGGCCAACCCCCTGGTGTGTGGGGAGTGATTTCTCACTTTCCCCTCTCAGTCTCTCTACAGTGAGCTCACATGCTCTATGGCAAAAACCGTAAAAAAAAAAAAAAAAAAAAAGAGGAAAAAAAAAAATAGGAGGGACCGGTAAGGTTATGTCACTGGGCTCCCACAAGGCCAAATGTGATTTTTTAAATAATTATTTTATTTTATTTATTAATACATTTATTTGTTCATTTGACTAGAAAGAGACAGAGGTTGAGAGTGAGAGAGAGGAAGTGAGAAAGCAAGCCACCAGATTCAGGACTCGAACCCTGGTCGGCCATGTGGGAGTGTCCAGCGCCTTAATCACCACGCCACCTGCTGGTCCCCAAATATGATTTGAGTCCCAGAGCCAGCAGCTTCAAACTAACACTGGGCACGTGTGCATGCATGCCCAGAATCCCAAGAAGAGAGTGGAGGCACTGTGGCATGGCCTTTCCCCCTCAGGGGTGATTTCTCACCTTCTGCCTCTCTTTCCAGTGAGTGCATGTACCTTACAGTAAAAATCTCTCTTGTCTTAAAAAAAAAAAAAGGGAGGCAACCTGAAAGCAAAATCAATGCCCTCCAAATAGTCCCATCTGGCCTCCAGAGAGAAGGGGCAGAGCGGGGAGGACTCAAAGGCATGTCTACTGGCTCCCAGAGGGACGCAACCCAATGGTTGGTGGGTGGACAGTACAGTCAACGGTGACCCCGGTTCTAATCCTAAGAAGGAGCAAACACTGAGGAGTCAGGAACTTCTGAGTCATTTATGTTTGAGTGGGGGAGCAGGGAAGGAAGAAAAAGGATCAGTGGAGGTAGGACCATGAAGAGAGAGGATGCAAACCAAAGAGTGGACCTGTAAAGAGCAGGCACGATAGGGCATGGTTTGCTCACATTTACATATTTGTGTAAGGTTAGGTGTGTGGTGAGTGTCTGAATACACTAAGCAGACGTTAACAATACAAAACCCCATGAATGAAAAAGAGCACGTGCTGGCCTGAGGCCGGGGATGCAGCCCAGAGCAGAACAACCCCAACACCAGCCCTCACCAGCTCCACACACCAGCGCAGACCCATCCCGGGTCTGCTCTGTGCCCCTGCCTATTAGCTAGCAAGGTGAAGACTTCCACTGTTTTTGTTCCTGTTGTATCTTAACCCTCTGGGGAGTGCCTGGCACCCAGCAGGTGCTCAAAAAGGATGAAAGAAGAACACACAGGCAAAGGTGAACACTTCTGAGAAGAGAACAAAACAGGGAGGGCTGAGTGACAGGAGACAAGCTGAGGGCTTCCATCCAATGGACGGAATGCTAGCGGGAATCTGAGCCGGGTTGCAGACGTATGAATTCTCTTGTTGGAAGTAGCCTGAAGAGGCTGTTTCAAAGGGTATGAGGCTAATACAAATACACGTACGCTCAAATCATATATGAAGTCTTAAATAAAAAATAATCTTTAAAATATCTCCAGGTGAACTGTAACAACCCCATCTGGGTGTTGCTAACACATATGTGATTTGTATGATTCATTTCCTTCCAGAACTAAAAAATTCTGAGGACCTGCCAGAGGCTTAGACTTTCTCATCCACCCTCCTCCTCTGAACAAGTGTCGTGCAATGAGAAGATTCAACTGCAGGAGGACAAGAATGCCGTTTCCTAAATCCAACTCTTCTCTCCTCGAGCCAAGTCCCGGTGGCCCGCAGACCAGACTTACGTTGCAGCCCTTGTCTGTGAGGTAACTGATCCCTTCTTCGGGGCCGATCGCCAGCTCCACTGAAATAATCCAGCTTGACTTTTGGAAGGTAAAACAAGTGAGGACAGAGACACCGGAAGAAAAAAGAAATATTTTCGATAAAGAGCCATGGATATATTAAAGGACCCTGGGGGGCTGGCTTGGTTCGCTGTTCATTTCTGTGCCCTAGTAAGAACATGGAAAGCCCCAGTAACCCAGGACCCGCTGGGTCTGGACAGAGGTACTCTGTGCTCATTCCTATCTACCTGAGGCCAACGGGCTCTATGGGCGCTTACTTGGATAGGTAAACTAGCCACAGAGAGCGCTGGCCAGTACACCATGGGGCCGGAATAAAGAGCCTAACTGGGCCAGCCCTGTAGCCCAGTGGTCAAGTGCATGGGGAGCCAGACTCCACACAGCCAAGTGTGGTTCGAATCTTGCCCTGGTGACTTAAAAAGCACGTCAGGTCTGTGTCGGTGCGTTTTCAAAATCCTGACCGGTTGGAGAAACGGAAGAAAAGGGAGCTGGTTCATCATAATCCACTGGAGAGTGCTTTCTCTCTCTGGTGAGGGTGTATACCTTCCGGCAATTAAAAAAAATTTTAAAACAAAAAGGTAAAGAAACTTAAGTGGCATGCTATTTTAAATAGGTGATTTTATTCTCACATAGGTACATTTTCTATTTGCATTTTTCACCATGTAAAATGACAAATAGTTTTCTCATGCTGTCAAATTAGCTTTCTTTGAATCAGAAACTTAGATATACATGGTCAAGAAAAAGCAAAAGAAATCAGACCAAGCCGCTGCTTCCCATACTGGCATACTTACGCCGAGAGCACACTTGAAGCATTCCTTGTCAAATCTGTACACTGGAGACAGGATTTCAAAGAACTTCAGAATGCTTTCTTCTCTATTAAGGTTGGCAAACTGTCTAAATGTTTGCTGGATCAATTTTCTTAGTGTTTTGGCCTGTATGATAAAATACAAACACCTTTTAACGCTCGCAATGAGGCAAATCCATGGCATAATGTTAAGATTTCTTCCCAATCCACCACAATCACCACCTACATTCACATACTACAAAATACCCTACTTGTCAGACAATGTATTTGTCAGACTTCATTTTTTATAATTGTGTTAAAATGCACATAATATAGTGCTCGCTTCGGCAGCACATATACTAAAATGCACATAATATAAAACTGACCACCCAACCCATTTTTAAGTGTACAGTCCAATAGTATAACACATTTTTTGTTAAACAGAAACCTTCAAGGCAGAACAGGTGGTCGAAATTGGGCATTAGAAAAGTGACCACACGTGCACAAGCCCTGCAGTGGTGGGCAAAGGTCTGAAGGTGCTCATACTTCTGACTGTTGGAAAAGAAATCAACAGGCTTTTCTGAAGGGCAACACAAATCAAAAAAACTTAAAAAATAAAAAATAACCCTTAATCCAGAAAATAAAATTCTAGGGTATTACTCTTTAGAAAAGATTAAAGACAAAGATTCGGGATGAGGAGACTCGCCGCAGTCAGGCATGTAGTAATACACAGAGCAGCAGGGCCACGCCTTCCGGCATGTGCCAGCCCTGAAGGGTCTCTCCAGTCACTATTCTCTGCAATCCGAGAAACAGCTCTGCACAACGAACTCACTGATGTTAACGTTCCTATCAGGGCCAGATGGCGGAACGGAAGAAAATCCCAACTCTCTGCCTGCCTGGCCCACGCAGGATGGTTCCGGGTTCAGGCCCTGAGTGCACTAGGCATGTACATGCCCACGATCTGGAGGCAGGCTGAGGCCAGGGTGGACTGCTGCATCAAGGACACTGTGGGGGATGCTCATCACTCTCCCTCATAACAAAACAAATCTGTCTCCTGCTGTGACACTAGAAGAGATGACAAACAGCCTGCCTGTACAGTACAGGTGCCTTTGAAAGGAGAGCGCGCACAGGTGAGACCCGCGCACAGGCATGCGTGAGCCCTGGTGAGCACACAGCCACGCCTGAGGGCGATAACCATGCCTTTGCTCCTGTGAGGTGAGAAGAGAAGATGGGTGGTCTTCCGGAGCTGCTTTTTGCCTCTTTCAGTTGCCTCTCCACACACGACACCCACACGTTGGAGGGAAGTGCTCTCCAAGCCAGAAGACCCGGGTCGTGGTATGTGCAGTTGCCTGAGGAGGCCAGTGGTAGAGACGACATGAAGGGGTCCGAGGGGCTAGAGAACAAAGGCCCAGTGGCCATGGCGAGAACAAGGCTCTCAGCCCAAGGAGGTGCCACGCGGCGGCTCTGAGTTCGTCTGACTTAGCGGAACAGGCATGCAGGCCGCTGTGCTACGAACAGTGTGAAAGAGCAGGAGAGAGCCCAAGGAGGGGTCTGCCCGAGCAACCTGGGCAGGAGGTGACAATCTGCACAGGATGAAAGCAGAAAGGAGTCTGGGTCTGGGGCACAGTGGTTAAGGCGCTGCTCAAAAGAAGCTAGAGTCCATGTTTGAAACTGGTTCAAATCTCTGGCCTGGCCTGACTGAATCATGCCAGGCATGTGTGTGAGTGCCCAAGATCTGACAGTAGGAAGGATGACGGGAGGTGATCACAGCAGACAGGCCTGTAGGTGGGCTCATCTCTCTCCCATACACACATGAACATGCACATGCTCTATCATGAACAAAGAACAAAGAACAAGCAAACAAAAGCAGCAGAAAGAGGGTGAGAAGTGGTCATATTCTGAATTTGCTTTGAAAATAAAACCAGGGAACACTGACAGGAAAAACTGCCACTGAACTGAAACAGCAAAACCTGGGTGGTGAGTGGCAGTCAGAGTGGAGGCCGGGAGGGCACCAGGCACCTGCATGGAGCATCAAGAAGCCTGATGCAAGGGGTCACTGGAGTTCACGAGAGCGCTTGCCTGGCATGGCACACAGATGGGATCAAGGCCAGGACACTGGGACTGTGGGCAGAGGGGCTGAAGTGACTTGCAAATCCCAGAGGTAGTGTGAGAGGCCTAGGACAGACGTGTGGCTGCTGAGGTGGGCATACGTCAGTGGGGTCATGAGGGCAACGGCCTCTACAGAGTGGCTAGAAATGCCCTTTGGAACCTAGGACACCACAGAGAGAAAGCTGGAAAGATGGGAATACAATCAGGGAGGCTGCAGTTACTGGAATGACAAAACCACAAAGTGGGCCTGGGAAAGGCAAGGACCAGATCCCTGGAAGGTGAGCGAGCAGACACTGGGGACTGTACACCCCCAGCACGAGATTTTTATCTTAAAAACTCCCTCTGCCCTTGTGTATGAAGGGCTGTGGGAGAATGCAAGAGAAAACGCATAAAGATCTGCCAGGCTACGGCATTAGGTCCAGCAAGGAGAGCTAACGGCCTAGACCTCGAGGCGCTGGGATCGGGAACACTCAGCACCTTGAGGGTACGTGGGTGATCACATGGAAGATGACAGGAAATCGAGGAACCAACATGCCTCAACTTCCAGACAGACTAAACAGGCAAGCTCGGGGAGGAAGGTAAAGTCTCATTACTCCTGGACACAACTGTGGTCCTCCAGCCTGCCAACTCAACCTATCAGGTGGACAGCTGCAGACCAGTTAGGAAGGAGCACAGGAGAGGGGAAGGCGGGCAGCAGAAACTGCAGAGTCACTTGCCAAGGTATTTACACATGGGGAACTGGACAGCACCTACAAATAAAATGGAGATAGGAAAGTAGAAAGAGCCAAAGCCAGGTAAGCTGGGCAGTGGGTGGCTGAGACTGGGTGTTCTAGTCCATTCTGTTGCGAGGAACAGCCACAAATAAGCCTGGGTGATTCACGAAAACAGAGTCCCACATACTTGCTCATGGCCTTGGAGGCAGAGAGGGCCGAGAGCACGGTACCAGTCCTGGGGAGGCCTCCTTGGTGCATCACGACACACAGAGGGCAGGAGTGCGTGCCAAGCGAGCAGAGTGTCTCATTCCCTCTCCCACTGTGTCCCACCCCACGGCTAGTCACTTCCCAAAGGCCACAAATTCCCATATTGCAATCAGACCAGGTCTCCACCCTAAGAACGATGTTATAATGGTTCACCAAATTGTAGCACATGAATTCATGGGGACACGTTTGACCAATGGCACTAGGGCTGAGGACTATGGCAAAGCATGAAATGATTAAAAACAGAGCTGTTCTGAAAACTGCTTCAGATCACAGAACCTACAAGGAAGTGAGAGAAAACGGGTTTAAGGTATACAAGGCTGGACTCTGAGACGTATCCCACGGGCAATGAGCTGGTCACCTAGGACGCTCTGCAAACAAGTACCAGGGAAGCCTGTCTTTGGGAATGCCCACGCAGCACTTCATGAGCCAAGGGACTGATAAAGGCCACTGTTACCACACGCTGAGCCTGACAGTATCCAGAGGCTGTCTCAAGCCCAGGCCTTCCCGCTACCCTCTGCCAATGGAGGTCTGACCCCATCACAGGAGAATGTGGACGGCTTAGCTCTGAGCCACTTGTAAGCACTGTCCTCATTAGATGAACTATACTGTGTCCTTGGAGTTGGCTGAATGTGAACCAGACCCTAAGAATCAGGTCTCCTCTGCTCTGGACCCAGAACAGATCCACTAAGGAAATTCTAGTCTGTGCTTGGTGCTTGGAATATGACAAAGAATCAGAGCAGACTCGCTCATCTTCAAGAAACTCAGAGCAGAGCCGGGTACAGTGTTCTGTTCTTCATCCATGACTGCCAGAGGAACCGGGTCGCTGTGGGCGCAGCGCTGCTGGGCAGTGATGAGAACGCACACACGAGGCAGCCTGCAGTGCAGCAGCCAAGCGCTGTGCACAGAGAGCTGGCGGAGATGGCTGGTGGAAGTTTGAGACCTGGACCCAGCAGCTTGAAAAACACACCAGGTGCATGGGTACCCTAAATGCTGACAGAATGGAGAAAGGGAGAAAAAGGGACTGTGGTGTGACCATACCCCGTCAGGAGTATTTCCTCCCTCCCTCCCTCTCTCTCTCTGTGGCCAGTGCACGAACCTTCCAGCAATGAAGAAAGGGAAAGAAATGTTACAAACACACGCACAAGGAAGTACAAGGAAGCAGGTGCCAGAAACGACAGCTGCACCCTTTCCACAGGAATGGACTCTCTTCTTAATGACACCTGCGAGGTGGACACCACGTCTCGTACACCAGGGAGCAAACAGAGCCTCACCATCCCTCCTCCTCCGTTCCTCCTTCCTCTTGCAATTCTGAGCAGGTACAGACACACATGATTCAAACAAGCTTAGCCATGTGGATGCAGCTCCCTCTACACTGCGCTTAACCACTGCACTACTGGGCCAGGCTTAAACGTATTTTTAAACACTGCACTTAAGTGAGATCCTTGTGGGTGAGAAGGGAGCCTGAGCTGTCCCCTGACCACTAAGTAAAGCATGTGGCCCACAGTCGAAACTCAGTTACTGCTCAAGACTGAGTAAGGACATGACTTATGCCTTCACAACAAAAGCTTGAACTCTTGCAACTTCTCAGATAGACATGATGGATGCATAAAACCTGGCTCCATCCTGTAACTGAATGCTGCTTCACACGCTAACATGTGAGTGGGGAGACCTCTCTGGTTCCAACACTGTCGCAGAACGTGCTGCCTCGGTGTGATGGTGTGCTGCAGTAAGAAAACAAATTCAGCAAAAGCTCTGGAATACCTTGACATTCTTTCTTTGAATATAGGATAAAATCAATCAGAATATGGTAACAGAAGCAAAGAACGGCTGTCAAACAAGCATAGGGGACTGAATACAATGCTGATTCTCTTTTTCTTTTTTCTTGCCCCACAGTGAGAGAGAGTGAGAAGAGAGAAAAGCGAGAGAGAATAACCCTCAGTAGGGCCTGGTCATGTAGCAATCGTTTTCTCCATTACTCCATCCAGTCTGTCTAGATCCTATGCACGTGTCTGGCATGTTTTTTTAAGCCATTAGGGGCAGGATGTGAACCACGGTCAGACCTATGGGAACCCAGCTTCCTCGGCATAGCACTTAACTACTGCACAAGGGGGCCAGCCCAAGCAATATAGTTATTAACATTAATAAAAAGTTGCTGGGACCAGCAGTTAGAGTAATGGCTATGTCGCTGGACTCCCATGTAGTTGACTGCAGTTTGAGTCCCAGACCCGGTGGCTTAAACTCACACAGGGCGTGTGTGCGTGCGTACCCACGATCCCGAGAGGAGAATGGAGAAGAAAGGATTGCGGTGTGGCCATACCCCCCCCAGGGGGGTGATTTCTTGCTTTCTGTCTCTCTTTCTGGCAAGTGCACATGCCCTATAGAAAAAAACAAACAAACAAACAAAAACCTTGTATTCATTCATGACTCAAGGCATATTTTAACTCAGGTAAGTTCTAATATGCAAAGACATGGTTTGAAAATCACCCTAGGCACATGTGCATGCATGCTCCAAATCTTGAGAGGGGTGCGGAGAAAGGCTTGCAACATGGTCATAACCCTCTGGCAGGGGAGGGATTTCTCACTTTCCCTCTGTTTCTCTCTGGTGACCATATGAGCCCTGTGGCAAAAACCTAAAATTTTTTAAAAACTAAAAAGTAGAAGAGGCCCAGAGGAGCAGTCAGTTCTGATTTGTACCTACTTCTGCTTATGAATGATGGCTGTAACACTACACAGTCACGCCACGTCTGTTCACTCAGTGAATGCTCTCTTGGATTTAGCACCCAAGCTACACTACTCTATAAAGTACCGCTGACCCTAGAACCAGGGGTGGGGCATCCACCTCTGCACAGTCCAAACCCACATAGGGGGTTCAAATCCCAAAAACTTAACTCATAGCCTACTGCTGACGGCAAGCCTGAGAACATAAACGCTGATCAACTCGTACTCTGGCCATGCGGCATGTGGTATATTCTTACAATGAAGTAGGCTAGAGAAGAGAAAATGTTACTGAGAATAGCATCAAGAGAAAAGGCATGCACAGTACCATCCTGTGTTTTCAGTATGTCTGTGGGGAGCACCTGCTGAGTGGACCACACAGTTCACACCTGCGTTGTTCAAGGGTCGCCTATAGTAGACAGAAGTCAAGCAACTAGAGTCTGCACCTACATGGTCTGCCTACCCGATGGTCCCACCTGGATTTCACAGACATTTAACCCGAACGTGCCATGGCCGCTGAGATCACTGAGGTCCCTGCTGTGGCAGTTCCCAACCCCACTCACCTGGACCTTTCGAAGCGCTGGCTCAGTCCGACCCTGTCACCAGAGCTGCTCATTTCCCTGGCTCTCCTGCAGGCCGAAGGCACCTCGAACTCAGAACTGATATAGCTGGATGGGTTGCTGCCTGTCCCACCCAGCTCTGCCTCTGCCTCTGCCTCATGCTCTGTCTCTGAACCGCCGGCCCCAGTGACGTCTGTGAGAATGCCCACATCCGGGGCCAGGTTCTGCTCTTTCCTCTCCTCCCACATGAGATGGACAGCCCAGTCCTAGAGGACCTGGCACCGTTCACATCCTGCAAATGGAAGCAACTCTCTCCCGTCTCCTTCAACTCCAAGCCCTCCGTTCTCTTTACAACAGTGTCTTCCGAAAACTAGGAACACAGCAGAAGAAGCTAGGCACCGTCTCCTACGAGAGGGATTGAAGCCACAGCCCTGTGCTAATGGGGTCCATTCACTTTGGTCCTCTTTTTCTCATCCAAAACTCTCAGAAATGGAAGGAATATGGTAATAAAAACTTACTGTGCACTCTGATCATTTATCTACTGGAAAATTCCAGGGAAAGTGGGCAAATATGTTTAAAAATAGTAAGTAGGTGGTGCTGAAGGACACTGCCTCTGAGCCTACTTCACTGTCTTGGTCTCGTCTGGTTGAACAGGTGTCAGCCTTCTGCAGGCTGCATCACCTGGCCGTCCTGCAGTGCGCAATACTGAGCCAGGCACCAGAAAGGCACAGTGACAGACAGCGGCAAAACGTCCATGGTTCAGTCATGTAGAAGAGGCGGATACTCCCGTGATCACAGGAACAGCTCTCTCACTTCCCATCCACTGAAGTAGGTACTTGGCCAAGAGTGCCCTATCTCCAGGTTATCTTATGGCCTGTACTTAAATGTGACCACCAAGCAGAGGCCAGCAGATGGTGTGGTGGTTAAGGTGCTAGACTCCCATATTGCCAACTGTGGTTTGAATCCTCAATCTGGTGGTTTCCTTTGTTATTCTCTCTCTCTCTCTCATGAGCACATGTGCCCTATAGCAAACTTAAATGATAATAAATAAATGTGGTTTTTTTTTTTTTTTAAAGTGACCACCAAGTGGGATGTGAGTTAGAAACCTACAAAATTCAACTCTGAATGAGAACTGGAAAATCTGTGCTTCTGAAAGTTCCAAATCAGTTTTTATACAAAGGATATCTTAGCATTAGTTCTCTTTTCATTTCTCGGTGAGGAAAAATATTCCACACAGCTAACTTCCTAGAATCTATTGATATTCATCGATACACCTCCAGAAGAGGAAGGAACAAGCAGGACTGTTCTATATTGCACCCCAAGTCTCAACACCTGCTGCTTTGCATCTGGGACGCAAGGCTTCGGCCTATGAACACTGCTCCGGTTTCAGCCAGTTCCCATCCCGAGTGCAAGTCACTGCAGAGGTGATACTTCTTCTAAACAAGCCAGTGTCGATAGGTTGAGCCATCAGAAATTGCTGCTCCTCAGCCATGCTGAATTACAGAAATGGTCTTATACTGGCCGACCTAACAGTCCTCAAATGCTGACTGCAATAGTGGATCACTGGATCTTCCTAGACAAAAGGGTTCTAAAGCAATATTAGAGAAAATACAAAGTAAATAGTACCAGGCCGAGAGCCTGTTACTAAGGGTAACTACTACCCAACCACGAAACACTACATATAATATGTTGATGGTGCAGGCAGAGACCGGGTCTCATACTCTGCTATCTCCCACTTAGATCTGGCTACTCAGTGACAGGCCCAACCCAACACGTTTCTGTATGTGACAAAAAACATTAAGTCCAAGTCGTCGCCTGCTGATCGGAGAAATGATGATGGTTATTCTTCCTGAGAATAAAATGAACTGTTCCCGACAGCACTCTAGGAAACATCTTTATTACCTGGGAATGGAACGGATATTCCACAAAACTGCTACGATTGCTCTTAGCACTTCTAGTTTGCAAATTAGATTTCAACTGTGAATTACACTGAAATAAGTTTAAGTTTGGCCATTTTGACTTGCTCCCTAATTCCAGGTGCACAGACGAGATGCAAAGGCAGTAGGAGGAGCGTGGCCTTGGCGCCCACTTGCAGTTCTCCGACACCGACGCCAGTGTCACTGGCCATTTGCGAAGAGACTGCCCAACACTAGTGGCACAAGCTGTGAGCACGGCCTCCAGCATCGCCCCCAGCTCCTCCGGCTGCTCTAGACCCCACACTGCCTCTATTCCTCTCGTTTCTCAGCCAGCTACTGCTGCCACAGTTTCTTGATCCTTCCTGCTCTTCATGACTCCGGTACTGTCAGAATAATGATCAGAACATTGTAGAATGTCCCTCCTCTGGAGTTTGACCCACCAGTTTACTGTACCCTCATTTAAAACCAAACCTGTGCTATCACTAACATCCAAGAGCCAGAAACTAAAAACTCTGCAAATCATTCTTAGTAATTGCGGCACTTACACCCCAGACTCTACTTTTGGCATCAAAGCTAATTCAGATTTCGCCAAATGTAATACGATGCTTTTTCAGCATTTGATGTGAACACTGACCCGAAGCAATTCCCTAGACTCTGGTATCAAGGGAAATGGCAGGAAGACAGAGCGGCTTTGGGAAACACAGGTACCAGCATGGCCTTTAGTGGGAAAGCAAGGGCTAATTAGCTTGGCCGTTCCGTAGGAGCATCCCAGGAGGAACAATATGAATTTCCTGTCACTGGAAGTTCCGCCACCACAGCTCTGCAGGGCCAGGCCGTGTGAACCCCACCTGCTAGTGTGCCAAGCCGCAGCGGCTGTGCGCCGTGTGGGCACGCATTTCCATCAGAGGGTGGGTGGAACTCTGCAGCACAGAGAGCACCTCGGCAGAAGGAGGAGAGGCCTTGCACGGTACGAATTCCTGATTAGGCCGTGCGTCATTTGGCTAACAAAGTTACGACGATATCCTTTTAAGTAAAAAGGGCGCATGAAAAGTCAGGTCGAAGAACGTTAACTTGTGAGCCACTCCAAGAATCTGATGAATCCTTGGCCAACTGTATCTAAAACCCAAATTCCATTTACATAAAAACCAGTGGCAATTGCATTTCTCAAAAAGCAAAACGACTCTGTTTGTTTTTTAAGCTTCTTTCAGGTCTCTGCCACCCTACTTCCTACTGGTCTGGAAGCCACTGACCACTGCCCATCTTGCTGCCCTGAATCCCTTGCAGCTATGCTTGCTCTTGTGTCTTTGCTGTCCCTCTGTCCTCCAGTGTGCTATCAGATTTCTATTCAAGTCCTGGAGCAATCCCAGGGTTGCCCTGCTGTAGAATCTGCACTGAACTCCCACAGCTCTACACCGTCTGTCAGTACTCAAGCCCTCCGAAAGCTAGTGCACAACCTCGACTCAGCCAAATCCCACCCCCTCGAGTCTGAGCTTGCCTCTCTGCGTGCTTGGCCTGACTACCAGGTAGGGATCAAGATAGCAGAGAGCAGCACGGGAGAATGGGCAGCTCAGGGAAGCCTAGTAGGATGGATCCAAGGGGCTGCCTGGAAAGACGCCCATGGGAACTCATGTTGCGGGGGGGCCGGGCCTCCTGGAGCACGGCCGCTCAGGCCCATTCAATGCTGCCATCATGCTTCTCTCATGTCACACTGATACCTTCTGCCCAGCACAGCAGGTCTCCCCTAGTTTTATCACCTTTCAAGTGGTTGTTCAAGTCACTCATTCTTTCTTTTAAGTAGTAATATTTACCAAATATCACTGTGTGTCAGTTACTATACCAACCCAGGGTATAGAGTAGAAAATATGACAGTCTTTGCCCCTAGGGATCTTGAAATACAGTACAGGTGGGCAGATAAATGCAAGATGAGTAAGTAACTATGGAATTAAAAACAGAATGAAAAATTTACATACTCAGGAAGGTCTTTAAACTGAAAAGAATAATTTTCTTTCCCTTTGTGTGCTGAAGAAAAAGTAGGAGAGAAAACACTGCAGCTGAGGTTAGAAGAGCCAGTCACACAGCGGGCAGGGCCTGACCTCACTGCCTTCCTCGGGCATCTGCCTCGCTCAGGCTATACTCCCGAGGTGACACCTGACCTGCACGTGTGGGTCCTTGATTGAGGATGCAGTTCCTTTTTAAAACTACAATAATGTCTTGGACTCCCAAGTGCCACCGTGAGTCACATTTGTGCTTACCGCTTACATACAGCTAGATCTGAGACCCTGCAGCACTTCCGAGGCCACCAGTCGGCCAGCTGTGGGTAGAGCAAAGTATACACAGGAGGACTGAGGCTAACGCTCACTGAATGCCTCCATCCCCGCCTCCCCGCCGCACCCCGGCAGGTCTATGCACAGCAGCACCCTCCCACTCCACTGGATATTCCAGGTGGAACTTGGCCTCCCATTCTCCCAGTTCCAGGAGTACAACCTTCTACCCCTACCAATCCTCCTGAGGAACACAACTCTGACACATTCTTGTTCTTCTAGGTATCGTGGACTTGGCTCAGCCCCTGCTATGTGCCAGATGGCAGTGGAAGCCCTGTGTTCCCTGCCTGCCAAGTCTGAGCCAACTCACTCCTGCCCGTGTGAAGCTGCTTGGCGATGGGGACAGTGCCTCCCCACCTCTGTGCTCGCAGCCTACTGCCCTAGATAGGGTGTGCACACCCTGGAGGAGGCACTCTGGAAGGATCAGCTCACTAATTTCCCGGTTCTCTTTAGTACTCCATTAGATCAGAAAACAGCAAAGATTTTACACAACAGTAGGATCACTAGAAAGAGCCTAGAAGAGTGCACGTTATTTTCCTTGACATGTCTGCTTAAACCTGCAGAACGTTTTACAACTCAAAATAACTCTTTCACATCCATTTTCCCCATAAGATTATTAAGAAGTTTGGTGAGAAAGAAGGGATAGTACTACTTTGGTGACTCGGGGAAACAGTTAATAGCCCCAGAGACTGTGGGAACAGCCTCTGACGGACACAGCAAACGGCAGCACTGTGTCTCGCCATCAGCAGCAACGATGGTACTCACGGAACACCTTTCCACTACATTCTTTCTTTCTGTTCTCAGACTTTACATGTACTAACCACTTTAACCCTCACGCGAGCCCTATGTGTAGACACTGGCTCCATCCCATCGTACAGATGTGGAAACTGAAACACAGAAAGTAGCTTGTCCAAGGTCACGTGTGATTCGAGTTGATGGAGCCATGATTTCTCAGCAAGCAGCCTTGCTGTAGAGCCAGTTTTCTGACCTACTGTGCTCCGCTGTGCCATCACATGCCGCACCCTACTTGGGCCTCAGTTCACGGGCTAGAGAGTAGGCGCTTTTTATAATAAAAAACTGAATAGTAACAGCCCTGTTATGAGTTGCCATGTGATGGGTACCATGTAAGTAACACATGTTTAAATCTGTTAAATATTCAAACCAACCCTACAAAAGGTGGAAGTAAGAAACCAGGTTCAAGATCATGAGTTTTGCAAATGCCAGAACACCTATGAGCCAGACTGTCTTGACCCCCAAATCTGTGACTTCCTAAATGCCTGATGTGTGGTCTCGGCTGGCAGCGTGAACCACACTTCACAGCTCCTCGGGGCTCCCTCCACTGGACTGGGGACTATCGGGAGAAATAAGACAAGGCTCTGACAAAATCACGAAGTGAAAGGAGGGTCCTGAAGCTGAGAGAGGACAGGAAAGGCCTCCAGCGTAAACTATATTAACATGCATGCACACACGAACATTCACAATTCGATCACGGTTCTTGTACATACTGTTCCCCTTCTTCTGGATGTCAAAATATCAGAGACTGTAAAGACCTAAATGACAGCTATGCATGTACCTTCTTTAGTTTTGTACTTAGCTGAGTATTACATACAATCAAGACGTGATTGCGTGGGAGAAAGCTGGACCTGTAAAACTCTACTTGATGTTAGCATTACTAGAATAACTGTCAGTTTTTTACATTGTTGCCTATATTAAGGGAGAAAACTACATTATCTCATTTTCCCAAAAGCAATTTACCACTGGGGAAAGGTAGTGGTATAATTTTTTTATTTGATTATGATAAAGGAGACTCTAATTACCTTGACAGAATCCAGTAAACTCTTAGGAAAAAATCGCTTTAAACCAACATCTTTTCTGAAATATAAAAAGAAGTGCATTAACAAATAACACCACCAAATCAATTAATATAATGACATATTTGCAAGAACATAAAAGCACTTTCTTCACCCTTCCACATATCATCCAGGAAGGAAACAAACATAACTCCCCAATTTACAATGTACTCACGAAAGCAGCGAGACAAATAATTTGGTCGGTAGGCACAGAAAACACGAACACAAGCTAGATTGAACCTTTTTTTAATGTTTACATTAAAAACTCTTCTAAAATACTGCCTCTTTGCAAATTAAAATCTGTAAGAAAACTGTTTCTTTTTCACATATCACTTGAAGGTTATCTTATAAATAGCAGTTCCAAATGGGTAATAATTATTTTTGCAGAGAAAGTAGCTGGCCTAACTAGGAAAAGATTCAGGACATGTCTTGAAAGTTTTGTTTTTTTGAAAATAAATCCTTTGGATTTATCTTAAAAGTTGACTATTTTTAAAATAAAATCTTTAAGAAACTCACTCACCTAATCCTGGGTTAGTCACTCAGTTTTACATATAAAAAAATGAAAAAAAGAAGAAAGAGATTTGCTCTAGGTCAAAAAACTGAATGTGTGGAAATTTGAGAAATCCCAGCAATTTTCCTTAAATCAGGCTATAAAATTCAATGATCACTGTTACCGAGAGCCTCTCAGTAAGGCCAAAAGATAGGAAGAACAGCTTGTCTACCCTTTGGGTACTGGTAAGGAGCTACTTTGACCACTAGATGGCACTTTTGTGCTACTAAGATGGAAAATCGCCTCTAGAGACAGTAAGGAATATTAGGAAACAGGGAAAATACAGAAGGATCAAGGAGGAGGAAAAGTGAAATATAGACACCCTTTCAGAATCACGTAGTATCAAAACCGAGAGACAACCTCACCTGTAACCATTAGCCAGAATTATACACAAAAATACAGAAATCTTACTAAGAGTTTATATGGTTGATCTGTATCCAAGTATTTTAATCTCCAATTCTGTAACTACTACATAGTGCCTAAAACCAATGAACACCTTCTTGCTAAAACCACTCATCCTTTTTCACTCTGTTACTATTACCATGATCACTGTATCCTCTAATTCTGCCTGTTTCCAAGACAGAATTTCTGGTCTCTGGTTTTACCTCTCGGATAATTCATTTCTTGTAACTCCTGGTTTTCCAATTCTCTTTCGAACAGTTTTCATCTGTAACTTCCCTTTGTTACCTTTTCAGAACTGCCATTCTCTCTTTTATACTACTGAGTGTGAAGAGA
>NW_006159829.1:2424960-2448799 GCF_000334495.1 Tupaia belangeri chinensis | reverse complement strand
AGTCTTTCTGTGTTGCCTCTTTTGCAACACTGGTCATTGCATTTTAAGACTTTGAATGCTAATCACTAAGCACATAAGAGAAAAACACTCCAGAGACTGTGAGGCTTATTTCCAAGTCTTTTCTTCCCTGGCTTCCTTTCAGGCAACTATCCCATTAAAACACAGCACTTACTTTCCTATCAGAGTTACGGATCTTAGTCTTAGCTCTGCCATGGGATGGGTCTGGCTATCCACACTGTACACCTCAGGTTCTCTCATAAAATGGGATGCCCATACCTACTGCGCCCAGTGGCACTGAGGATTACGTAAGAACTTGTTGGGCTAGCCAGGTGGCATAGAGGTTAATACGGTGAGATCCCATATGGCTGACTGTGTGGTTCAAGTACCGAATCCAACAGAGTAAAAACACACTGCATGTCTGTGCGTGTGTGCCCAAGACCCCACAGGGAGAATGGAGGAGCAGGGAGTGCCCCCCCATCCGCTCTGAGGGGTCCTTTCTCCCCTGCCATCCCCAGCTGCCCATGAGCGCATGTGCCCTATAGGAAGGAGAAGGAGAAAGGAGGACGGAGGGAGGGGGAGGAAGAAGAAGAGGAGAAGGAAGAGAAGGAGGAGGAGGAAGAGAAGGAGGAGGAAGAGAAGGAAGAGTTCTCTGCTAGTGAGCCTGGTCATACATTTATTTTTTTCCAGAGCCAAGTGGAAAGTAAGTATTTGTCATCCTCCTTTCTGTCATAAATGGGAAAATTAAAGATAGGTCAAAAGGGCTGTATGTATGACAACATATTTCTTTGTGAAAATAAAGGTTTTCTTTTTAAGAGAGAGATTTTTTGCTATAGGGCGTATGTACTCATCGGAGAAAGACAGAAAGTGAGAAATCACTCCCGGGGGAATAGCTATGCCACAATCCCTTCTCCTCCATTCTCCTCTCAGGATCTTAGGCACGTGGGCAAGCACGCATGCACACACACTCAGTGAGTTGACAGCTGCTGGGTCCAGGACTCAAACCACAGCAGACTACATGGGAGTCCAGCAATGTAACATTATGCCATCTGCTGGTCCCAATAAAGATTATTACTAGGTATTACTTTTACCTAAAGGTGCTGACAATTCCATTTAAAAAAAAAAAAGATTCAAGGTCAATGCTTATTAGCATGTCTGCAGTTCAGGGTTTTTTTCCTCAACTACCTTTGGGTAACAATGGATTTACAGCATTTGTCAATATATTAAGAGCTTTTTCAGATGCCTGGCAAGGGAGAAAAATGAGGCTATCGCACACAAAATCATGGAAAAAAAAACACACATTACCTTCAACACCTTTTAATCTCATCAAGAAGCCAGCCCACTTAGCTTTGTGGTAGAGAACCCTGAGAAGTGCCTACACTATACATGCTGGGCTTTTAGGGAGAGCCTATTATAGACATCTAAATTTAAACCCTCTCAGGAAACCAGGCAGGGACATCAGGCTGCCCCATTTTTAATACAAGGCCATCTCTCCGAGCTGTGTACCTGGCACGGTTTGTGAGCGCCACGCAAACCCATCGAGGCTCAGCCTTCTACGGCATAAAACTTCCTTGAGCTCAAATGGTACTTCACTGTCCTATATGTGAATAAAACAATACGAAACAAAATAGAACTGCTAGCCTTTATTATAATTCTTTGCTATATTAATACCCAAGGATATCTCCCAAATGCATTTTAACTTACTCTATGGAAAAAAAAAAAAAAGAATACACTCTAGCTCCTGTGAAGCTTTCAGAATACCGCCAAATCCCAGTTCCCACCGGCTCCCTCCTCAGCTCAGAGGACCCCGCTGAATCTGTACAGAACGACAGGACAGTACCCTGAGGTTGGAGTTGTGCTGTCCAACACAGCCGCCACCAGCCCTCGCTGGTTAACGCTGAGCATCCCATAGCAGCAGCCACAGTTCAAGTGCTCAGCAGCGCTTAGCAGCTACGACATGGCTAGTAGCTACTGAAGTGGAGAGAGCAGATACAGACATTTCTATCCTCTCAAAAGCTGCAAATGGACAAGGCTGGGCCAAAGCAAGGCTTCAGGGGCCCAGACTCCCTGGGACTTGGTGCCAGGAGCCCAAAGGTTGCTCAGAAAGGACAGGCGTGGATGAAATGGCTGGGTGCTGGGCACAGCTGGACAGCTACCCGGGAACGAGTATGCAAGGCTCCTGAACTGCTCAGCAAGGCGGGGGAAAGTGTGGTGGGTGAGCAGAGGCTGGTGGCTATGCTGCAGCAGTCAGCCTGCAGACCTGAAGGAGGCAGCTTGGGCTGACGAGGTGCAGTGTGCTGGGGCTGCCTGGGTTTACGCAGCAGAGAGCTCTCCTAATTCATCCTACACTCCTCTCAGGAGTAGCACAAAGCGTCTCCATGATCTCTTCACTGAGACTGAACTGACTCTGATGTGAAGCCACAAAGAGTGCGTCTGTGCCCTGCCTGTACCCACTGAGCACACGTGAGTGCAGGCAGTGCCAGGCGGGCCACTGCTGCATGTCCCCTTGCTTGAGTGAGCTGTCACTAAGGAGTTGACCATAATGCAGTGTGAAAGGCAACAAGTGTGCAAGCCAAGAAACTCAGCTGTAGGGAGTTAGGCTTTCTGGAACTTACTTTTGCAATCAATTTTAAAGCAGAACTCTCTTAACTAATGTTTAATTTACCTCTATCCCTTAAGTGAAATAGTTAAGACTGTTGACTGATGGGGCCTTTCTCTTTTCTTTTGTTAACCTCAAAATCCCTGTCATCCTCTCCACTGATTCTCACTCAGTTTTGAAAATCAGCAGGTCCACGCTTGGTAGCTGGGCAAGGCTGGGTCTCACAGGAAGGCCCCTGCACACTCCCTTATCCTTCTCTCCTCCCCTCAACCACACTGGTCATACGGAATGGCCCAGTAAGAAGGCGATGCAGAAGGGCTATCCTCCACCCTGTCATCAGGGTGCCATCAGCGCCCCTTCCACAGAGCACTTGGTACCCTGGATGTTCCAGCCTAGGGCCTGTGTGGGCTCCCGTCTGCAGACTTGGGCCATAACAGGCTTTTAGAGGCCTCGCAATGGAATAAGCTTTATTTACATATCGAAAAGGAACTAAACTTATAAAAAGCAAATTCTTCTAACAAGTATACATTCATTTTTCCAGCAGTATTTCTGAAATGATTCTGACCTTCTTTGGTGACCTCATCTAAGTGACTTAATGGATATAGTTAAAGCCCAGACCAACAAGCAACCAAAATATACTTCAAAATATAACTTAAATGTGCATTTTCATGTGGCATCCTTACCTAGTTTCTCTAAAATTCTCAGAATTTAGTATATTTAATTTAAAGTAGTATGAAGATACTTGAATCTCTTAAATTATATTTAAAGCCTCTTGAAAATTGATGTTAAAATTCTCTAAGTGAACTAGAGTTCACTGCTGGCTTCTTAATGGCACTCTCCCTTTCATGCTGGGTAACAAGGAAGAAGCTATCTTCTGGCCAGGTTCCCAGCCCCTCTTGCGGTTAGGTGTGGCCTCTGTCCCTCTAAGGATAAGCACTATTTACAAGCTGTGTCCTTGGAGGAGACAGAGAACTTCCACCTCTCTCATCTCCTTGGAGGCTGCAGACGTCAAAGGGTTCAGTCCCGCAGCCACTGTGGGCTGCGAGATGGCGACAGATGAGCAAACGGCAGGCTGAAAAGAGCCTGGAGCTCCAGCAGTGGAGGGACACTGGCTGCCTAGGACTTGTTTCATGTGACAGAGTCACTGTCTCAGTGAAGCCACATGCCAACTCCTGCCAAACTCATGAGAACCACCTTCTCTGGTATCTTATTACAGGCTACTGCAGGGAGCACTGGATTACTGACAATGAAACAGAGCACGGTTATGATCGACCCCAGCTAATTTTAAATCATAAACTTATCTGGTCCAGAAATGTCTATAAAATACTTAATGAATGTCTGATACTCTCTTAAGTACAGGGACTACCTCTAAGTTTCTACATCAATGGAACTCTTATTAGGAAAGAGATAATTATACAAACAAATACAGCAAAATACAGTAAACGTAAAGATAATTAAAAACAAGTCTTTAAACGAAGGCAAACCAATTAATAAGGAAACAAGATGAACTGAAAAGTTAAGTGGTTCATTTACAGTGATGTCACATTATAGTTCTCTGGTTTAGAGAATAATCACACTAATAAAAAAAGATCTTCCCTCTACAGTGCCACATTAGGAACCATACATTTTAACACTGCTTTGGTTTTGTCACTGTCGGCAGTGCGGTTTTAAAGATTAAAAAGTATGTTTTTACAACCCTAACCTTCTTTATTAGCTACCTCTTTTCCCCTCATCTCTTATTGACAAAACAAGTAAATAAAAGCCTCGTCTCTTGTCTCTTTCAAGCCGCAGTTTGTTCCCTGAAGTGTAAACACCCCCAGAAGTGTGGCACCTGGAGCCGGCTGGAGCCTTCACTGCCATGCCCCTCTATGCCTACAGAGAGGGCAGGTGATTCCACAAAGCCTAAAGACACGGAGCAGAGAGACGAACTCTCCAGCTGATATAAAAAACACAGATGTTTCTAGTTGGTGCTTTTCCACTCTGAGAAGTTGGGCCTTATTTTTAGCATAATTCAAGAAGTTATTTTGAAATATGGTAAAATTGAAGAGATATTCTACACTAGGCTGTAAATAAGATTGGCTTCAAATTTTCTAGTAGGATTTAACTGATTACATGGACTATTTCATGACTTTCCTTCTCAGTGGCAAAGAAAAAGAAAACCCTGAAATAAACGAATGAGGAACAAGTCGTATTCCATATTCATATTTAGTTATTTTTGTTCTGAGGAATCACATCAATTTCAAAACGGCCCCACGGGATCAGGGAAAGTCAGCAGAAAAGCAGTACTGAGCCCTAGTACCCCTAGTTCTTCCTTGGCAGGACACAGAGGGCACCCTGGGTTCCAGAGGTCCTCTTGGCCAGCACCGCTCCAGGGACTGGCACCATCGGAAGAAGCAGGGCAGAGTAGTTCTAAAGGACGGAGGAAACATCACTCTTCATCTAGAAGCATTAATGGAGCAAAGCTACTTTTGAGAACAAGGGTGAACTAAGAAAATTAAAAGATGACAAGAACAGAATTTCACCACCAAAAAACATATAAAAATTTCTACATAATATACCTTCCGAAAAGGGAAAACTGCTGTCAGAAGGACAGGGGAACAACAAAGAATGTTTCATCAGCACATAACAGACGTGCAGTCTCCAGGAGGCCCGCCCCCCGCAAAGCACTGCAGGCAGCAGGGACCTTGCTGCCGGGATTCTGGGCCGAGGCCACTGCGAGGCTGGGGCGCTGAACGTGGCACTCACACTGAGCTTGAACTCCAGGGAGGCTCACGTGGTTCTACCCCTGACTCCCGTCAAAGCTGCAGCAAGAGAAATGAAGTCCCTTGGAGCCCAGTTTGCCCAAATCAGGACCACCAGGCTCTGATTCAACCCATGTGGGTGAGAGTCAGAGCAACAGCAGGTTAAGACAAGCCTGGCACCCAAGGCTACTATCTTCAGGTGCACAAAACCTGAAGAATAAGCCCGCGATCAAGAGAGGGGCACACAGTAACAGGTGGTCAGGAATAAAGATTCCATCACAAGAAATGACACTTCTACAAGCAAAAAAGGTAAGTAAGGGATGAATGGAAAACTGAATGGACAAAACATGACAGAAAGATACTACTTAAAAGAGAGTTAAGGAATCATGAGACAAATACAAAGAAATCACACATACACTGCCATCGAGAGGAAGGAAGACAAAATACGAAAATGTTATGAGACACAAAGGTTGAAATTACATTTAGTTGACCATTAAAAAGATAATGGCGTATGTTTACCAGATGAAAAACACAACTCCACAGAATTAAGAAGCAAAGTCTTATTCCAAGCTGAATTTATAAAAAGAAATCCATGTCTATGATATAGTAAAACTAGAGATCAGAAAGTACAGGGGGGTCTTTTTTTTGAAAGACCAACCACAAAGAAATATCAACAGGCTTTCCCACAGTCACAATGGAATGTTACCTTCGCAGTGCTAATACGGTGATCATAACAAGAAATAAAAAGTATACCAGAAAGGTTGTTTGAGAAACAGAAAAGGGTGTTTAAAGAAATACAATGATTAGGACCAGCAGATAGCATCATTATTATGTTGCTAAACTCTCACACGGCCGACCATGGTTTGAGGGCCAGACCTGGAGGCTTAAAATTCACACTAAGTACATGTGCCTGCCTAAGAGAGGAGAATGGAGGAGAACGGACTCTGTCCTAGCCATCCCCCTTGGGGGTGTGATGTCTCACTTTCTGTCTCTGTCTCTCTGGTGAGCACATGTGCCCTATAGGAAAAATCTCTTTTTAAAAAAAAAAAAGGAAAAAAGAAAAGATACACAATGATAACAGCAACAAGATAGCTACATAAATAGTGTCCATATAAAATAACAATAACTGCTAATATTTACAGCTTAAGTTAAAAAAGACAGAACTAGGGACCAGCAGTTGGCATAATGGCTGTCGCTGGACTCCCATGTAGCCGATCGGAGTTTGAGTCAGGGACTTGGTGGCTTAAACTCAAGGTGGGCGCGTATGCATGCGTGCTCAAGATCCCGAGAGGAGAATGAAGGAGAAGGAAGATCCCGAGGAGAATGAAGGAGAAGGATTGTGGCATGGCCATCCCCCCCTGGGGGTAATTTCTTGTTTTCTGTCTCTGTCTTTCTGGCAAGTGCATGAGCCCTATAGCAAAATCCTCTAAAAAAAAAAAGAACTAAAGAATGAGAAAGAACGGCATGTGAGCTAGAAGAAGCAGAGAGAAAGGAAAGATTATGAAGTCAAGTCCAAATATACCATCCATCCTAATCGGTATAAACCTACATATCAGGTAAGGAAAGACTTAGCAAACTGGACTTAAGAAATCCAGCTCTGGGGACCAATAGGTAGCAAGGTATTTAAGGTGCTGGATTCCCATGTGGTTGACCATGGTTTGAGTTCCAGATCTGGTGGTTTGCTTCTCACTTTCCCTCTTTCTCTCTTTCTTTGGTGAGCACATGTGCCTTATAGCAAATTAAAATAATAAAATTATTCTTAAAATAAATAAATAAACAAACAAATAAATAAATTCAGCTCTGTGATTCTTGTAAGACACACCCAAAAGCATCAAGATAAACTGAAAGTGAACAACAGAAAACATTATCCAGGCCAACACTAAATTAAAGATAACAGAACAGAGTTTTTGGGTTAAGATTAGCAACAACACACACACACACACACAATCATGACAAAAATCTATTATTAGATACAGAGAGGGTCACTAAAAAATATTACCTGTACCAAAAAGATGCATTCTGTTTGTATATTCAAATTAAAAAGGCCTCAAAAAAAGGAAGCAAAAATTAGCAAATGTGTGGAAACAAACTGGCAAAGCCATTTTCATAGAGAAATATTTCAACACGATTATTGATATCCCAACAGACAAGATACCAGTAAAGACAGTCAATTAGCATGGTTGACTAGAAAACGCAGTTTTAGGGGCTAGCAGGTGGCGTAGTGGTTAAGGTGCTGGACTCCCACAGGGTGGACTGTGGTTCGAGTCCTGGACCTGGTGACTTGCTTTCTCTTTCTCCCTCTCTGCATCTTTCTAGTAAAATTTAAAAAGATAACAGTAATAATAATAATAAATTTAAAAAAATTTTTAAAAGAAAATGTAGTTTTAAACCACACTGAACATTGATAAAAACAGAGTACATAAAGTACATATAACAAAATGTTAATAACTAGAATCCAAGCAGTAGGTATGTGGGTATCTACAATTCTTTCCAATTTTTTATATGTCTGACGCTTTTTCATAATTAAATACTGGGGGAAATGGTCTTACACTAGCCCACTGAGACATCTCTGCTATTCTTATCAATATAGATGACACTCTGATCATCATGCCATTACGCTAGAAGATAATATTGTTTAAAAAATCCACACATTTGGTAATGAAAAAACTGAGGTGAATCCAGAAAACCTTTAGAACACATTTAAGATTTAGTAATCTTAAGCAACAGAATGAATGCCTTTTTAATCAAGACATGAAACTCAAAAAACAAAATGAAAAAAAAAACTGACAGATTATAAAAGATTTTCAAGAAGAAAAATTTCTGTATGATGAAAGCCATATAGATATAGTTGGAAGACAAAGAGGAGCTGGGAAAGAATACATGGAACAACACAGGGTTAATGTGAATGAGACTTCTTAAGATCAATAAAGAAACCATAAGCATATTAGACAAAACAAGGGAAAATGCAGTCAATTTATAAAAGGAATACAAAATGGTCATTTAAGAGAAGTTGTTTAATAATATGAGCAATCAAACTCATGTAAATAAAATAAGCTATCATTTGCTGCCTATCATACAGGCAAAAATGAACAACAACAAAATGGCAACATATCACATAACAGTATTAACCTGAACGTCGACCACTAGGTAGTTGGTAAACTCCTCTGGTGGACCAGAGTGCTAACGGGTATTTCTATTTAGTCATGTGGAACAGTATCTTCAACACAGGGCTGAATTTAAAAAGCAGGATGTACAGACAATAGCATTCCACTTAAACGATGTATTGTATGTGTACCAATATGGGTCTGTAAAAATAATTACTAAAATTATAAAGGTGGTTATCAGCAAGTGAAGGGATTTGAAGACTTTCCTACTTGACAATGTAATTTCAGTTTTCTCTAACTAGAATATATTATGTATTACCTTGTAAACAATAAAAGACATTTATTTATTTATTTTTGGAAAGATTTTTGCTATAGAGTGTGTGCGCTACCAGAGAGACAGAGAAAGACAGAAAGAGAGAAATTGCCCCTCCTCCCCCCCGTGGGGATGGCCACACCACAACCCCTTCTCCTCCATTCACCTCTTGGGATTTTGGGCACACGCGTGTACACACACACAAGACTAATATGAGTTTTAAGCCACTGGGTCCGGGGCTTGAACCGTAGTTCACTATGTAGAAGTCCAGTGACATAACCATTACGCTATCTACTGGTCCCAAAAACCATTTTAAAAGGGCTCAAAATCAAGTCAGTAGCTGAACCTTAACTTTTAGGAGTGCTCTGAAACATCTCTACATAGTTTAGTTTTCATCCTGATTGACAATCAATCTTTCCTCTGGGTAATGCCGACGATGAGCAGGTTTTTCTCAATGCTGGGTGCCTTCTGAAGCCCCCAACATGGATAATCTCAATTTCCTACAGCAACTCAATACATAAGAAATGTCAGCATTATTCCCATTTTACAGATGTGGAAAGGAACGCCATGAGCTCCAGCGATCCAGGGTTAGCAAGTGAAAGAGCAATGGTAGACTGGAATCCACGTCTGATCCAAGAGCCCACATGACTCATTCGTTCTCACACAGAGAAGACAGAGAGCTCACCCAGGTTATGGAAGTGGGAAGAATCACTGCAGCAGCAGGGCCCCCAAAGTGTGAGACTTTAGAAAGAAGGCATTGCAGATGAATGCACTACTTCTCACATGGAATGGAAAGATGTAAGGGTTTCTAGTTCCCTGCTTCCATTCTTAACCATCTTCAATCAATCTTATGAACATAAAATGAATAATACAAAAAAATCACAACTCTTAAACCTCTGTCCTGCTTTAAACAGTTCAATGGGTCAGTAGTGCTTCAGGAGCAAGTCCAGATCTCTGGGAAGAATGTGTTAGGTGTTTAATGACCTGGCCCCTACATAACCCGCTTTCTCCCTGCCTCATAGAATGATGCTCCAAATGCACTGAACTTGCAGCTTTCTGAGCTCTCTTTGACTATTCCTGTTTCTGTGCTTTTGCAAATGCTGGGTTTTCTTCCCCGACTGGCTTCAATGCAAGGATCCCTAACCCCCGACTGTCTGTGAGTCACTTACGGCTCAGGCTAGCCAAGTCCCTGTGAAACCGCCTCATGCGCCCAGTGTGTTCCTCCTGCCAACAGCACGCGGTACTTCTACTTTGGTCTCTAGCACATTGTTTCAGAACTCTGCTTTCTTGTCTGAAGTCTACCTTTTGGCCAAGGATGAAATTTTCTGTTATTAATTTCTGAGTCCCTAGCACTTAGCTACCCAAGACTCAGTTGGTACTCCATAATGATTGTTAAAGGAATAAACAAATGGAAAATAAAACAGATAAATCAGTTAAATAGCTGAATGGGGAAAAATATATCTGTATTTTTTCTGAACCTCCTTTTTATTAAGGACAAAATAGTATTTATCTAAATTAAGACCTTAAAAGCACTCCGACTCTGTTAATTTGTGTTTTCAGCACTAAGAAGAGTATTACTTTAGAATGTCGCAAATTTAAATAAAAAGACCTAAGCCACAGTGTACAGTAGTTTAAACTGTTTAAATGTTATTGACAGTATCATGACTTCTACACCAGTAACTGAAGGGCAGGGAAAATGACTTAAAATAATTCTGTCCAGTCGATATCATAGTAGATCTCTAACATTTTATATTTGACTATAATTCACTTATTTTGTCCTTACTTAGTTAAGAGGTACAACAAAGGTGACGGATACCTTGTAAGCACAGAATCATAAACACTGAGCGTCTACACGCATGCACTATCACTACCCACACCAGAGTCACGTGTACACTCAGAAGTGGAAAACTAACTTTTTATGTACAATAACAAGTTGGACTCCCTGGGACACGCTCATTCACTCATTGCAACTTGGTCCAGAGAAGGCTCATGTAATTATCAAAGTAACGGTCTTAACTATTAGGATCAGATTTTGTCAGACGGTTCAATCTCCTTTTAAACTGTCTCCCAAATATATTTAATTCTGTTTTAAAAAATAATTATTTTATTTAACTTTACTTATCATTGTTATTATTTCTTTTTCTTTGAGAGAGAGATTTTTGAAGATATGTGTGTTCGCCAGAGAGACAGAGAGACAGACATACAGACAGACAGACAGACAGTGAGAAACCATCCCCAGGGAGGGAAGGCCATACCGCAATCCCTTCTCTTCCATTCTACTCTTGAGATTTTGGGCATGCATGCACACGCACCCAGCATGAGTTTTAAGCCATCAGGTCTGGGACTCGAACCACCATGTGGGAGTACAACAATGTAATTATTATGCCATCTGCTCGTTCCATCAATGTCATTATTTCTTAATTTGCTATAGAGAACATGTGCTCACAAGAAAGACAGAGAAAGTGAGAAAGCAAGCCACCAGGTCGGGGGCTGGAACAATGGCTGGCCATATGGGAGTCCAGAGCTCCAACCATGATGCCACCTGCTGATCCCTCTATTTTTATTTTTACATGATCATGTTACCCTTACAAAATCTTGTTTTCATAATATGATGAAATATTGCTCAGTGTGACAGTAGTAGGGCTGACCGACAAAGTCCAAATAAAATCTAAAGCCATGTGAAGTCTTTATTATAACAAGGTAGCTTAACCTGTCACTTTATCTTATCACACCTCCCAAATTACTGCAAAAATTTCAGTAATAATACAGCCAAAAATATGTTCACAAAATGTTGCATTGCTGCTGATGAAAATAAAACTGGCCTTTCTAAAGATACAACAAACTGATGATTTTTTGCTAAATTAGTTATCTTAAAGACAAAGTGAAAAATTCTAGTCTCAGGATATGCATTCCAGTTAGACTCTCATATATTTAATACAATCCAATATAGCACTCTAAGACATGAATTTATTTATTATTGGAATGCCCTTCAATGATAAATTTCCTGATACATGAACAACAATTAACTTCTGTATCTCCATTGGTGAAAAATCCTTAGTAAACATACACAGAGAATATGAATAATACCTTATAAGCAGTTTATAGGCAATTCTAGAGTTTAATGTAGGTTAGAGTGCAACGTCATCCCGTGATTAAGGTGATGGAGACAAAGTCTATGACACATGTGTTAGCAGGCCATACACATTATCAGCCTCACAGCAGTCATCAACAAATCTAAATGTTTGTTAATCAATTAAATATCACCAAGAGCTCTCTTCAAACTTTCCTTCGCCCGGACACAGATGCTGCAGAAACCGTTCAGTGTTTAATCTGAAGTAGAGATAAACTGAAAAGCAGCTCAGAGCATGCGTGAGCATAGTGTGGTGTCAACACTTACTCTAATACTTCATAGTTGGACTTCTTCTCCAGCGCGTTGCCACGCATCTCCCAGTAGGAGCGCCTGAAATCAGAAAAGGCGCACACTTACACGTACACATATGGAACAGTGCTGTTTTAATGATAAAATCTGGGAGAGACACCTAAGTAAGAAATCACTCAAAATGTCCACATTTCTACTTGAACTTTATTCAATATTGTGCTGATAATCTTTATGAGGAAAAGGAAAAGTACACGGAAGTTTTTCAAAAGTAATCAAAAACACTGATGAATAATCTTAATGAAATCTTAATGAATAATGATCACCTTACCGAATTTCTAGACAACCCAACTTCAAAGCAATTTCCTGGTCCACTTGGTCAGCTATCTCTAACATGTAATCACTCTTCACCTACAACACAAAGAATGAAAACAACAATATGGAGTTAAAGTAATACATTTTAGATGTATTCATTCGATAAATGTTTACTGAATAACTTTTATATACTATATTTACAATGTATACATATTATGATAGATATATGAAAATTAGTAATACCAAAATTGAAGAAATAAATCAGTCTCCTACTAAGAAAAGCTGATTAACTCTGGTCATTTAAATGGGACATTAAGAAACTAACACAGTCTGCATCATAATAATGTTAAGTTGCTTTGTAACAATTTGATGCTACCAACTGTGAAAATAGGAAGGAACTGCCCATTGCCATGAAAATTCACAGTGGATATGTTTTCTGAGCTCAATCGATACCTCTAGAAACACTTCATGGGCTGCAAGGAGGGTCAAGAAAACCGATACACTTCAAAATCCATGCAATGGTACAGCTGAGGTACTTCCACCTACCAATTTTAAGTGATTAAGTTACAAAGAAATAACACGCTTAAAGTCGAATACGATTCCAACAGAATTCTAGAAATGCCTCCTACGCAATAAATATGCTCAGTTAAAAGAGCTGATGGGTGGGGCCGACAGGTGGCGTGATGGCTAAGGAACTGGACTCCGCATGGCCGGATGCAATTAGAGTCCTGGACACGGTGGCTCTCTCTCCCCCCTCTTTCTAGTCAATGTAAAATGATAATAAAAATAGATATAATTTCTTTTAAAAAGGAACTGAACCGATGTCAGTATTTGCAAGTATTTTCCAAGATGAAATATGTCTTGTACAATCCCCTTATAGGCAAACAATAAGAGATCAACATCTGCAATTGATTTTTTTTTAATTGCCAGAGAGACAGAAGGGAGAAAGTATCCCCCAATAGGGCGCCATCACACTGCACTCCCCTCTCCTTCATTTTGCCATCCTGGCAAGATTGAGCCTAGTGTGTTTTTTTTCATTTTTTTATATTTTTCTTTCTTTCTTTCTTTCTTTCTTTCTTTCTTTCTCTTTCTTTCTTTCTTTCTTTGTTTATTTGTTTGTTTATTTATTTATTTATTTATGGAGAGATTTTCACTGTAGGGTGCGTGCGCTCGCCAGACAGACAGAGACATAGAGACAGAAAGCGAGAAATCACCCCCCAGGGGGGATGGCCATGCCGCAATCCCTTCTCCTCCATTCTCCTCTCGGGATGTTGGGCACACACACACACGCGCCCGGCGTGAGTTTTAAGCCACCGGGTCTGGGACACGAACTGCAGTCGACTACATGGGAGTCCAGCGACATAGCCATTATGCTAACTGCTGGTTCCCTATTTTACTTTATTTTATATATTCGATCACTATACATCAGTACAGCTTATAAAGTGAATTTACCCAACATGAGTACACTTCACACCAGTCCAGTCGAAGACACCATACATGTTATCATAAACAGATAATCATCCATTTCTGTGCACCATACATGTCTTGCCTCTATTTTTCTCCTTGATTCCTTTCCTCACACTCTCCCCCTTCTCCCTCCCTCTTCCCACAGTTTCCAGTATCTGTAACCATTTTCCAGGATTCTATATCCTCTCATCTTTCCGTTTCCTCCACAGAGTGTGGCCAGTTGGTATACACTATGTGGAGACATACAATGCCTCTCCTAGCCTGGTCTGCTTCACTCGGCAGTAAATCTTCCATATTTGTCCATTTTCTATCAAAAGCCTGGGTCTTATTTTTTATGGATCAGTAGTACTCCATAGAGTACATGTGTCACACTTTTTCAAACCATTCATCTGTTCGTGCTGGTTCCAGGTCCTGGCAATTGTGAATAATGCTGCAATAAACAGAGAAGCACCTTTCCCACCAAGCATTCTCCTGTCCTTTGGGTAGATCCCCAGAAGTGGACTTGCTGGATCATATGACAGTTCTATTTAGAGATATTTAAGGAACCCCCAGATTGTTCTCTATAGTGGCTGTACTAATTTACATTCCCACCAACAGTGCAGGATAGTTCCCTTTTCACCACAGCCTTGTCAGCACTTACCTTTTTTTTTTTAATCTTAGCCATTCTGATTGGGTTAGGTAATACCTCATTGTGGTTTTGATTTATATCTCCCTTATGATGAGGGATGTCAAGCCACCATGGAAGTGGATTCAAACCACGGCTGGCCATGTGAAAATTTGCCTTCTCTCTTGTTAGTATGTAAGTACTTTCACAATATCCTCACAATTTTGTCTTTTGGCCTGCAAGGCATAAAATGTGTACTCTCTGGCCCTTTATTGAAAAAGTATGTTGACTCAGAAAAAATGTGAAACATCCTGCTCTTCAATTACTATTTCCTGGTCACTTTCACTGGCTTGCTGCCTTTCCCAGCTAATTCACCTCTTGCTTCACACCACTCTTTGTCTATGTGCCCTGAGCTGAGAGAGAGGGAAAGTGAGACATCACCTTCCTGGAGGGATGACCGAACCACAGTCTCTTTTCCTCCATTCTCTTCTTGGGATTTTGGGCATGTGCGCACATGAAACCAGCATGATTTTCAAGGTGCCAGGTCCAGGACTTGAAATGCTGTTGGCCATGTGGGAGTCCAACACCCCAACTAGCATGCCACCTGTTGGCTTCTGCCTACTTTATCTTCAATGGCTCCTCATTAGGACCTTCTTTGCAAAAACCCCTAACCTCCCACCCTCCTGTTAGCCCTCTCTTTAATTGTCTGGTAAAACCAACAGATGATGAGCCCAATCAGCCACCCACTTCTCCAACTTACTGCCAAGTGGTTTGTATAATATAAACACCAATTTTTTAAAGTTTCTTTACTTTTTTTTCATGAAAGAAGGGAAGGTGGGGGTTACTACCCACAGGGTCTTTTTGCTGCAATAGAACCCCAGCCTCAGCTAGCCAGGACCACGTGCACACACACTGGGCATATACGGGGAGACCCTGGGACACAAACCCGACACCTTCTGATATGGTTTCAGCATTGCAAGTGTGTTACTGCAGAGTAACATGGCTGATCTAAACCTGATTTTAAATTCATGATGACAAATCTCAAATGGCCAGTCCAAACAATCTGGAAATTCAGCTGTGGTTGCCAAGGAAATTCTCTAATATGACCATTTTATGCCAAAGCATTCTTCCTTACAGAGATGGTAAAGGACATAGTATGGGAGATCTTTTTTTTTTTTTTTTCTGGAGGGGTTTTCACTATAGGGCGCATACGCTCGCCAGACAGACAGAGAGACACATAGAGACAGAAAGCAAGAAAACCCCCCCCAGGGGGGATGGTCACGCCACAATCCCTTCTCCTCCATTATCCTCTCAGGATCTTGGGCACGCACGCACACGCACCTGGCGTGAGTTTTAAGCCATCAGGTCCGGGACGCGAACTGCGGTCGACTACATGGGAGTCCAGCGACATAGTCATTACGCTAACTGCTGGTTCCCAAGTATGGGAGATCTTTAAGTTGATAAAAATTGACATCGTGATGTGCACATGCACTCCTTACACAAACTAGCACCGAACTGACTAACCAGAACTGAATTACTAATCTATTAAATTAAATAAAAAGCTCTAGTTCTAGAATCATCTTGTTTACCGTTCAGTTGACTGTATTCTAGAAAACAAAAAATTAGTGCAAATCTTAAAACTAAGTTTTCACATTATAAGGAGGTTTCTTATTGGACACAAAAATAAAGGCATCAGAGATAGACCAAGGCAGGTATTTATACAAAGCGAAGAGATGCTGTGCTGCTCCGATGGATACACTTGTCGTCACTGGGTGCAGGTTTACAAGAGTCATGTAGATTACCTATCACACTTGGAGGAAAATGCACTATGACTGAATTAATTTGAAGATTAAGCACTGAAATTTTCAAACACTATTCATAGGTGGAAGGTATAATCAAATGCTGTATTTCATCCATCAAAACAAAATTCATGTTAGTTGCAAAATTCAAAAGGAAAAATTGTGATTTAACCATCATGACGGAAAAGGTCGCTCATTTATGACTTCAAAGTTCTGTGCATTCTTTTTCCTACAGATCCACATTCTTACTTTTGCCATCAGAACCATGTGACCACAACCTGAAATCCATTCGTGGTGTGGAATGATCACTATATTCTGCAAAGGACGGTGATCTAAGATGGAACAAGCCATCCTAACAGACCTGCTCCACCAAACCTCCAGTCCTGCGGCAGCTATGCTCTGCTGCAGGGAGGAACACAAGCACCATGCGTGTCTCAGAGACCCTGTGACCTCGGCTCTGACAGCATGCTGGAACCACCGAATGCTGCCATGTCCTGAGATAGGGCTTGCAGACCCAGGCTCTTCAAGCTCATTTCCCTCGTGGAGACAATCCTGCACTGACCACTTCTCTTCTACTACCTAACAGAACTGCTTTCATGTGTCAAATAAACGAAAACTACCAAGTACGTAAGTATATATGTAAGGTGTGCATATATGTGTGTGTGTATGTGTGTGTGGGTTTATATGTGTGTATACATAGAGAGAACTTTTAAGAAAGTGTGTCTACATACTTAATATACATATTTAAAGGAAACACATTTAGCACCATGTTAAGCAGATTTAAATGTAATAAATCTGAATTAACCCTCACCTTATCACTGGGAGTTGGGTAGTATTGTCATCCCCATCTCATGGCCTCAAAAAAAGGCCTAAAGAGAATGATCAAGTTGAGAGTAAAGGACTGCTTATAATTTAAGGAGAAACTACTGATGGCCACGTACTTTGCTAAGCATTTATATACAATACTCTTAATTTTTGGGGGGGAGAGGGTTTTGCTATAGGGCACGTGCGCTTGCCAGAAAGACAGAGACAGGCAGAGAGACAGAAAGTGAGAAATCACCCAAGGGGGATGGCCACGCCGCAATCCCTTCTCCTCCATTCTCTTCTGGAGATCTTGGGTACGCACGCACACACACCTGGCGTGAGTTTAAGCCACTGGGTCCGGGACTGAAACTGCTGTCAACTACATGGGAGTCCAGCGACATAGCCATTACGCTAACTGCTGGTCCCCAATACTTTTAATTTTTATAGTAATTCTTCAAGTATTAGTTCTACTTTATATATAAACATTTTCTTTTTAAAAATATACACAAATTAAGTAAGCAAAATTAAACTTAGAACTCAAATCCAGTTCTATCGCTCAATCCCTGGCACTCAAGCTTCAGCTGCCTATGCCTTCTCGTGAACTCTCTCACAGCACAGGCGTTCTCTACTGCAGTGAAAACTGGTGACGAGGAGCAGCAGAGCCCATCGTGTCTTGTGTCCCATGCCTCTGTGTCCAGAACACGACAGCTTCACAGGCAGCTCCTGTCCTGCTTACTGCTGCCACGGTGCTGTGTGTCCTTTTCCACTGTGGATTACTTTTGTTCAAAAACTCCAGCCTATGAGATTTGCAAGATCCTTTTGAGAAAAGACCTTTAAAGGTTGTTTCTTGTATTTTTTTTAAATGAATTTGTTTCCATATTCATTTTCTACTTAAAAAATAAGATAGATTTGGTCTTTTTCTGTGTAAGATTTTTATTTGACTTCACTGGGTTTTTTTTTTTTTTAATCTTACTCTTCAATAGAATTAAACATGGGCTTTAACATAAAAACCTATCACATTCTCTGATAGAAGAGATTAATGCTCGCTTACTCCATAATTCATTCTAGCTGTCAGCCCAATGCTCTGGCTACCTGAGCATCTGCGTTTTGTTTTGGTCTTTCTTGCATACCCTGAGAGCTACCTGCACTTATCAATTGGACCCAAAAGTCCCTGGTGGGGATGAAAGAATGGGGCTGAGGGAAAAGGTAAAACTGAGTTACTGACAAGGTGAATTTCCAGGGACAAGACAAATACCCCTTGAATTTTTCCAGACTGGGGGCATATCTTGTATACAGAAGGAATTCAATGGCAGTTCCCAGTGAAAAGTAACCTTTTAATTTTTCCTCTTGCATAAATTATTAAAACATACTAAAGACTATGTGATTTTTTTAAAGAATTATTTCTTTTTGTATTTAATCATTCATTTACTTTTTACTTTAACCAGACACACACACACACAGAGATAGAGAGAGAGAGAGAGAGAGAGAGAGAGAGAAGCCACCAGGTCCAGAACTTGAACCATGGTTGGCTATATGATAGTGCCCAGAACCTTAACCACCACACCACCTGCTGGTCCCAAGGACTATGCGATTTTAAAAAGCCCTATGCTGTCATAATCCAGTGCATTGTTTCACGTGGTATTTAGCAGTTACACACTCTCTCACTCAGTCAAGAAATGCTTACTGAATGCTTATCACATCCCAGATACGGTAAATAAAGTATATGTGGAATTTACAAAAGGGAATAGTAAGCAAATTTTCACTTAAAAGGGATTGCTTTGAATGTTATGCTAAGACTGAATCGAAAAGGGAATGGATGGAAGCTAGAAAAGCTGTATGACATCACTTCCACTGTCTCTTTTGTCCATCGGTAACTGCATAAGTACTAAGGTCTGAAAATGTCCCCCCCAAATTCACATGTTGGAATTTTAACTGTCATTGTAATGGGATTAAGAGGACTGAACTTAATCCAACTATGGTGTTTCAAGGCAGGCTTTATGGTAGAAGAGTAAAATTAGATAAGGTTATTGGGGTGGAGCCTCCTGGCTCAGTCCTGGTGGGTTTATAAAGAGACAGGCAGGCAGACACGCCAATGCTTGTCCCAGCTCTCCTTGCCACAAGACACTCTGCACCACCTTGGGACTTTGCAGAGATTCCCTAGCCAGATGTGGCTCCTTGACCTTGAGCAGCCAAAACTGTGAGCTAAATAAACCCTTTTCTTTAGGAATCACCAGACTCAGGTATTCAGCTGTCAGCAACAGAATGAACTATAACAGCTAGTAACCACTAATTATACTAGAGGAGAGGAGGAGTCAAATTATATATCAACATTTTTTCCTTTATAGAAGAGAGAAAGAGAAGAGAGAGAGGAAGATGAAGAAGGTATTCTGACAAGGGTTTGTGGTGTCATGATCTTCCTGCCCCAGCCTCCTGATACTGGGTTACAGGAGTGCACAATTTATTATACCCAGCTGTTCTGGCTGGCCTGGAAACCGAACCTAGGCCTTCCAAACAGTGGTGCTACTTATGTGCCACTGTGGCTGGGCCTGCATGTCAATGTTTTTAAAAGAAGATTTGATGGGGCCAGCAGGTAGCGTGGTGGTTAAGGGTATTGTACTCCCACACAGCTGACCTCAGTTCAAATACCAGACCTGGTGGCTTGCTTTCTTACTTTCCCTCTCCCTTTCTCACTCTCTCCCTCTCTGGTCAAATTAAAATAAAGAAATAAAATAAATAAAGTTCAATAAAATACTTTTTTTACAAAAAGAACTGGTGCTGTGTGTGCTCGTGTGCATGTTTGCATGCAGGTGTATGCACACAGACATACAGACACAACTTGACTTTCCAGACTCAATAGGCTACTGATCCTTTATTTCTTGGAATTTTTTCTTGACAGCCTCTAAAAATTCTCATCTAAAAATACTGAATACCAAGGCAGTAGCATTAAAAGTGAACCATCACTAATAAGCTGCTGAAAAGAACGAATTAAGCACACAAGTATATGCCAACACAGGTGAACCTGACTAGCAGTTCTGTGCCGATATCAACTTCCTTGCTTTCATGTTGTACCATATGAGGGCTGTGGTGGTACTTATTTGACTATGTACATTTGTCAAAATGTATCAAACTGTACACAAATTGGTGATTGTTGTTTTATGTAAATTATACCTCAATAAAACAAATTTTAAAATGTGTTTTTAACTGTGTATATGTTATATGAGAAATCTACGAGTACCACAGAAGGCTTTACAGAGAAAGCATCACTTAAATTAAGGGCTGAAGACTAAGTTATCTCAGTCTATGGAGGGAAAAGGGGCTTGTGTAGAAAAATGCTGCCTCCACTACTAGAGCTGCTCAAGCTGCAATTCCCAAGCACAGGCTATTGACAGGACTGGCCCTCAGCCTCCTAGACTGAACTCAAGTGTCCTGTCCAATAAAAGCACTTCATGCTCTGGGGCACAATCTGATCACTACTCAGTAAAAAAAAATAAATAAATAAAATAAATAAATAAAAACAAAAAACAGCCAGCAGTTTGGCTAGGTATAAGCACATGTGATAATGGTAAATACCTGTTTTACCTCCAAAGTCTAGAGCTTGAATAACTGAGGTCAGTCACTCGGCACTGTGGTGGGCCTATGAGACTGAACCCAATAAGCCCCTTACACACCTAGGCTGGGCCAAAGTCCCCAACTGCCAGCCTTTTTGGACGTGGAATTAAGCATGTCCTGTGCGACTTCACAGGAAGGGGTTACCTGGAACCTTCTTTGTGATTTCCTCTCAACTTTGCCCTATGCATCTTTTTCTACTGCTAACTTTAGGCTGCATCCTTTCACTGCAACAAACCATAACCACAACTTTTGAGTCCTGTAAATTCTTTTAATGAATCACTGAGCATGATAGTGGTCTTGGAAACCCCCAAAGGAGTACTCCTACCAAAGTAAGCATTTAGTGGACTAAAGTCAAATTTAAAATATTAGCAGGGAATAGTGAACTATTATAAAATGATCTTCCCATTTATAAAATCTTTAATGCAGAATAATCAAGAAACATGGGCTGAACAGTATAAATATGAAAGTTTACCTACATCTTCATTAACTGTAAGTTCTTCTCAAATTGCTGAAACACATAGGAGTGGGAAGAGCCAGAAATGCACATCATCACAGCTATGAAAGCAGTGCAGGGAACAGCAGATGATGTAATGGCTACATCTCTGGACTCCCACATAGGCAACTGTGGTTGGAGTCCCAGACCTGGCAGCTTAAACTCACACTGGGCACACGTGTTTATGAGTGCCCAAAACTCCTAGAAGAGAATGGTGGAAAGGGGACTGCAGCATGGCCATCCTCCCTAGTGGGTGATTTCTTGCTTTCTGTCTTTCTCTGGCTCTCTGGCAAGTGCATGCACCCTATATAAAAAAAAAAGGGCGGGGGACAGCAGGTGGCATGGAGGTTAAGGCATTGGACTCCCACATAGCTGACCACAGTTTAAGTCCCGGACCCAGCAGCTCGAAACTCGCACCAGACACATGTGCATGTATGCCGAAAATCCTGAGAGTAGAATGGAGAATGGATTGCAGCATGGCCATCACCCTTGGGGTGATTTCCCTTTCTGTCTGTCTATCTCTAGCAAGTGCATGTGCACTATGGCAAAAACCTAAAAAACAAAAAAACAAACAAAAACAACCCAACTATTAAGTAACTATGGAAAATATATCTTCTAATAAGACTTAGACCTGTATTTAAGTTTACCTTATGTTTGAGAAAGAGCAGCTGTTAATCCTCACAATGAAAATGTCAGGTTTTGGGGACCAGCAGAGGGCAGTAATGGTTATGACTCTGGACTCCCACATGGTCAACCACAGGTCGAGTCCTGGACCCAGAGGTTTAAAACTCACACAGGGCAAGTCTGTGTATGTACCTAAGATACTGAGAGGAGAATAGAGAAGAAGGGACTGCAGCATGGCCATCCCCCTGGGGGATGATTTCTTGCTTTCCGGCTCTCTCTGTGTTTCCAGCAAGCATATGAGCCCTATCGCAAAAATCTCTCTTTAAAAAAAAAAAAAAAGAAAAAAAAGAAAATGTCAGGTTATTTTCCACTTATAGCAACAATTAAAAAGTATCTCTTAACTGACAAGTAAATACAGAGAAGGATATGAATTTTCAATAATACAACTACCTGAATGAAAATCTGTAAAAAAAAAAAAAAAAATACAACACTGCACTAACAGTAGCAGAAAGACTGATCAGTAAGAAGTCTGTATAGCCTGGTGCCTCCCACATTTCTACAGACAAGCTTAAATTCTACAGCTGAGTTATGGGTCTAGACTCAGTATTTTCTTCAGCTTCCTACCAGATCTCTTTCAAACATACCACTGATTATTCAATATTTTTTCAGGAGCTGATGGATGGACAGATGCACTTTAAAATATTTCTAGGAGTAAACAATAACAATTTCATGTCAGATCCAGACATCTTAAGATCTGAAAATGTCCACAGTGCCAAATCATTCCTGCACAACTCAGCATCACTGAGTGCAAGCTTCAGGAACACGACGATTTTGTGACTACGCACTGACACGGGCCTTCGAACTAATGGCAACCACCATTCACAAAAGGCTGCCAATCAGATACTCATAACTCTACGCAATGGAAGTGAAGAAAAAGAAGCAAAAAGTTATATGGCAAACAAAGACTGACTCAGGATACAACATACTTTTCTTACTTTCTAATGAACCTGGCTTATCATCTAAACTTATTTTTACAGATTTCTGCTCTGTAAAGTGCAGTGCCATAACAAGCATCTAGTGTATTATTAGAAAGTGCTGATTAATATCTATGAGAATACTAAAATGGGACAAAAACTATTAGTGAACAATTTCCATTCAGGGCATCTTTTAACAAAACTCCATGCACCCACGACGGTGATGTCCAAGCAGTATCCCACCAACCTCACACCAGTGTGTCCACTGACATATGCTGTCCTCATGGCCCACCGCTACAGGCTTCGATGAACCCTCAGAATACAGAAGGATCAAGTTAGGGCAGTTTCCTACAGTCCTTCGGTTTCTCCCCCTTCTTTGGAACAGGCATGGTAGTAAAGAGAACTGAAACAAATCTTTTTATTTCTAAAGTAGTTTATTATTACCTATTTCCCTCTCTCTCTGTCTTTCCTATGATAACGGGTAACACTCAGGAGTGTTTGCCATATCCCAGACATTTCTAAGGGTGCTGGCACAGAATTTCATCGAATATTCACAACCATCCCCCTGATCCATGTCTCAGATGAAAACCAACCAACCACCCAACAACAACGAAAAATCTCCCAAAACGGAAAAACTAAAATTGGTTAAGAAAATGAACAGAAAGGCCACAAACTGAATGGAATTATTATCAATATATATCACAAGACAGAAGACTGGTATCAAAGAAATATTAAGAAGCCCTACATTTCAGGACACAAACTGCTGTTCGCGTAACGGCTATGTGGCTGTACTCCCATGTAGTCGACAGTAGTTCAAGTCCCGGACCTGGTGACTTAACCTCACGCCCGGTGTGTATGCGTGCGCGCCCAAGATCCCGAGAGGAGAATGGAGGAGAAGGGACTGCGGCGGGGCCATCCCCCTTGGGGAGTGATCTCTCACTTTCTGTCTTTCTGGTGAGTGCACGCGCCCTACAGCAAAAACCTCTCCAAAAAAAAAAAAAAAAAAAACCGAAGCCCTAA
>NW_006159829.1:2422576-2424929 GCF_000334495.1 Tupaia belangeri chinensis | reverse complement strand
ACACAGACACAAAAAGTAGAGGCGCGCCTGCCAGTCTGAGGGGAGGGGAGGGCGGACGGGTAGTTACTGTCCAATGGTTATGAAGGTCCCAGTGTACAAAATGGAAGAGCCTGGAGATGGAAGATGGCGACAGGTGCACCACACTATGGGTATATTTAATACCACTGAACTATACACTTAAAGTGGGTATAACGGTAAAACTGAAGTAAAGCATATTTTACCACAATAAAAAAAAAATTGGGAAAGGGAATAAGTCCTACAACTTAATAATCAAAATAGACAAAAAGAGGGACCAGTAGATGGTGTAACGGTTATGTTACTGGACTCCCATGTAGTTGAATGTGGTTCATGTCCTGGACCCAGCAGCTTAGAACTCACGCCAGGCATGATTGTGTGTGTGCCCAGGATCCTGAGAGGAGAATGGAGGAGATGGGGTTGTGGCGTGGCCATCCCCCTTAGAGGGCGATTTCTCGATTATGGTCTGTCTTTGTCTCTCTGACAAGTGCATACGCCTTATAGCAAAACTAAAAAAAAAAAAAAAAAGATTGAGGCAGACTTTCACAAAAGAAGATGTAACATTTAAAATGTACATGAAAGTGTTCAGCCGCTGCTAGTACTTAGAAAAGTGAGTATAATAATCATTGTGATCCCACCACATACCCACTAAAAAGGCTAAAATGAAATACTGACATAACCAAGTGTTGGACAGAATGTGGAGCAACCAGAATTCTCATACATTACAGGAGGAAATACAAAATGGCACAACCATTTTGGGAAAAAGGACTAGTACCATCTCTTAAAATGAAATGCACACCAGGCCAGCAGGTGGCATGGTGGTTGAGGTGCTGAACTCCCACATGGCCAACCACAGTTTGAGTCCCAGACCTGGTGTCAGTGTCTTGGTTTCTCACTTTCCCTCTCTGTCTCTCTCTTTCAAATGCATGTGCCCTATAGCAAATTTTAAAAATAGTAACAGTAGTAATAATAAATAAAATTAAATAAACAATTCTTTAAAAAGAAAAAATGTTTAAAAAATTGAAAAGAGAAGTGAAGAAGAGAAACAACAGAAGTGGATGACAACAGGCGGAGGGGTGGAAGGCAAGAAGAAAGATGCAGGAAGGAAAAGGCCAGATGCATACCACGTGTCCTAGAATGCGAGGCTCACATCTGCACCCTGATATGCAAATGGCAGATGGTAATCCTCATTTGCCTGGACCTGTCCATCTGCTAAAAATCAAAAAGTTGCTGGGTAAATGGGTACCAAACAATTTTATCTCATTCAATCAACACAAAGATCCTACAGAATACGTATTACATGCTGAAATTCCAGTAGATGATACAATTAAGCATGAGGAGACATGGAAAGGTACCTAAAATCATACAGCTGTTAAATGCAGACCGACACATACACTAGAATTTTCACTGCAGATTTCTTCAAGAAAAATTTCATCATTATACTTAACTTTCTTGGCTTTTATAAGAACTGTACTGAATTATGTAGAGTACAATAAGATTTCCTTCTAGGAAAAGAAAATCTGGGAGAGACTAGTATATGTGTGCTAACTTTTAATCATCTAGATAGAAACCAGGTCTTCCAAAAAGGAAAAACTAGGACAACCAAGTAAGAGTATAAAAGGAACAAAACCGCCACCAACCTCTAGGTTAGCCTAGAAATTATAACGAGGAGCATTTGCAAGCTGTTTAGGCCTATACTGTACACTTTGAAAATCAATATCACTTAAAGTAGCGATACATTTTCTCAGGGGTGGACTTATTTCAAAGAAATTTTGCCAATCTTGATAAGGCTCATATACAAGAGGAAAAAAAAAAAAAACCGCAACGTAAACACATCAGTTATTTGAACTCTCTTGCCCTCTCTTAATCAAAGTGTGAGGCTCACCAAATTACAGAAGGATGGGGTTGAGGGGACCTTAAACACTCTGTGGAGAAATAGAATCAATAGACAGGCCTATTTGAGTGCAAAGAATATGTGAAAGCATGTAGTTTTGCATAGTATACATTTTCCGCTAACTTTTTGAAGACCCTTATACAAGAACCAGACTGTAAACTAGAAACCCCACATTCTCAGACAGACCTGAACACACCACTCTTTTGCTCAATACCAAATTTAATCCCTCTTCATCCAACTCTATATGATCAGAAACCCTCCAGACCGTCCACATGTTCCTTACCTTACGTTTCCTGTGTGCTGTCTGCCTCACAGGCAAGAACCAGCCTGTCCTACCACTGCCATTCACAGCTGGAAAATCCTTAGCTTCCTAATCTGTTCAATCTTATGAAGATAGCTTATCTCAGAAAAATAAAACAATTTGCCTCCTTCCCTCTCTCTGCT
>NW_006159829.1:2402368-2422566 GCF_000334495.1 Tupaia belangeri chinensis | reverse complement strand
CGCCCCCCCCTCGGCTGCCCCTGCCCCGCCACTGCTATTTCCTGGCACTGGATGCCTGAACTTGCCCTTTTCTTCCTGACTCATTTCCATTTCAGTCCAATTTCTGAGTCCTCACAATCTATCCACTAATTAACTCACTACTATACCCTTATAATTATTTGATTTTTCTAGTTTCTTGCTAGGCTGGGAGTGGGTTGTAGGGTAAAGACTCTATAGGGATGCTTCTCTCTCTCTCTCTTATGGAAGAAATAAACTTTAAGAGAGAGAGAGAGAAAGAGAGAGAGAGAGAGAGAGAGAAAGAAATCAGACGGGAATAGTTGGCTCCGAAATAATTCCAACGTATGACAATTAGTTGATATGTAAGCATGACAACTGTACTTGAATTAGAGACAAAACAATGGTATAGACTTATGGTCTCTCTGAGAACTTGCCCAGCTTATATAAGTTCACAAAATGTCAATGATGCATAACTTCTCACCATATACAGTAATTCATAATTTCTCACAATACACAATAATTAAAAGATTCTCCGTGCCATCTGCCAATGAATTTATACACTCCCAGGTGTTAGGTTTAATCTAACTCAAAAATTAAATTATGTAATAAACAAGAAGCAAAGAAACACAAAGAACATTAGAGCACCCTCCTCTACCTGTTGATAGAAGAAATTCAGAGTTGGCTTGTCTTCAGTAAACTGGTTTAGAAATCCTTTTGGCAAATAACGAATTCTTAATTCGTACCTGAAAAATAATTTGCAAAACAGAACCGTTAGAAATGCCTAATTTTTCTCAATTCAGTGTACAATTATAACATTATCATGATTATAGCATTGCCAATTACTTTAAAGTATGATTTTTAAAATAAGGAAATATAATCCATTACTCTTTAAACACAAATTTTTTCATCTCTCAGCACAAGAGTAGTGCATGCATCAAAAGTGCGCTTGGTGACTCTACAAGGAGACGAACATGAAGAGAAGCTGGACATCCCCAGCCTTGTGGGTCAGGGTCGCTCTGCACTGCTTGTGAGACTGAGACATAGCTAATATCTGCATTTGTTCCTAGGTGAAGAAGCACTCACTGTACGATACACCAGTTATTTATCCATAGTACCATTAGTGGCTATTTGAGTTGTGTGGGGTTTTTTGTTCACTTTCAGGCAGTTAAGAATAGTGCTAGCAGGTGGTGCGGTGGTTAAGGCATTGGACAGTCCCACATGGCAGACCATGGTTAGAGTCCTGGACCTGATGGCTTGCTTTCTCACTTTCCTTCTCTTTGTGTGTGTGTCTATCTCCGGTCAAATTAAGATGAATGAATGAATAAAAAAAAAACTAAATAATTCTTTAAAAAAAAAAAGAAAAAAAGAATAGTGCTACTATGAACTATTTTTTCTTCCCTCAAGCATTAAAAAGTAACTTATTTGCTCAGGAAGTGAAGCTTCAAGAATGGTTGAGGGAGGAAACCAGCAGTTAGCGTAATGGCTATGTCGCTAGACTCCCACGTAGTCGACTGCAGTTTGCATCCCGGACCCGGTGGCTTAAAACTCACGCCGGGTGCGTGTGCGTGCGTGCCCAAGATCCTGAGAGGAGAATGGAGGAGAAGGGATTGCCGCGTGACCATCTCCCCTGAGGGGTGATTTCTCGCTTTCTGTCTCTATCTGTCTGGTGAGTGCACGCGCCCTATAGCAAAAATCTCTCTCTCAAAAAAAAAAAAAAAAGAATGCTTGAAGGGTTGGACAATGGCACAGTGGTCTGTTTGTCTCTGGCTCTCTCACTCATACAGAAAAAAAGAAAGAATGGGGCCAGTGGATGGTGTGGTGTATAAGTCACCTGGATCCCACTGGTCAATTACGCACTTTGAATTCTAGACCTGGCAGCTTTAAATTCCCACTAGCCATGAGTGCCCCAATTCTGAAAGGAGAAATGCAGGGAAAAGGATTTCAGAGTGACCGTCCCCTGTGGGGGTGTTTTCTCACTCCTACCCCCACCCCAAGTCCCGGCTTTCCTGGCAAGTGCACACATCTTCTGGCAAGTGCAAAGAATAAAGGCACAGGAAGGGGGAAAGGGAAGGAGAGAGGAAAGGAGGGAGGAGGGAAGCAGGGAAGGAAGGAAAGAAGGAAGGAAAACGGTCAAACAAACTCCACTAGCGGTCCTCTGTCTTTCTTGCTCTCTGCGTGTGCGTGATGTTTACTCACAGTCACACTCTCACACGTCTTCTGGTAAATATACACACATCTACGCATGTGTGTTGAGTATAGACCCAGCACTATAATCACTGGATCAAAACGGACATGCGCGTCACCTGGGGCAGATACTGTAACTGCATGCCAGAGAGCTGCAGCGGGTGAGACCCCGCCAGCCACACGGGGGGTGCGGGCTCCTCTGTACCCTTCCAGCCACTCGGCATTTTCTACCTTTCTCCTTTTCACCATTCTGATGAGCACATTCTAATAGTGCCTGGTGGTTCCAGCTGCCATTTCCTTGATGACTGATGAAACTGACCACTTCTTCATATATTCACATTGGCCATTCTGGATATCTTCCTTTTGAAATGTCTGTTCAAGGTTTTTGTCCTTTTTACCTACTAGATTACCTGCCCTTCCTCTCCACATTCCCTGCTAATTTGTGGATGTTCTTCACGTATTCTGGATGTGAGGCCTTTATTGGGCATTCAAGTATAGCCTTCCATTCAACGGTCCGCCTTTCCCAATGGTATCTTTTTATGACTTTTTTTTGGTGTTTGGGCTCACCAGAGACCTATGGGGGGATGAGAACTCACTCCCCAGAAGGGGTGGCAACACTGAAATCCCTTCTCTCCATTCTCCTCAGGATTTTGTGCATGTATGCACATATGCCAGGCATCATTTTCAAGCCACCAGGTGCAGGACTTGAACAGCAGAGTCAGCCATGTAGGATCTAGTCGCTTTAACCACACCACCTGCTAGCCCTTACTATTAAACAATTTAATGGTATCTTTAGAGAAAGAGAAGTTGAATACACATACACAAGCTGAAATTTTTAAATGTCTGCCTTATGTTAAAATACATGATTGCCAGATAATCAGATTCCATTTCCACAAGATTTCGATCACTTACTATAGGTAATCTATGCTGTCAATTAAAAATAACAATAATGATAAATAAAATAAAGGAAATAATTCTTTTTGAAAAAAAAAATGAGCAGACAAGGAAAATCATGCTCAGCAAAATAAGGAATGAGTTCTAAGGTTACTTGGTCAGGATTCAAATGGGTCACAGGACGCTCTGGATATCTGCGTTATTACCATGAGATAACGAACCTGAGACCCCAAACCCATCATGGGCGCCACAGCCCTGTCTCAACATGAGCATCCTGGTGCTAATGGCACCAACAAACATGTGCTGGACACTCAGTGCATGACAGCAAGTTCAGCAAACATGTGATGGGCCTTCTTTTTTTTAATAATGAGAATCAAAAAGAATACAAGCTTTGAATGAAGAGTACGTATGCCTGAGCTCTGGCCATATCACTTACTCACTGTCAGCCCATCACCATCAAGCGTTTCAGTTTTCTCAAGAATGCTGGAAGAAATAAATGAGCCCAGAAACACAAAACACCAACAGTCACTGGCACATTGTAATACATGGCCTGTCTCTAAGGTTTACTGTGCTAGCAATCACTCAACGAAACTCATTTCAGCACCAACCACGGCTCACGTATAGTTCCAGCATTATTTATAAAATATTATTTATAAAATAATAAAGCATTATTTTATGAAGAATGCCCAGTGAAGAACACTCTGATATGATATTTGAGCAAAGATCTAAGTAAAGGCAGAGAGGAAGGAAACTGTGTAGCTATGGCCAGGGAATAGCGTTCTGACAGACGGGGCAGACTGGAAAGCCTTGGGACTGGAGGATGCTTGGGAAGGCAAAGGCAGCAGGGGCAGCCTGAACGCGAGCAATGGCAGAAGTGGGGAGTCGCACAGGGGCAATCTGGAGAGGCAGATCACTCAGGCCCCTGCAAGTCCTCCGTGAGAAAGGAAGTCCCTGGAGCACCCCAGGCAGAGCAGTGACATGATGGGGTTTACATTTTTCATGATTAGGCTACATAATGGGGAACCAACAACAGGAGCCAAAGCAAGGAGAAGGAAGACGAGGAGGTGACTGCAAGTGTCTGGGCAGGAAATAATACTCAGGGTAATACCTGCCCCATTTTCACATCTGGGAAAAAGTTTTAGGGAATTGTGTAACATCCCCAAGGTCCATGGCCATAAGAGGTAAGTAAGTAGGGAGCTCCAGAGGGTGAGAGGGCACAAATGGCCAAAGGCAGAATGGAGCTAGGAGGCTTAAAGGCAGACAGGAACTTGAACTGGGCATGCTTCTGTGGAGCTAGGCAAAGCCTTCAGGCCAGGTTAGGGTCCCTGCTTCACACACAGCAGGCTACCATGGGTCACACACAAGCCTACTGAAACTTCTCTCGGGTCTAATTCAGTCCCAGGCTGGTCACCCTTCCTCAGTCCCTAAGCTGCAGCACCTGACACCTTCATGCTATGCCTCTCTAGAGCTGACATCCCATCCGCACTCCCCTGCCCCCAGGAAACTCATTATTTTCCTTACACTTCCATTATTATTCTAAGAGTCTGGTGTAATCTGAGTGTTTCCTCTTCTTTGATACCTGCCTCACCGTGGAGGCCTGAAATAAAATCATCCTTTTGCGCCTACTGGGCAACATGTTCCTACCAGTGCCAAAGACATCCTGCACCCTCAACCCTGCTGCCAACAAGGTGCACTAAGATTAAACCCCCACACGCCTCCCGACTCGACAGGGAGCCACACAACAGGTTTCTGAAAAGCTGAACTGGACTAAGAAGATGATAACCCTGACACTGAGAAGGATGAGCTAGTCGGTCCATGTGCAGTCAAAGAAAAATACAGCTTCACGGAGCAACACAGATGATCCTCATGAACAATGTGCTGCGGATGGCTTGTTTGATAATAAACGTCCAATTAAAGAAAACACACACAAGGAAGGATGGAACCAGAAAGTAATCATCTAGCAAAAGTTACAGTAACGATTGCTGCCAAGACAGAATCATCCATGAGTGGGTAAAAAGACAATTAACAGCAGGGTACCTGCACAGTCTCAGTGTGTCTCCCGATAAGACACTTGTTACAAAGGAGACTAGTAACCGAATAGTGGAGAAATGGAGCTATCACACACATCTCACCCCAAAGGCCCAATTTAGAATCACCTGTGAATGGAGTCACATTGTCGTGGACTTCCTGATGTGTCATGCTGAGACGAGAACAACACCCTGATTTTGGCAGTTTTGCCCAAAATGTATAACTTTAAGGAATCAAAAACATACAAGCCAAACCCAAATGGAGGAACACAGTAAAGTAACCTGTTAGTACTCTTCAAATATGTCAAGGTCATGAATGACGTAGACAGAATGAGGGAATGTCCCAGACTAGAGAAGAGACAATGAGACAGGGAAGTGACAATGTGATGAAATGGATCCTGGATCAGGAAAGGGATATCAAGTGGCCATTGCAAAATTTGACTAAGGCCTGTACAGGGGTTGACAGTACTGCATCACCTAATTTCCCAGTCTTTGTTTTTGGGGGGAGAGGCTTTTGCTATAGGGCACTTGCCAGAGAGACAGAGAGACAGGAAGCAAGAAATCGCCCCCCAGGGAGGATGGCCATGCCACAATCCCTTCTCCATTCTCCTCTAGGAATCTTGGGCACACACACACACGCGCCTGGTGTGAGTTTAAGCCACTGGGTCCAGGACTCGAACCACAGTCGACTACGTGGGAGTCCAGCAACAAAGCCATTACGCTAAGTGCTGGTCCCTAATTCCCAATCTTAATAGCTATTGTATGTTCATGTGAGATTTTCACACCTGGGGAGTCTGGCTGAGGGGTACACAGCTTTACAATATACTTGAAGTTAGGCATTCTTCATTCTTTTCACACAGTACTGCCTCGGTGATAGGGAGTCTTTCAGGGTTCCACACACATTTTATGATTTGTTTTTCTATTTCTGTGAAGATAGGAACTGCCCTGAATCTGTAAGTTAATTTGATAGTATAGACATTTTAATTATATAGATTCTTCCAACCCAAGAACAAGGAATATCCTTCTGGGTTTTCTGGTCTATTTTTTGAAGTTCTTTCTTCACTTTTTATAGTTTCCACTGTAGAGATCTTCGCCTCTTCGGTCAGCTTTATTCCTAGGGATATACTGGGCCACTGGAAAAGCTGTAATACATTTTTCTATGTAAAAATGCATCATGACTTTTCCGATGACCCAGTACATAAAAAAACCCTAAAGAATGCAGAGGAACCTCTTAGAAGTAGTAAAGGAACTCAGTAAAGCTGCAGGGTACAGAGTCAACCCACAGACACGTGTAGCTGGTTATACACCAACCATGTGCTGAGCGGGACTGAAGACAGCAATTCCATTCACCACTGTTTGCAGAGAAAAATAACTTTATCATCTTCGTACTGTCAATGTGCAGTACAAAAGCAGTCGGTAAGTGTTTAATAGACAAGTCAGTAATTGTGAAGTTCATCCTGCTTTGTAAAGGTTTCACTTCCAGATTTGCCAGATCGCCCATTTTCTGTTTCTTGATGTTTTGAATCTGTTTGAGAACTCTTACAGAATTAGAATGATTTTTCAAATTAATGTAGAATGGCACTGCAAGGTAACGCAGAAAACGGTATCAAAATACAATCTAAAAAGTCCTAAACCATCATTATTCATTTTCTTTTGTCATCGTGAAAAAATACACCTTTCTTTTAACATAAAGATAGTTTTCTCCTGCAAAGGTGCAAAGGTATGGGCAGGGGCATCTCTGTCCACGTTAGGAGTTTTAAACAGCAGTGAAGAGAGAGGCACTGAACGTGAGAATGTGAACCACATCTTGATAACAACTGAAAGGATTTTCTTTTACTTGCTCTGAAAAGGTCTGAGTGCTTTCTCACATGCTGAGATAGCCCTCTCAGATCTGGCCCTTAAGCCCTGAATCCTACATCTGAAAGGACTAGTTATATCAAATAAACCCAGCCAGACACCAACCAGGCCACTCTACCTGGGGGATTTCAAATCACTAAAATTTAGGCATCTAAATTTAGTTAACTAATATTGAATTAAGTTTAAATCTGTTTGATGGAAAGCTCTCTAACAGTACGAGACCCTGTGTGATACCTTGGGTACTGTAATGTATAGTTTGGCCGAATGAAGCTCCCCCAAATACTACCTACTTAGCTCTCCAGCAGCTGAGTTCTTGCAGAAAGTGCTGGAGTAGGTGTGTGCACACACAGAAGGGATACGCAGACCAGCCTGAGACCCCATGTTCAGACCAGGCTCCTGTGGGTCATAAGGGTTTGCAGAGCTACAGGCCACCACTGCCCCTACGGAGGTTCTACACCTTCCAACTACCTCTCCACATGCTTCTGCCCATCTGGGATTTTTCAAAACTCAGGTCCAATGAACCAAACAAAACAATAACCATTTTAAAGTGCACAATCCAGTGGTATTTCGAACACTCACTATTGTGTGTGGACGTAATGTCCGCCCCAGCCTTATATGGCTAAGTTCATCCATCTTGCATGTACCTGTAGCACATGCATTCTGGCTTGCATAACACTCCAGTAAACGAATGTTCTCCATGTGACTCAACTGTCACTGGCTGTTCTAGGAGCATTCCACATCTCTAGTCTACTGCAGGGAGAAGAGCTGGAGTCTCCCAAAGACAGAACCTGAGTGGACGAGCAGGATGGGAGGTATGTACTGACTCCACTGTCAATGACAGACAGTACCCTAGCAGTAGAGGAAAGCCCCTGAGGGTCCATAGCCTCTCCAGCTAGGGTACTGTCAGACCACTTACTTTGCCAGTGGGACAATGTAAGACAAGTCTTGTTTTCTCTTCTAGGAAAATACTTTCATGTCCCTCACTCACTCACTGAGTGGTCGGTATACAGTTTTCATATTAAACAGCAGAAGAATGCCTGATACCATCCCTTGTTTTGAACTTCTAAGAATGTCTTAATATAGTCAAATTTTCTATCCTTCTTTGATAGTACGCATTTGTGAAGACTTAAGAAAATCTTCCTAACCATTAGGGCCACAGACAAAGTGAATTTATTTTCCACTAAACTTTTTTTTAGGCTGTGTTGTTTCACTTCTTGTCCATCTCACATGGATTAAGTACTGTTTGAGGCAGGTTCCAATTCTGTTGCTCTTCTTCCAATGGGTAGTTATTTATCAAAGCAGCCCTTTCCCAATGACATGCCCCGGAACCTTGAATGGCACCCTACTTTAGACAACGTTGACTAAAAGCGTGTGCTCCAAGTTAGCTTACTGGGGGGTAGGAGGAACTCACGTGCAGATGAACAAGTTTGTGTCTTAAGCTTTGTCAATATGAATAGACCTGACAGCAGAGAATATGAAAAAACAATATACATTCCAAAACCTCCCAGGGCACAATTATGTATCAATTTAAAAACAAAACCCAAAAAACCCAGGAGTGGGATTTGGTACCCAGTTATACTGTATTTGAAAATGAAGATCTTTTCAGAACTAAAGCCGGAATGGCAGCTGTCCTCACATTCCCCTCCTGTGGAATGAGGTGAGTACAAAAAGCGACGTAGTAGAGGAGGGACGCCTGAGTGTGCGGATTCAACTGGCACCCTGCCACCCGTTTAAGCTTGTTTTGCCCCAGGGAAAGTTATTAAGTCTCTAAGGCAGAGCTTTCTCACATGTAAAATAACAAGAGAAGTAGTGACACAGTAACAATTCCGTCTGGTAAAATGCATCAAGTGCTGAGCATCACGGTGATGGCCCATGTAAGCAACATGTGGGCACATGCAACACTGTTGCCAACACTTACTAACTGAGGCTGCTGCTCCTAGAGTACAAGTTTCTCACATTACTTTGCCTCTTGGCTTACAACTGCATTATCACACGTGTGTGCTTATTCTATTTTCATTCTTGTATGTTTTACTGGGTACCTATTATGTATCAGGCACTGCTAAGACCAGGAATAGAGCAGTGAATAAAATAAAGTCCCCAAAGGAGGAAAGTGTAACAAATACATAATGTCCGTCCTGGTTCATAAAAAGTCACCAGAGGCCCAGCCACAATGGAAGAAAGGCTAAAAGGGAGGCCCAGGTCTGGTTCCAGGGCAACCTGAACACACCAGGTGTGATAATCCTAGCTAACTGGGAGGCCAGGGCGGAGGACTGCAACACTGCAATACCTGCCCAAAGTACCTGACTCTGTCCCCCTTCCTTCCCACCTCTCATAAATAGGGGAGGGGAGAGCAAAAAAAAAAAAAAACCCAAAAAACTAACACCATTATGGGCTGATGAGAGATCGTGAGGAGCCTCAGCTAGGCAGAGCGCTCTGGGCCAAAGAGAGCCACGGGAAAGCAGGGGCAGGTGTGCACTCACCCTGCTCAGCACAGCCACCCCCAAGTTCAAGGGCCCAACAAGTGATATGCATGGCCCACCCAAAACCAGTAAGAAAGCCAGGGGCAAGATCTGAGAAGTAGAAACCGTAAGGCAAAACAGGGAAAGGAGACATAGGTAGCATAAATTAAGATGGAAAACTATTGTATTCAAGAACTTACAGCTGGCAATCTACTCAAACCAGATCCTAACCTGAGTACTTACAGAAATAATTCTTGAATAGATTGAGGAGTTCAATGAAAACTGAGCTTTCAAAGGGACCAATGTCATTCGAGTAGAGGAAGCAAGAAAATGCATCAGATAAGGACTAAGGTAACCCGAAACTCCAGAGGGGCTCCAGGTGAGGGGTGAGAGGAGAGAAGAGAGCTCACTAAGGTTTCTGAGAAGGCATGATTTACAGGTTTGACTGGACGGTTTATACTCTAAAAGACCCATAAGCAGGTCCTTCAGGTCCACCTTCAAGGTACACCCCTATACGATGCTTGTCCTGGCTTGTTATACCCTCACCCTGGCCACCTTGTACGCTGTTACCTGAGTACTACAGCAGCCAATTTGCTGGTTTCCTTGGGTCCACCCAATCAAATGTGCGAATTTAATGGCAAAGAGAGGGGGCTGGGGAAAGTAGAGTAAGAAAAGAGGTGACTAGAACACCCCCAAATGTAAAGGCTAAGAAGCAGAAGGCTACAAGTAGTCAAAAAGAAGAGGAAAACCAGAAGGCTGGCATGCGGGCTGCTGAGTGAAGAACGGTCGCTGCATGGCTGGTGAATGGACCTCTGTCAGGATGCAGGGGGATCTGTTATACTCAATCCGAACACTGCTTTTCACAATGGCTCTCTACTTTGTTCATAGTCCTAGGAAAGCAGTAACCACCTTCCCCCCCAGTTATTATCTGCCTGGTGTACTCGGCTCCCTTGCTGCTTACTCTTCGGCCTCCTGTGGGAGTCTGTCAAATTGACAATCTGATCGTTACTTCTATTTGATGGAACAAATGCTTTCCTTTTGGTTTTCTTTTTTGTTACTATGAGGGAGAGAGTGCAGGGGGGAGAGGTGTTTTTGACAGGGTCTTGCCACCCCACTCTTCTCCTGCCTCGGCTCCTCAGCCGGCAAGGCCCATAGGTACATGTGCGCTACCAAACCGGCCTGGTGAGAGCCCCAGCCTCCCATGTGGCCTCAGCTCTCAGGCGGCAAGGCTCTCTTCTTGAACCACCAGAGTTCGGCACACACGTATAGCAGCATCTACCCACTGTTTTTCTTCTTGCACCGGAATCCTCCTTCAGAGATACTTTTCCTTTCTCTGGAAGGATTTTTGTCAGTTTCCTTTGAAGGTAAATTCTGTAGAAAATGTCTTTATTATCACCCTGCCTTGGATGTTACTTCAACTGGGCAAACAAATATGGTTGCCAGTTACTTTTTCTCAAGACTATGAATGTGTTATTCTGTCATTTAATTTATTTTTTAAATCTTCTTCTTATAGAGGGTCTAAAAGAAAGAGCTGATCTTCGCAATCTTCGTCCTATACCAACATGCTTTCAGTCCCTACCTGTTCACCTCTGTTCTATGCTTTCAACAATTCTTAGATCCATCTTCATGCTTACTAATTTTTCAGCTATGTCTAATCTGCTATTTATCTATCTTATAATTTTTAAAAGAATTAGTTATTATCATTATTCTTCAATTTGACCAGAAAGAGAGAGAGAAAAAGCCACCAGGTCAAGGACTCGAATGGCGGTTGGCCACGTGGGAGTCCAGTGTCTCAACCACAACGCCACCTGCCAGCCCGCTTATCTTTTACTTTCTAAAGTTTCTATTTGGATCTACCCAGATCTGCTTGGTTATTTTTCAGTCTGCTGTTCCTCACTGGCACCTAGAACTCCCTCTCCTTTTAAGCATATGTATAGAACAATCAGTATTAGCCCTCGTAGTTTTGAAAATACCACGTAACAACAGTATCTCAGTCATGCTTTCTTCTGTCTTTACCTCCACCTAATATCCACTAATCTGAAAAGCCTCACTACATTTTCAGAGTTTTTAAGACTACATTGTTCCTACTGAGAGAGCCACATGGATCTTCAAAACCTGTACTTTGAGTCAGCCAGCCAGCCAAATTCTGATCACACCTGTGTTACAAACTATATGACAACAACTTCCTAATTCTGTTATGCCTGTTTCACTATAGAAGGGGGACAGCAGTCTGCCTCACAAGGTCTGGGAGAGTTAAATGAAATATACATTTAGGTCCCTCTTAGAAACAGCATATGGCTGGCAAAACGTCTGGCTCCTTGCGGTCACTGGAGATGATAATGTACTCACGTCATCACTGTGGGTATAATTCGCAACAGCAACATCCCAATTGCCTTTCACTCGAACAAGATCAGCCTATAAGAAGTTCTATCCAAGGCCCATCTGGATTGTTCTTACTTTTGAGAATTCAGGACCAATTAATAAAGTAGTACCTATTCAGTTTTATTGAAATAAGATAAAATAATTTGACTTAAAAGAACAAAGATGAAGGTACTATACTCAGAGGTTTGGGTTTATAAATACTTTATTGATCTCTAAGAATGTCATTAAAATGAAGTTCACCTCTGACATGTCTATCTAACCTAAGAAGAGGACTGTGTTAAATAAAACATGTATGGGTATTTTTATCTAACTTTTAGGTATTCTTAGTGTTTTTTTTTTAAGAGGTTTTTTGCTATAGGGTGCATGCGCTCGCCAGACAGACAGAGAGAGACGGAGAGACAAAAAGTGAGAAATCACCCCCCAGGGGGGATGGCCACGCCGCAATCCCATCTCCTCCATTCTCCTCTCGGGATCTTGGGCACGCACGCACACGCGCCCAGCATGAATTTTAAGCCACCGGGTCCGGGACGTGAACCGCAGTCGACTACGTGGGAGTCCAGCGACATAGCCGTTACACTAACTGCTGGTCCGTTTTTTTTTTTTTTTGTAGGGTTTTTGTTTATTGGCCATGCCACAATCCCTTCTCCTCCATTCTCCTCTTGGGATCTTGGGCACGCACACACGTGCCCAGAGTGAGTTTAAGCCACCAGGCTCAGGACTCGAACCACGGTCAACTACATGGGAGTCCAGCAACATAGCCATTACACCATCTACTGGTTCCAGGTATTCTTAGTTTTCAAGCACTTACTTGGCATAACTGACTTAGTAGCTGAAGGTCAAATCTTCCTACTCATTGATGGAAACCAGCCAACCTATGTTCTCAGGGTTATTTCATTACCTTGCATTTGGCTATTTGATAAATTTGAAAATACAACTATATTATTTTAATGAATTCTGTAACTGGGACAAGATTTTATCTAGCTTAAGATTAATTCACCTAAGTCCATTTTCTTATCCCAAAATGTCCAATCAGTATAGATCCTTGAACTGAAAGCTGATGACTCTGACACACTCTTCCCTCAATAGCTGCCTTCATTTCTGCAGTGCTCCCTGTCAAAACGAGGAGCCCAGGAGAAAGTCCATTTTCCAACCTGCATCTCTCTCAAAACTATTCTAGATGTATGATTTCCAACTAACATTTTAATTTACAGTGAAAAAAGTTTTTTGGGGAAAAGCAGGGAAAGGATAATTCCAGAGAATTCTTTTAATTCACCCTGAAAAAATGTGTACTGCCAATGTTTCAAATATGCGTCCCTGGGACAACTGCTGACTTCAGTGCTGGGTATGAATACTAAATATACAACCACTCCTTCCAGGTGAGCTGCAGAGTAACGCATAATAGTACCCCAGGAGTCCCAGTGAGGTTACGCAGGGGAGACTTCCTCACAGGCATATCAGGAAAAGGATGGCAAGAGATCAGAAGTCAAAAGGAGAGAAGGGCAGAGTGCTATGCAGAGCAGACACAGTGCTGGTGTGCGCCGTGACAAGCAGAAGCCCGGCATGAAACACAGAATCAGAAGGCTGGGAGTGAAGGCTGGGAGGCCCACAGCCAGGGCAACCAGGTGTCTAGGAGAGAAGGCTGGCAGTTAGCAATTACTAACCAATCTCATTTGGACAGAAGTCATAATGGGGAGCACTGTGAAAATTAAGCACATACATTCACCCTCCTGTGTGAGGGCTTGACAACCAAAGCAAATCACATGTGCGTCACACCAAAATAGGTTTGTATCTTACTTCCACTCCTCTGGTGGGTGGGCAAGCTCATACTTCTCCCTCACACTGGAGACGCCCATGTCCACGTGGAGCCAGTGAACCTCCTCTGACCGCAGGTGACTGAGACGGAATCCATAGCAGGCCACATGCTTTACCTTGTGACTGTCCACTATCTTCTGAATGATGCCCTAAAACATACCCCCCCACAAAAATGACCGTTACAAACTGAAAAAAAAAAAAATCCATATGCTAAAAAAAACAGCAACAACAACAAAAAACAAAACGAAAAAGGCAATGTTCATTTGGTTTGGTTAATTACCAGAAATCTTTGCTAAAAGAATATCAGTTAGACAAATTACTTAGTTTTACTTAGGAATACCTTTTTTCTCAGATAGCATTATTATGAACAATGAAAAGTTTTGGGGAAAAAAATTAAAGTAGACAAGATGATGTTATTTTTCTTTTCTTATTGGTGAACACAGCGCATAGACTTAAAAAAACATTTCTGCAACTCCACCATCACACCCTCCCCCAAATCTGTCTAAGCATACCAACTTCTGGTGCCACTTTCTGAAGCCAAGATCTAAGAAGGGCTTAACACTTTCTAAACCAAGAAGATCCTATTATTCAAGACCAGGCAGCAGCAATACGATTTTTTTAAAAACAAACATTTAGGAACACACAAGTAACGCTGTGTTTCTGGTGACGGTGAACCTATTTGTTTCTAAAAATTAATAAGCAGCAATCTACTCCTCCCCCCCAGCCTAGTGTCTCTAGCATGTGAGCGCTGGAAAGTAACCTTTGACTGCAGTCATCAGGGAAGCAGCAGTCTCCATGGAAAAGGGGACATTCTGCTGGGGCTGTGGAAAGGTAAGCGTTAGCAGTGACTCTTGCCCTGTATCTCTCCGGGGAAGAAGAGAAAGTCTTGTGAGAACATGTCTGTAAAACATGTAGCATGTGTAGAAGACTCACTTGGCAACAGGATGGAACCTTCTGCTGCCCTTCACATGAAGAGCAAGCAGTCACAACCCACTAAATCTTCTTTTGAGTGATTCAGAAAGTTTTTCGTTAATGATACTGATATTAAAATGAAAATGTCTCTGAAAGAAAGTCAGCACTGGTTTTTGAAAAATTAGCAATTATTTGAAGCTATATTACAACTTACAAGACAATTTTTAAAAGTTCCTGAACTCACCAAGAATTTCATTAAGGCACAGCGCTGCGACAATCTGATAAAGCATGCTTCCGTGAGTAAAGAGAAATCACAACATGCACACCTACAAAACACTGCCAGAAACCCAGCGTATGTGCGCTCTCAGGGCGCGTGCAGTCACTGTATTCCTGGCTCTGGGACCTGGCACGTGGCAGCTCTCCCAGAGCACGAGTGGGTGAGGTGGGACAACTGAGCTTTCAGACAACTCAATCCTGTGACTTCAAGCACAGGGAGAGGCAGAGGGAGGGAGAGAAGGAGGGAGGGAGGGAGGAAGGGAGGGAGGCAGAGGGAGGGAGAAGCAGAGAGAGGGAGAAGCAGAGAGAGGGAGACAGAGCGGACCATGGAAAAGTCAAGTCAGCTTCAATTCTCATCAGGGCAGCAAAGATGTTTGCTGCCTACAGACTTCAATGTGGGCCTAAAAAAGGTATAAACTGCCCCCTCTGGTTTTTTGATCCAAGGCCAATGTAAATGGCAGTACAAGTTGTACTATACACAAGGGTGCCCAGCCAAGCGGGCCAATGAGAGTCAAAACCCAGCCCAAGCTCCAATCCTTAACTCATCTGGTCTGGGGTAGGGGATTTGCCTAGAGGAAGGAGCAGCTTCCAACAACTCTCTCAAAATCAATTCTGCAGCCTATCCTTGCCAACAGACAAACCCCTAATCTACAAAGGACAGGAGCTGGTGAAGTCTGGAAATTCCCACAAAAGTGCTTCTGTCTCCTGACTCCAAGCTTGCCACTTCACCATCCAGTGCACACTAAATGCCGGTTTCCCTTGGATAAACATAGCTTTGATCACATCGACACCTGAAGTTCAAAACCAGGGCACACCAAGGCCCACTGCACCCTGGGTGACACCAGCTCCTTGTGCCACAGCTCACTGCTGGGACTGATTCAAGAGCGGCCTCCCTGGTAACACCCGGAAAACAAAATAATACTTGGCCGCTCTGAAACATCCACTTCTCCAAGATCTCTTATTGCAGAGTTTAGAAATAACCAATTTTCCTGACTAAATTCTCAGTGTATTCATGGTAAAGAGATATATTTATTGGGACCAGCAGTTGGCGTAATGCCTATGTCGCTGAACTCCCATGAGGTCGACCGCAGTTCGAGTTCCGGACCCAGTGGCTTAAACTCACACCATGCGTGTGTGCGTGTATGCCCAGGATCCCAAGAGGAGAATGGAGGAGAAGGGATTGCGGCATGACCATCCCACCTGGGGGGTGATTTCTCACTTTCTGTCTCTCTGTCTCTGTCTTTCTTGTGAGCACATGCGCCCTACAGCAATAAATTTTATTTAAATAAAAAAATTAAAAAAGGAAATACATTTATTTATTTTATGTGTGTGTATATATGTGTGTGTGTGTGTGTGTGTGTGTGTGTGTATACACTTACATTTATATTTTAAGATTGAAAAGAAAGAAAGCTGGACCAGCCCATGGCCTAGTGATTACGTGAGCTGGATCTCACATGGCTGACCATGCAGTTCAAGTCCTGGGCCCAGTGCCTTGAAAAACACGCCACGTGTATGTGCCTTTGTGCCCCAAATCCAGAGGGGAAGAAGTGGAGGAGAAGGGACTATGTTGTGACCGTCCCTATGAAGGCTGCTTTCACATTTTCCTTCTCTCTCTCTTTTTCCCTCTCGCCGTCAAACGCAAGCATCTGGCAAGTTCAAAATAAAGAAGCCAATGTACACGCTATACTTATACCTTACCTAGAACTAACATCAAATGCACACAGTAATTTTACTACTGATGAATAATGATTTCCTTGGTTTGGGGGAAAAGGGAGGTGGAATGGGACCAGCAGTTAGTGTAATGGCTATGTCGCTGGACTCCCATGTAGTTGACCGCGGTTTGAGTCTTGGACCTGGTGGCTTAAACTCACGCCGGGTGCGTGTGTGTGCGCGCCCAGGATCCCGAGAGGAGAATGGAGGAGAAGGGATTGCAGTGTGGCCATCCCCCTGGGGGGTGATTTCTCGCTTTCTGTCTCTCTCTGTCTTTCTGGCGAGCACACACGCCCTATAGCAAAAACAAAACAAAACAGAACACTTCTCCAAAAAAAAAGGGAGATGGAAATGCAAATAACACTTCTCTCAATGTCCTTGCAGGTGCTGCCAAACATCCTGCACAGGTTTTTGGGGATTTGGACATAGGTATCTTTAGGAACCATCACTCTGCCTACTATAATCACAATCTCCAAAGATGCAGTAATAAAGGATTATTCTTTCTCCTGCTCTGCTGTCCCACATTCTCCTTTTTAAACTTTTTTTCTTAAGAGATTTTTGCTATAGAGCGTGTGTGCTCCCAAGAAAGACAGAAACAGAGACAGAGAGAAATCGCCTCCCAAAAGGATGGTCACACTGCACCCCCTTCTCCATTCTCCTCTTGGGATTTTGGGAATGCATGCACACGTGCCCGGTGTGAGTTTTAAGTCACAGGGTACGGGACTCAAACAGTAGTCAACCCTGTGAGAGTCCAGCGATGTAATCATGATGCCATCTGCTGGTCCCCATAGTCTTCTTTTTTTTGAGAGGTTTTTGCTATAGGGCACGTGCGCCCGCCAGAAAGACAGAGACAAACAGAGAGACAGAAAGCAAGAAATCACCCCACCCCCAAGGGATGGCCACACTGCAATCCCTTCTCCTCCATTCTCATCCCAGGATCATGGGCACGCACACACAAGCACCCGGCGTGAGTTTAAGCCAGCAGGTCCAGGACTCAAACCGTGGTCGACCACATGGGAGTCCAGGGACATAGCCATTACGCTAACTGCTGTTCCCCCCATAGTCTCCTTTTAAAGTTTCTTTTACACTCTTGTATGCTTTCTAACCTTTTTCCTAGATGATACCCCTCCCCCTGCATCCTGGAAAGAAATACTCTAAGACTCTGGTCCTTTCTGGCATCAACAATATTAATATCCATCAAAATCAGTCTCTGAGTTTTTATTTTTTTAAGAGAGATTTTTCTATGGGATGGGTGCGCTCACCAGAGAGATACAGAGAGACAGAAAGCAAAAAAATCACTGCCCCCGCCCCCAGGGGTGGGGGGAATACCATGCTGCAATCCCTTCTCCTTCATTTTCCTCTCAGGATCTTGGGCACATACACACATGCACCTGGTGTGAGTCTTCAGTCGTTGGGTGCAAGACTCGAACCACAGTCAACTATGTGGGAGTCCAGTGACGTAACCATTACACTGGTCCCAAGTCTTCAAATTTTTAATGCACATCGACTTGCTCCTCTACCAGAAAAAACAGCTTCCGTTTCTGGCAGGCCATCAGGAATTGAATGAAAACACCTAAAACAAACACTGGAGACCACAGGACTGTTCTGGAGAGAGTCCTCTGGAAGTGAACTGAGGAAACATCCCCCGAAGGACTCCCCCCACTACATTTAGCAGGCATTTGTGGAACGGCGCAGTGCAGCTCATGGAACTCAAAGTTTTCACAAACGCACGGAGTCCTAAATCGCTTGAGCATGTTCCCATTCCAATTAGAAGGCTGATGTTTTAAATTAAACACAATGTCACTTTCCACTGCTATTCTTCCCACTCCAGTTTGGTGACAATACTTTGTATAAATCCAACCGAACACACCCATGTTTTAGTAAACTCCACAGACTGAATTTATTGGGTCGTCAGAAATGTCAGGACGTATTTTTTCTGTTTTCCTATAAAAAAATGCATCATGTTATTTCTGATGACCCAGTATTTTATTACCATTCTGGGTTCAGATAATGAGCAGCATTCCCTCCTTGGAAGCTGCTGAAGAGGATTGATACCCAGAGTGCACTGGAGATTTAGGAAAGGCTCTTATGCCTGCTAGTAAGGTTTTAAGGTGCTCTGAACATGACAAGATACCGTTCAAGAATTCAACTGCGATGGCGTCTTCAGCAGCATTGTACAGCACTTGCCTAGACCCGGTATCTGAGCATAAAATTAGTTGTTGCGAGCCGTGTAATTGCTTTTGCAAAGATAAGCTGGGAATGAAGGTGTGATGGAATCGGTAAATTAAGATATTATCTTTCGATAGGCATAATCTTTGACTGTCAATTCACCATCTTTTAGTCTATTAAGACTTTCTGCTTCTATGACCTAGTTTTCTAACTTCTGTAAAAGATACTCCACTTCGGCATAGCTACAGGGAAGACGCGGAGCTCAAACCAAGGCCTCTCTGTATGTGCCAACTGTGCCTGAGCCCACGACCAGGGCTGGCTGAGGTTAGAGGTGGATCACAGTGTGGGGATCTTATGTAGGGATGTCTATCAGTCTCTAGCAAATACATAAACTTTTTAAAAAATAATTATTTTATTTAAATTTATTTATTTATTTTAATTTGACTGGAGAGGGACAGAGTTTGTAGGGGGATGGTGGTGAGAAAGCAAGCCACCAAGTCTAGGACTCAAACCACAGTCAGCCAGATGGGAGTCCAGCACCCTTAACCATCACGCCACCTGCCAGCCCTGCAAATACATAAACTTAAAATACTCCCCTTCCTCAAGGATGCCACGTAGTCATTCACCAACGTGCCTACTGAGCACATGCTTCTGCCTGCTGGGCGCTGGCAACGTCGGCACCCAAACCGTGAGGGAGAGCCCTGCTACCACAGCGCCCCTGCTATCTAGGCTAGCACCAGAAACATGATAAATTGGGCAAGCAAACCAAGAAACAAGAACTTTCAGTAAGGCTGAACAATATGAGGACACGAAAACAGGATGACAGCAGAGCAGAAAGGACGGAGGCCCAGGGAGCCTTCTGAAAGACTACAAGGACACAAGCAGCAGAACTGAGAATGTGCCACCAGATAGCTCCTGCAGATCCTGGCAGGCAGGCCACAGAAGGAATCTGGATTCTACTGAGAGAAGGGGGGACCTACTGGGGTTTGGGCAAATTACTGATCAGATGACTGGCAAAGAGCCCCGGAAGCACAAAGAAAAAGTGATTGGTTAGCAGGCACAATGAGGGAGAGGGAATAACAGGACTGCTGAAGGGCCACAATGCAGACTCTGAAAGGGACAGGGTTCTGTGGGAGGATGGATGGGCTCTGACTTTAATTTTGACAGGATCATCTGGATGCACTGGGCTGTGAACAAGAGGAGGGAGTAAGCAAGAAAACAGGATGTTGGGAGACCACGTGATCACATACATGAGCGATGGCAGAGGTGCAAAGAAAGGAATACAGTGGAGGGCCGCTGACGGGATGGGGTCCAAAATGTTCAGGAGACAGTGTGGACAGGCTTGGCGAGGAGAGCGGACACAGGGCACAAGCAAAGGAGCACAGGAAGATTCCCAAGGAACTAAGTGACTAAAAGAACGTATGACCCTTAGACTGAAGTACTGGGTCATTCTTTTAGCAAGAAGTGTAAAAACATCAACGGGAGGACATGTAGAAGTGGAAACGCAAATCCTGTAGGG
>NW_006159829.1:2400712-2402221 GCF_000334495.1 Tupaia belangeri chinensis | reverse complement strand
AAAGAGTAGAGAAGGTGAGAAGTAGTTGCTAGGGAGCAGGCCTGAGGAAATACAGCCTGGTGGGAGCTGGGCCAACTATGGCAGTCCATCTGGAATAGGTGGTAGAGGAAAGCAATGGTCAGAGAGGGATTAAAACGCGGCTCTAACTTTGAAAGACCACAATGACATGAAAGTGTGCAAGGGAGACAGCAGGTCTGACAAGGGACCACTGGCTCTTGCAGCCTGCCCCACTATCTCCTGGGCTCACTTTTTTCTGCGTTCCAGTATGCCACCTCATTGCTTTATCTAAGACAACTGAGGGCATCAGTTTTTAGTGGGTCATCGGGAAAGTCATGACACAATTTGGCACAGAAAAACACAGAAAAGTATATCGCAACCTTCCCAACGACCTAAAACACACAGTTTATCAAAAGGTGCCTTGACTCCATGCTTTCCTGACCCATCAATAATCTGGTATAATAACTGAGGGCCAAACTATTTCCCTGAGCCAGCTGAAGACGCTGCACCAATGTCTCCTTGCATCTAGTGCTGCCGATGAGTTGTCTGATGTGTCATTCTTTCTCCTAGTAGGGGATTTCTCGGTAGCTCCTGGAACTTTCTTATGTCAGTATTGTGAATTCACTAAAATGCTTCTAACTGACTGGTCTTATTCAGTGTCACTCCTGGCTATTCTGTATTGCCCTATTCACTTCTCCGAAGCTGCCTGGTGCATGGTACCAACACCTGGCCCACTAAGTGATGTCTGCACCCTGCATTCCCAGGTTGATCAGAGGCTGAGTGTACACACCTGACAGCACTGCTTCCTGACGCTAACTAAATGTCTGACTTGCACCTGATTCCGGCAGTGTTTGGGCAGCTGTGGAAGTCGAGGCTGACTATGCAGCTGCAAAGTGCCCATCTCACAGAACCCTACCACTAAGAGGCATTTGGTTTCCTCACACTGAGTGCCTCACACACAAGCCAGTGATGATTTGTGACCTGGTGAAAACGCATGTCCCTGGCCAAGAAGCCTGCCCCTAGACTCTAGATGCCATACACAAGCATTGTTTTACTGCTGTCCCCATGGGTACATCGCATAGAGACTGCAGTCCAGTGAATCCTTTCCACATCAAACATTTAAACTAATGAATATAAAACTGGCACATACACATAAAAGGAGCAGTATTTATTTACTGAAGCATGAGAAATAAAATCTTTGTAATAAGAGGGCCAGACAAGGATACAGAGGTAAGACAAACTTCTACAAGGCAATCCCACATGGGAAGATTCTAGGTTCAAGTCTGGAGACCTCCCTGAGCATGCAGGGCACACTAGCCCATGATCAGGTAGGGGCTGGGGCTAGGGGTGAATTGCCAGATTAAGACCGTAATGGGGACGCTTTCTTTCCTCTCTTTCTTGCTCATGGAAAAAACATTTTAAAAGGAATGAAGATAAAAGAGCCTCTATAACAAAATATTCCAAGAATCCAGATATTTTCTGATTGTTACTTCTACAGTACACAATTTTTCA
>NW_006159829.1:2375805-2400662 GCF_000334495.1 Tupaia belangeri chinensis | reverse complement strand
TTATTTTTGTTCTGTTTTTAAGGTTTTTGCCATAGGGCATGTGCATGCTCACCATAGAGACTGAGAGAGACAGTGAGAGGAAAAGTAAGAAATCCCCTGGAGATGGTTGGCCATCTACAATCCCTTCTTCATTCTCCTCGGCCCCTGGAGATGGATGGCCATCTACAATCCCTTCTTCATTCTCCTCCTGGAATTTAGGGCATGCATGCATGTGCGCCCAGCCTGAGTTTCAAGCCACCAGGTTTTGGACTTGAACCGTGGTCAGCCATGTGGGAGTTCAGCACCTTAACCACCACACCCCATGTTGGCCTCTAACCAGCAGAAATACAATGCAGGTCAGATGAATTCAAAGTTTCTGATTTTCCCCCCTTTAACTGCTAGAGGGTGGATGTGCTCAGATAAGAAAAAATGCCCCCCCCAGTGGGGTGTGATCACACTACAATTCTTTTTCCTCCATTTCTCCATCCCACCAGGATTTGGGGATGCACACACATGTGCCTGGTATGTTTTCCATGCTGCCAAGCCTGGGACCCAAACCACAGTTAGAAATGTGGGGTCCCAGTGCACAGCGTTCAGCTACTACTCTGCCTGTCTGGCTCTATAATCTTAAAAGTTCTAGTAGCCACACAAAAGATGAAAAATAAACAGGTAAATCCAATTTCAATAATATTGACTATTTAATCTACTATGAGGGGACTTCAAAAAAATTCATGAAAAAAAAATTAAAGTACAAGGTTATTTTAGTAAAAAAATGTGAAATCCCTACAATTTTCCCGATATTCATTTTCCATGAAGAAGTCTTCCTTTTGAAGACTTCTCATGTATCAAAAGCATCATCATTTTAATATATAATCATAAAAAATTATTGATGAGATAGTTTACCTTTTTTTCATATTAAGTTTCTAAAATCTCTTTTGCATATTGCATCTCCAGCACACATCAGTCAAGACTAGTTACACTCCAGGCCTCAACGGCTGCACTCACTCCCTCTGCAGGCAGTACATCTAGTCGGAAACTGAACCTAGCCATGTGGACCTCTGGATAACTAATAACAGGCCACACTGTTGACATGGCTACCCCTTTGGGGCTACCTGGTAGTTTCTCTGCCAAGTGATTACCCTATGTTCCCAACTATCCCTGTCCTGGTTCCCCTTTCCGTTCTTCTTCTTCTTTTTTTTTTTTTTTAAGAATTATTTTATGGGACCAGCTGTTAGTGTAATGGCTATGTCCCTGGACTCCCATGTAGTCGACTGTGGTTCGAGTCCTGGACCCAGTGGCTTAAAAGTCACGCCAGGCACATGTGCATACGTGCCCAAGATCTCAAGAGAAGAATGGAGAAGGATTGCAGCGTGGCCATCCCCCCGGGGGGTGATTTCTCGCTTTCTGTCTCTCTGTCTGTCTCTTGTCTGTCTGGCGAGCGCACGTGCCCTATAGCAAAAACCTCTCAAAAAAATAAAGAAAGAAAGAATTATTTTATTATTTAACTTTATTTATCCATTTACTTATTTTAATTTGACCAGAGAGTGATAGTGAGAGAGAGAGCATGAGAAAGCAAGCCACTACGTCTGGGACTTGAACTGTGGTTGGCCATGTGGAAGTCTAGCGCTCTTAACCACCATGCCACCTACTGGTCCCGCCCCTTTCTGTTCTAATGTCATCAGGCCCTCAACTGCTGTCAAGGGTTTCCATTTCGCTCTTTCCTGATGGTAGTGCCAATCTCTGTATCGATAATACTTCTCTGTGAAACCTCATTTAGAAGAAAGACATCACAGACATGTTCTTCAGTACTCTTGTGCAGAAGTACAGATCCACCCATTAATTTAATGTAAGTTCTATATTTTTTTAATGTTACATTAAAGTACTCAACGTGGATGGCCGATGGGTAAGGCCCATCCATCTTCCATCACCCAGACCCTGTGTCTTGAAGGCTTCACATTATCCCAAGAAGGGGTATATTATAGCCAATATCAACAAGGGTTTTTCTGCCTCATGTTAAAAATCATCAACTGACAAAAGTAATTAAATTTCAAACATTTATCAATTATTATGATATACCTTGCACCCTCGCCACATAGCTGTGTCATACTGATTGAAACAACAGTGTGATAAGTTTGTTCCCATATCCTGCGCCTTTGCCTCTGATGTAAATTTTTCCTCACTACACAAATGTTGGAAGTCACTGGCTAAAAGCAGATATGCCTGCAGTGATCAGTGGTTTTCTCCCTGACAGTAATGCTCTCGTGTGCAAAAAAGATGATTCTAAAGCCAGGGCACATTTGTTACAGGGTCTAGGGTGGTTATTCTGACATGACAAGTCTTAAACATTTGCTAAATGTCCTGTCAACCACATAGTCTTTGAAAATCTCCAAGATGAAATTTATCAAGGCTATGCCAAAAGTCAAAGAATTTCCTCCTTCCCTATATCTTAAGTTTACAGAGACTACTGGGTTGTTGGGAAAGTTATGATGGATTTTTCATAGAAAAACACGTGATGGCCTTCCCAATGCCCTAAAGAACAAATACCAAGACTTATTTAAGAGCTACTAGGTTTCTTCCCTGTAGAAATAATCTGATAAGCATTACCAAAGGATACTTGTTGCAGGTCTTTCTACCAAGAGATTATCTTGTAAGGTTAAATGTAAGACAGAGAACTAGAAAAAGTCAATGAGCTTCATAAAAGAGACTATCATATTTCAATTTGTATGTGAATAGATTTTTGACAACTATTTCCACCTTGAATGATTCTCCTTCTAATAATCAATCAATTGCAATAGTGTGTCATACTGTAACTTTATAGATGTAACAACAAATTAAATGTAATTCATATGTACCATGTTGGCTTTACATCTAAATTCTATCAGTCCTTCTCTGTTGCTTAAAAATAGCAAAGGCAGGGCCAGCAGGTGACGTAGTGGTTAAGGCGTTAGACTACCACCTGGCTGACTGCAGTTCAAGTCTGGACCTGGCAGTTTGAAACTCACACTGGGCACATGTGCATGTATTCCCAAAATCCTGAGAGGAGAATGGAGAAGGGATGGTGGTGTGACCATTCCCCCTGGGGGGTAATTTCTTGCTTTCTGTCTCCCCATCTCTGTCTATCTCGCCAGCAAACGCAAGCATCCCTTAGCAAAAAGCTCTTAAAAAAAAAAAAAAAAAAAGGCAAAGACATATAAGTTAAAGAATAGAAAATTATTTTATTATTGTAAAAGAGGGGGAAAAAAAGACATACCTAAACTTTCCAATCATTGGACACATGTACTCCTTAAAGATGAATATGGAGGAGGTAGGAAAGGGAGTTATTTCTCTAGCTTCCTCAAACTTCACAGATGGAACTTAGCTTTCTGAAATCACTGTGCTGCCCTCTTATTCCCCACATCCAGAAACACAGTTCCTTTTGACTGGAATCCTTTCCTCCCATAACTGGATCACAGACTCTCACTCACCCTCCAAAACCCAAAGGAAACTTTGTGCTACAAACTCCAACAGTGAAGTCTTACCCCTCCCCATGCATCCATGACGCCTGCAAAGACTCCAGCAAGCGCCGTCCGCTGTGCTGTGCTTACCACCATGAATGTCTCTCCTACATACTCTAGGGTGTGACAGCAAGGGCCTTATGGGGGCCTTCACACTGCACTGCCTAACACAGTGTATAAGTGGGGAAAAGGGGATTCAAAAAACCATGGGAAATGCTTGTCAAGAAAAATATGCATGGATTTTTAAAATGTCTACACCAAAATAAACTCATTTTTTAAATGCATTTTTCCATAAATTTACTGACGTGCCCTTTATTCGAGTTTTTAAAGAAATAGTCCTAACTGGAGTTATGCAATACCTCCAAAATTCCACTTTACAATTATTTTGGGCCAACAGGTAGCATCATTGTTAAGGCACTGGATCTCACAGGGTCAATTCCATGGTTACAGATCCAGACCCAGTGGCTTGAGAAACACACTAGGCACGTGTGTGTATGTGCCCAAAATCCCAAGAGGATAATGAATGACAAGGAGTCTGTGACATGGCCATCTCCCCTACGGCACGATTTCTCACTTTGCCTCCTCTATCTCACTCTGGCAAGCACACACACCCTATGGTAAAAATCTAAAAAATATTTTAAAAAGAAAGAAAAATTGTTTTGTTATTGCAAAAGTACTAGAGGCCATTTTAAATGCTTTGTTTACTTGTACTCATTCAATGTTAAAAAAAAAATCAGGGAAAGCACAAGTTAATGGCATTATATGACTAAAATATAAGACAGTTATTATTTTCCTAATAAGTTTGTTTGTTTGTTTGTTTGTTTGTTCTGGAGAGGTTTTTGCTATAGGGCGCGTGCACTTGCCAGAAAGACAGAGACAGACAGAAAGACAGAAAGCGAGAAATCGCCCCATAGGGGGGGATGGACACACCGCAATCCCTTTTCCTTTCTCCTCTCTGAATCTTGGGCATGTATGCACACGTGCTCAGCTTGAGTTTAAGTCACCAGGCCTGGGACTCGAACCACAGTTGACTTCTTGGAAATCCAGCAACCTAGCCATTATGCCAATTGATGGTCCCCAATAAGTTTTTTCTTTTTTTAAAGAATTATTTAATTTTTTTTAAAATTATTTTAATTTGACCAGAGGGGGACAGAGTGAGGGAGAGAGAGAGAGAGAGAGAAAGTAAGCCGTAAGGTTCCGGTCTCAAACTGCAGTCAGCTATGTGGGAGTCCAGCCTTAACAACCACACTACCTGCCGGCCACCTTAGTAAGTTTTAAAAACAATGAAAACTTGGGTTAGTTATATGTTAACTAAATAAATCTTCTAACAACATGGGAAGTCCCATTCAGGTTAAATAAAAATTATTACTTTATCCATTTTTGTTTGTACTATTAAAATTTAACCTAAATGCCCACTGAAGATGTCTCATGGTGACAACTTACCCTGACATCAGTAGCATCTCCATGCCTGATGATACTGGCCCAGGTGGTTGGCTCACTGTTGCTTTCGAAATAATGAAAGACTTTTAATACTCGCTCCATTGCACCAGGGGATCGTTCCATACCAGTACTTAGGGGAACCTTCGTACTGGAATTTGGCGTGTGATTCAAGTTTGGATCAAGGTAAGCAGCTGCCATTTTTTTGCTAGATGCTAGGTATCTGTCATATTCTGTTAAGAAAAAAAAAGTAATTTTCAGTATGTAATATTTGAAATCTACCAATTACAATATGACATGCTGTCACCTATATTAATGACACTTTCTGTATTTTCTTCTTTCCATAATGCTATATGCGAAAAGTGCTTGAGGAGAACAGGGACCTAGTCAACCAGAACAGTCACTGCCCTCCCAGCCTGAGAGCAGTGCTTGATCTAAAGCGGCACAGTAAATACTCACTAATAAGCAAGGTATTAAGAAGCCAAGTCCTAACTTCTTCTGTGTCAAAAGTGCAATGTTATCTACAAACAATGACACGTAGCCTCTCCCCTCCCATTAACCACAGCCTTTAAATGTATGGGAAAATCTCACAGCAAAGCCAAATATGTTAATTTGCTGCCTATTTCTGAAAACATTCACCCAAGGAAAGTCCCTTCTTCACAGAGTAACACTATGATGGCTAACCATCATACGTACAAGGCACTATAGTTTAAAACCCTGTTAATAAAACAAGATGCTCCTGCTTAGGTCCTTTTTAACAGGAGAATCAGACACAGAACAAGTGAAGCACATACATGCTAGAAAGCACAAACAGCTATATTTTTAAAGAGCGACAGAGAACTTGCATATGAGCATGGGGGGACAGTTTGGGAAAACCTAAAATCCCCACTGAAGAAAGTCAGGAAATCCAGATTAAAAACAGACAGACAAAAAACCCATTATGTTTGAAAGTCTCAAGATAGAGACATTCTGAGGCACCCAAGACACCACCAGTGACCCAGGTGGAGAAAAGGTCATTTGCTGCTGCTGGGCCTGTGGAGTCTGAAGAGCTAAGAAAAGGCCACTACTAAAACAGAGAAACCCGCAGGGCTTTTGGTGGGAGACCAAATCATGACTGTGGAGGGCCCAGAATTCATGTGCGAAGGAAGGGGAGTCAGGTGCTCTGCTGCTGTCACAAGACAGTCCCTGATTCTGACTCTGAGCTGAGTGACAGCACAGCAGAAAGCGTGGGGACAGACAGAGGGAGTGGAAGAGCTCTTGACGGTCCCAGCCTGCAGCAAGACCAGCTGGGCACAGAGGCAGAGGGAGCCTTGAACATCGGGGCCACAGGCTCTGCACAGGTCCTTCAAGGACTGGACTCAGTGGCTCCACCCTATCTGTCCAGCAAGAAAAGGGTCAGTTCTCCGCAGAGAAACATAGTATCAATCAAAGTAAAATTAGCACTTTTCACCTATAGTATATTCCATTTAATAAAAACAAAATGAACTGATATAACAGTAAAGCAAAAGGGCGTGGGGGTCAACCATAAACCAAGTCAGAAGATAGTAAAAAAAGGAAGAGAAAAATACATGTGCCACACATCACAGAAGAAAGCTAATACTCTTCAAATTCACAGCAACTCTTGGATGTTCAAGAGAACTGAAAATGTCCATATAATAAGTTGCACGTGAATGTTCATGGTAGCACTGTTCATAATAGCCAAAAGGTGAAATAACCCAAATGTCCATCAAGGAATAAATGAATGGACAAAATGTGATACACCTAAAAATGAAATACCATTCAGCAGAAAAACAAAGGAAGCATTGCTACATACTACACACAGATAAGCCTTGAAAACATTACACTAAGTCGAAGAAGCCAGACTTAAAAGGCCACAAGTGATCATGATTTCACTTAAATGCTGACTCTGGAACATACTCGTGTACAACGGTAAGAAGCAGCGCGCTGGCTGCGGGGCTGGGCGGGCAGAGTGGGCAAGACCGCCCGCAAGCAATGGGGACGCTAGATAGAGTAAGAGTGGCAGCGGCTGCACAACATGCGGGCACGGGAGACTCAGCTGCACACCTTGTGGAGGTTAAAGGGGTGAATTTTATGTTTAAAGTATCAACAAATAACTGATGAATGATTTCTGAAAGAAGACATAACAGCACCCCTACCTGTTGACAAGGGCGGGAGAAAAAGTACTCTTCATTCATTGCCAGTGAGAATGCAAACCAGCACACACTCTGTGGTGAGTCTGGCAACACCTAACGTGCCTTTACCTACTGACTCAGCAGTCCCACCCCTGGACCTCTACAGAGGTACACTGTTAGGCAAAGATGAACGTGTCTATGGTTACCCTGCTCCCCACTGTAATGGCACTGAGAGCTGGGGGTCCCTGGGAGGTAGTAAGGAGTAGACGAAGCCATCAGGGTGGGGGTCTCTTGGATGAGATACATGTCCTTGTAAGAGTCACAGAGGGTTTGCTCCTGCCCTGGGCTCTCTAGCATGTGAGGGGCAAGTCAGCAGACTGCAAAGGAGAACTCCACCCTGCTGGAGCCCTCATTCAGTCTCCGAGCTGAGAGAAATAAATATGGTGCATAAGCCACCCACAGAATCTGTTCTGTTACTGCAGCCTGAACTAATACACGTAGGTTGTCAGAAGTCATGACATATTTTGCTATGCAAAATGCACCAACAAGCCAACAATAACTGACACCATACAGAACACGTGAACTGCGCAGTTAGCAAATTTATCCAGCTGACATGGAAACCAACACTACTCCCAGAGGAAAGCATGTAAGGGCCGCTGTCACCTCAATACATTCAGTAAAAGCATAGGAGAAAGTTTTTCGACCACGTATGATTAAACTCCTAACAAACTAAAATAGGAAGAAATTCCTTAATCAGATAAAGAGTATTTAACTGAAACTTAATAAGTATCAATGGGGAAAAAACTCTCCCTCTCAAGACTGGAGATGAGGCATGAATGACCACCATCACCACTTCCATACGACCCTGTTCCAGAAGTCACTGCCAAAGGCCAGAGACAAAAGCAGGAAGCAAAATATAAGAGCTAAGAAGGGAAAAATGAAACAATCATTATGCAGACAACATGATTAGCATGAAGAAAATCTAACAGAGCCTGCACATGAGCATTAGAATTAATAAATGAACTTAGCAAGGCTGACAGATAATCAAACCAACCAACTATATTTCCGATCATTTTAACTGCATCTCTCTTTTTTTTTTTTTGGAGAGGTTTTTTGCTATAGGGCGCGTGCACTCGCCAGACAGAGAGAGACAGAGAGACAGAAAGCGAGAAATCACCCCAGAGGGGATGGTCACGCCGCAATCCCTCCTCCTCCATTCTCCTCTCGGGATCTTGGGCACGCACGCACACGTGCCCGGTGTGAGTTTTAAGCCACCGGGTCCGGGATGTGAACCGCGGTCGACTACGGTCAACTACGTGGGAGTCCAGCGACACAGTCATTACGCTAACTGCTGGTTCCCACTGCATCTCTTTTTTTACTGCCAGAGGGTATATGCATTCACTGGAAAGAGAAGGAAAGAGAATCTCAGTAGGGTGTGGTCACAGTACAATTCTTTTTCCTCCACTTCTCTATCCTATCAGGATTCTGAGCAACCGTGGCACATGCATACATATCACGCATACACACACATGTGTGTGCATACATGTGTGTGTACACACATGCATACATATGCGCACGTGCACACACACAGACACAGACTCCTTCAAGACACCTGGGCAAAGAATCGAACCATGATTTACCTACCGCATGGGATCCAGCTTTCCATACTCAGCATTTAACCATTGAACTAGGGTCAGTGACTTTTTTTTAATATAGCTATCTCTTTTGCACCCTGACGAGTAAAAACAACTAAATAAAGCTTAGTATAAAATGCTTCCTGAAGGAAACCAAACCAAAAAAATCCCCAAACAAACAAAAAAATATACTGCCTCTCAAAAGAGGTCAGAAGAACTGACAAGAGCAATGAAAAAACACCCGTTATTAAGACTGAGTACATCAGGGGATAAGCTAAACCAAAACTGTGACACAGTCCAAATATACCTCTGTGGCCCAAATATCAACAGTAAGATCCTTCCTAAGTCTTCAGAAAGTAGGCCAGAACAGTTTTTCCAAGATAAACCTTTGTTACAACCTCTGTTCCCAGACAGAATGGCTCTCTGCGATTCTACAGTTTAATGTATTATCTGCTTGTCAAAACCTCCTTTTTACTACCATTCTTCCAACAGTCAACATTTCTGCCATCAAGCCACCCTCTACACCCTCCAGGCAATTCCACGACTGATTGTATTAACAACCCAAGTCTCCCTGCTGTGACATTTGTCCTCCTGCTGGTCTGGAGGAGTCTAAGATCCTGGCACCTGTATGCCTCCTTGGGACAGCCATGTTTCATTCATGTCAGTGCAAGAAGTGGCCTCAAGGAGAGAACAAGTCCTGAGAGATGCTCTCCGCTGTGCTGATTATTCTGTTTCTAGCTATTATCAGACGTCTGCTTGGTTTGGTTTGTATTGCTCCATATGTGCCTCCAACCCATGGCTACAGCTGAACAACCAGGCTGCGTCTAAATAAAGCAGCCATTCACCCTTCTCACCGTAGAAAGGACATCCTCGCCAAGGCCTGGTTTGTTATTACAGCCCTTCTGCATCTGTGGCCAATTATAAAGTGGGGGTCGGAGGGGGGGGTCTTCAACAAGTTCATGGAAAATGTATATTATGAGAAAGTTGTACATGAATTTCAGTTTTTTTTTTTAATATCAAAATTAATTTGAGTTTTAATTCTTTTTCCCATGAACTTTTGAAGAACCCTTGCTGGTTTGGTTTTTTGGTTTTTGGGTTTTTTTTTTCAGCTTGCTGTAGGGTACGTGTACTTATATCAGAGAGAGATAGTAAGTGAGAGAGAGAGACTGAGAGGGAAAGTGAGAAATCATCCTCTCCTCCCCCTAGGGAGGGCCATACAAGCCCTTTGCTTTCATTCTCCTCTTGGGATTTTGGGCACACATACACACACATGCCCAGTGTTTTTTCTTTTCAAGCTACCAGTACAGAAAGCAAGCACTACAGACGGTCTGAGGGATCCAGCCGCCTTACCTCCATGCCACCTGCTGGCCTGTGTGTGTGTGTGTGTGTGTGTGTGTGTGTATAAAAGAACTTTTCAAAATTAACTAGTCACAGGGATATACTACTTTTGCATACTACAGAATATCTTTTAGGAGAAAAAAGAACTATTAAAGGAGAGAAAATGAAAACATTTTAAAACATGATTTTTTTTAAAAGAGCAATTTTTGCTATAAGGCACATGTGCTCACCAGGGAGAGAGAAAGCAAGAAATGATCCCGGGGGTGGGGTGGGAGTGGGGGAGTGGCCATATCGCAATCCCTGCTTCTCCATTCTCCTCTCAGAACTTTGGTCATGCACCCACGTGTGCGCAGATAAGGTTCAAGCCAATGGGTCTGAGACTCAAACCGTGGATGACTACATGGGAGTCCTGCACTTTAACCACTTATACCACGTACTGGCCCCGAAACCTGAAATTGTTTTTACATGGCTCAGATCAGTACTCCCTAAGCTATCTGTGATGAAGTACCAGTTTTGTTTTCAGTTTGTCACGGACCAAAAGTTTTACAAAAGCAATTCTAAAATAACGTTTTTATTTTAAAAGACATATAAAAACTATGTATAAAATTACATCATTTGAGTAAACAAACAAAGTTACTAACTGCTGTAAGGGAGTCTGAATTTCCTATACTGAATCTACTAAACAGGGGCTCCCCTACTTGGGAAACTTCAATCCCGAAGCCCATACCCTTTGGTTCTGGGAGATGTTCTTGCATTTCTCTGACAATTTTACCCTGTTTCCTTTCTTAATTATAAGTATCAACTACATTCAACTCGTGACTTGGATGTTGAGCCTTCTGGATCTGTCACTCTCTTCTCTCTTCTCTCTCCCACATGCCCTTCTATGTTTGGGAGAGCTCCCCAACATTAGTTCCCAACACTTCTGCCAAGTTCATTTCTGCTGTTTTACTTTCAATGTTCTTGTTCTTGGGGATACACTTTTGGAAAAAAAAAAAAAAGACACATTCATGTTTCATGGATGCACATCTCTCGACACTCTGGAGATCTTAAATTTATCTTGTTGTCTTAGGTTCCTTCAAACCAGATAATGGTTTCCTTCCTGGAAAACTGCAGAAATGTGAGTCACACTTGTGTTTCATAAGAGTTTAATGTTGAAAAGAAACCAACGGTGTACAGTTTTGAGTAAAAAGATGACCGACTTTTTGGTTCATATGGTAGTCCATGTACATTCTGTTTTCTTAATCTCAGGGATCTTGGCTTTTTCCTTTGGCACTTGGTCACAAGCATTCAAATGAATTTGTTGGCTTATGGACAGGCAGTCTTCAGCTGTAGCAGGCACAGTCCTCCTGCAGAGCCTCAAGCTGAGGTCAGACAATGAGATATTTAAAGACTAACTTTGGGGACCAGCAGATGGCGTAATGGCTACGTCACTGGACTCCCCTGTAGTTGACCGCAGTTCAAGTCCCGGACCCGGTGGTTTAAACTCATAACAGGCATGTGTGTGTATGCATGCCCAAGATCCCAAGTGGAGAAGGGAGGAGAAGGGATTGAGGCATGGCCATCCCCACTGGGGGGTGATTTCTTGCTTTCTGTCTCTCTGTCTCTGTCTTTCTGGCAAGTGCACACGCCCTATAGCAAAAACCTCTCCAAAAAAGAAAAGAAAGAAAAAGACAAACTTTCTTTTCAAAATGAGAGGCCAAAACAAAGAGGAGAAATACAAAACAACTGTAGGCAGACATGCCCCCCTGCAGCTCTTGTCCTGCTTGGTGCTACTTCAGAACTCAGCACAGGGTCTCTGCAACAAGAAGACCCTCAGCAGAGGAAGTCCCTTGACGTTGGGCCTCCAAAACCATGAGCCAAATAAATCTCTATTCTTTATAAATTACCCAATGTTGTATTCAGTTGCTGGCAACTGAAACATGGGCCAAAACAAACATAAAACAAAGTTCAATGTACATTAATTTATGTTTCTATTATACTTAACGAAGATACTATTAGGTGGTCAAGAAAATCATGACATATTTTTTTCTTTATTTTTCTAGGCAAAATGCATTAGGACTTTCCTGACAACCCAATATATACCTAAACCCAAATTTAAAACTCAGGAGGAGAGTAAGACAAATAATAATGTGATTGAATGTACAAAAGAAAATGAAATGAAAAAAGAAAGAAAGAAGAAAAAAAAACTCATGAGGAGAGAGCATGAAAAATACAATCTATGTTCAAAAAACCTCACAAGGCCCACTTGTGTATCAATAACATTATAAAAATTTTATGCAAATATTTCTTAAATGCAAAATGAAAATATTCAGTGATAATTATCTTAAAGTTAGGTTTTTCTCTACTAACTGAACACTGCTAATTAAGAAATACAACTGTTGAATTTACAATAAATTCCTTGTGGTTTACACAACTATAGATGAATATGTAATCAAAGATTTGTGAATGGTTTTTTCAAAAAAAAACCTCTCACTAACCATTAAAGCACTAGAAAGAACCTAAATGCTTTTTGATTTCCACAAAAAAATCTATAGTGTGTCAGACGGTGGCTAAGTGCGTAAGAGGAGAGTAAGGCAGAGAGAGATGGGGAGTGTGGCAACGCCAGGAGGATAGTTCCGTTTTAAACAGGGTGATCAGAGGACACGCTACAGAGTTCCACACAATTTACTGTCCAGACCGGACACCGGGGAGGCTGGCCTGAGCTGAATTGGAGAAATGCTGGGGCAATGAGCACAGGTGGAGGCACGAGGGGCCCCTACCTCACTGAGTAGGTCACGCCTGAGCAAAATCCACGTGTCCAGCTAAAAGCTCCAAACTGTATGTGAAGAGGAGAATATGGGAGAAATAAGCAGCCTCTTCTCCAAATACTATTCATGAGGACAAAGGAACAAACATAAGAAAAACATCTTAATAATGACTGCATTATTTTTGCCAGTAAAGGAGCTGATCAAAATAGAAGCAAGTGTTTACCATAGTCTTTCTGCCAAGACACTGAAAGAACCAAAACACAAAGCACTTGCTTCCTAGAGGCAGAAACTGCAAAGACCGATTCACCCTTTTCATTGCGCTATTTTACCCGAATGTGGATCAGAACTGATCTGTGTGCTGCAGCTTATTGCTAGGGTGTCGTCCTGTCACCCCCTGCCTGTGTCTCTGGGAAAAGTGCAATCTGGTAGGTAAGAAAGTACCAGGAAGAGAGCCACAACCCCTTATTGACTGTCCTGGCAGCACTGCTATCCCCACCTCCCCTGAGAGCCTTTGCTCTACCTGGACACTTGGCCAAGAACTTGCTTTTCCCAGATTCCCACTTGGCTAACTCCTTCAGGTTATCTAATGCAGTGTACCCAGGCACTCTGTAAGACTGTTACCTGACCTCACACTAACAGTGCCTTCCATAGCACTCACAAATTCACTCAGGATTTTTATCATTCACTGTTTCCCCTCACTGGAAGATGGACTCCCTGAGTGGGAATATTCGCCTTTTACTCACTGGCATAATACACGGCAATCAATACTGGCCGTGGCACATACCAAGTGCTAATGAAATATCTGATGAATGAGTAGGTGCTTAGAGAAAAATATGTGAGAGCAGAAAGCACAGTTCTTATATTAACATGCAAAAATTGCACAAAGGAGGAGGTCAGCAGGTGGCATGTTGGTTAAGGCTCCCACATGGTTAGCTGCAGTTCGAATCCTGGACCTGGTAGCTTAAAAATCATGCTAGGCACATATGCATGCATGCCCAAAATCCTGAGAGGAGAACAGAGAAGAGACTGTGGTATAGTCACCTTCCCTAGGGGTTGATTTCTCACGTTCCCTCTCACTGTCTCCATCTGGAAGGAACGTGAGAAATTTTTTTAAATTACACAAAACAAGGGCCAACAGGTGGTATGGTAGTTGAGGCACTGGACTCCCACATGGCCAGCCATGGATCAAGTCTCAGACCTGGTGGCTTTACTTTCTCACTTTCCTTCTCTCTCTTTCTCTGTCTATTTCTGATGAGTACATGTGCCTTATAGCAAAATAAATAATAACAACATACTAAATAAAATTTTTTAAATTACACAAAATAGACAATTCAGCCAGGAGTGCACAGCACGATAACCTCACAGGCCCCACAGTGAGAGCCCTATAGTCCAACACCTGGCTTTGTCTTCTATTAGCTGTGCAACGACTGCCCAGATTAGTTCATCCCCGAGGCTCACCGGCTGTATCTGTGAGATGGGGAGAAGGAAAGTTGTCTTGGAGGGCTTTTTTGAGAACTAAATGAGATAATACATGATTGCTGCATGTGAAAAGCTCAGAATAGTTCATGGCACATAGTATGTGCCACACAAGTTTTAGCTGTTATTTTAAGAAACACATCTCTCTTTAAAATACCATTATTAGAAGAAAAAACAAGTGTGCAAAAAGAATTCATGAAATATTTGAACCAAAATAGGAATTGACAATAAGACCAGCAGTATCATAAATGTTCAGACACTGATTAATCACCAGTTATAGTAGAATGCTATGTTGGACTGTGGTATATACTCTTATTCTAAGAGGAAAAACCAAACACAAACGCAACAAGTTAGTTTAACATGGAAGCTTTCTCTAATAGTCCAATGCTTCTGAAACTAGATTTGCCTAACAAAATAATGTGCATTAGTCACAAGACTGTGACTCTCAATGAGCCTCTGGAAACAGTCGGAGCTTTATGATTCTGTGAATGAATTTAGTCATTCATTCAATAATACCATTTGCACAACTATTTGCCAAACAGTAAAAATCTGTTATCTTTTCTACATCACATTTATAGTCTAGTAAAAGAAATATAGAAATAAAAAAATATACTACAACAAATTGCAATAAACACTACACCACACGGAAGAAAAGGCGAGGGAAGCAAAGATCGGCAAGAACCTGGGTTAGCCTGAGGGAGATGCACGCTCATTAAGCTGAGATCTGAAAGCTAAGTGGGAGTTGAGCAGGCAGAGTTTGGGGGTGTGAAAGGCACTGAAAAGGGAAAATAACCACAAGTTAAGCACACAAAGGCCCAAAGCTGGAGGAGGAGAGGACCCAGATCAGCTGAGTCCTTGTGGGAAGGCCACATTAGGGATGTAAGCTTTTATCCAAAACTAATGAGAAGCTACCAAGGAGTTCTAGGCAGGAAGATAACATCAGGTTAGATACAAAATCACTCTGCGATATGAAAGATGAACACATGTGGGAACAGAAAGACCAGACAAAAGGCTACTCCCATAGCCCAGGAAGAGAAGAAAGTAAACTGGACCAGAGTGGACATAACAGACAGTAAGAAAAATTTAAAAATTCAAGATATATTTTGGAGATAAAATCAACGTGGTAAAAAGATGGATGGAACAGGATGTCAGAAACATTCTGGATCTGTGGCATAAACACGAGTGGATGGGAGTCTGACATGTTTATTATGATAAGGGAGAATCAGCAGCAGCAATTAAGAAACTTGTCTCTGGCAAGGCATCAGATACTTTGAAAAGAAAAAACAAATGCAAATATCATGAAGCAGCTGACCAGCAGAGTCTGAGACCCAGAAGAGAAGACAGGCTGTACAGAGGGATATTTGCATGCTCACATGGATGGATGGCGTTTAAAATACTAATACAGAACAAGCGTGACCACAACCACAGGACTAAGAACTATACCAACGAACACTCAAGGGGACCAGCAGTTGGTGTAATGGCTATGCTGCTGGACTCCCATGTAGTCGACCACGGTTAGAGTCCCGGACCTGGTGGCTTGAAACCATGCCAGGCACGTGTGCATGTGTGCCCAAGATCCGGAGAGGACAATGGAGGAGAAGGGTTTGGGGCGTGACCATCCCCCTGGGGGCTGGTTTCTCGCTTTCTGTCTTTCTCTGTCTTTTTGGCAAGCACATACACCCTATAGCAAAAACCTCTCCCCCCAAAAAAGAGTATATTCAATCAATCTACTACTGAAAGAACCAGAAGAAATCAACAAACACTTCTAACAACCAAATCTCTGATCTCTTTAATCCTTCTCAGCCTTTCAACATGAAATCAATAATGGAACATACTGATATAATCAAAGAAATTCCCAAACAGGGCTTTCTGCACTCAACAGTCTTGCAACTAACACAGCATCACACATTCCACTGAATTAAATGCTCTGATTTAAAACTGTTTTGAAGCCTAGGAAATCATAATATAGTTGTACAGTCCTTTTAGAATACTTTGAAATAGAATCTTCCCTACCTTGGGTCCACCTGTGATGGCTTCTTTACACTGCATTTGACAGTACAGTAAAGTGCTACAGAAAGACCCCAAAGTCTTTACAACCCGGACTTACAGGTTTCTGTTCAAAGTATACATGTTTATTCCAGTATTTCTGGCCTCTCCTGATAAATATTTGTCTTGTTCTTAAATTAGGACACTATTAGGTTTTTTGAGTTTAATGTGACGGATAAAAATCACATGCATGGTTTAGAATGTCTAAGTGCAGAAACTGGTGTATTTTTTTGGATCTGAGCCCTGTCTTTATAACTTTTATACTTGAAAATAACCAATTGAATCAACTCCTATACACCAATATCTTTGTCCTTATCACACAGACAGAAATGAGTCAGCATGAAAACAGCCGTCATGCCTTCCTGTCCTGGTTCAGAAGAGTAAAGCGAGAAGGCAGAGAGGAAGTCCACTAAGATAGCTGGCTGGGTGAGCTCTGTGAGGCAGTGTGCTCAGCCTGAGAGGGTGACAAGCTCTTCGGGTTTCCAGGACCACACGCAAGAGCGAGTGCTCAGCCCGAGGGGTGGGGGTGGCTCGCTCAGCCCTCCTAGTGCGTGCGGCTGATTCCGACCCTTTCTACCTTGCACATGTGAGCTCTGCTCTCTCACCCAAATTCAACCTCTATCATAATGCACATTTCAGGTGAAAAGAGCTCTGTCCTTTTGCTCTGGCAATCAACAAACATCACTGAAAAACAAGTTTCTTCAGTCCATTAGCTTGGAGTGAGGGGAAAAGCACTACCGTCTCTCTTTTCTTCCAAAGTTCACATTTCTAATATCACTTTTGATAAAAAGAAATTCCTTAGCTGAGTACTTAGTATCACATTGCCACTGGATTTGGAGATCCTTACACTAGCTAGACGTGGTGAAGGAAGTCAGAGAGCCTCACTGTCACGTATCAGTGGTCACGGAGCTACCTACCGCACACCACCGTAACATCCGGCAAGGAGCCCCAGCGACTCCAGGAAAGACCGAACTGCAGCGGTGTAGCGCTCTCAGCACTGCCCTGCTGGTCAGGGCCATGCTCGATTCACTGTACAGTCCTGACACTGAGAAGCTACCAGTCTGAACGGACTCCACACTCAGTGCCCTTTAAAACTGAAGAGTTTGAGGGGAAGGCAGGTGTTACAGCAGTTGGGATGCTGGACTCCCACATGGCCAAGCAGTTTGAGTCCCAGACCTGGCGGCTTGCTTTCTTACTTTCTCTCTCTCTCTCTAGTGAGTGCACGTGCCCTATAGCAAATGAAAATAATGAATAAAATTAAATTTTTTTTATTCAAGACTTTGAGTTAACTCCATAAAGTCTTCACTCTGAATACCTGATTATGTAAAAAAAATGACAAGTGCTCTGTTTAGATACTATAATCCTAAAAGCTCCAATATCACGTTTTATAAATGTTTAAAGCTTAGAGAAGAATTAATAAATGACAATGACAATTTAATCAGTGAAAAACAAATAAAATGGTGAAACTAGTTTGGTGCTAACATATCAATAGGCTAGTGATGCTAAAATCTTTACCTAAAAGCAAAACTGAGTCAGCCTGTTGTCCTACCTATAAAACTGCAGCTGTTTACCCAGCGCAGCATCCTTTGTAAAAGCCCTTCCTTAGTGAGTTAACATGACGTCTAAATATGTACGAAATAATAACAGTATTTTCACTGAATTCTCCAGAAAGGACTTTATCTCCTAGGTAAAATGGTCACTACTACTTTAAGCAACAGCCAAATTTACTTGGTTTCAGTCATGCACAAATTATGTGGCACTTTTAACTTCTAAATATGCTTTCCAAATACTGTCCTGAATGCTACAATCAAAACACTGTATTTCATATTTACATTTTAATATGAATGAAAATCCTAAAACTGAAGTGCAAAATTGTTTATTCAGTATCTCTGACCCTTAGTGACAAGCCCACTTCACAATAATAAGTTTCAAATTAAATAAATACACACTCTACAGTGAGTAAAGAAAGTCAGTTTCAAAAATATTAATAAAATCCATGTTTTCCCCCACACTATTTAAGTTAAAATTAGGTTATTTATTCTTTAAAAACTACCATATCACAGAACAGGTATGGGTATCTTGATTAAAAAAATAATAAAGCAAGTTTTTAAAGAAACATAGAACACATAGAAGTTAAACTCACTTAAGATACATTTTTGTAAGTATTTTTACTATTTGAAAAGCTACCTAATTCATTTTATGCAATTGTCACAAACCCGTACCACATCAATTTCCATTTTCCCTCAAATTTAACTGTAAATGCATTTGAAATAAATTCTGAAAGCCTCTTATCTACCTTCTTATGCAAAAACATGAATTTAAATAAAATATTAACCAAACAGGTTTTAAGTTCTTTGTACCTTTAGCCCAACACCTTGGAAATGGACCACAGCCGCGTCTCTCCATACAGATGGCCCCTGCTGACTTCAGGGCCTCGGGTCCTGCCCGTCCCCACAACATGCACCCTGTCCTATACAGACCACGCCAGGAGTCCACGCGCCAAGTCCCCGTTCACTTCTCAGATAGCATTTGCTTCGATCCACAAGCAAGACTAAGCTTCCCCCGTGTGCTCGTTATTTTCAGAGTTTGAAGCAAAATCTGGGAGGTGTTCCTTCTGTAATATTTTCCAGCAGCTTGAAGAATGCCTCTCAGTTACAGAATCTTCTCATGCTTCCGCAACCTGAAACACAGACCATCCTGGCCAGATTAAGCTACTGACTGAATGAAACTAGTTAGTAATATGACCCCTGGGCCTGTGTTCCTAGATTCACTGGGGAAGGAAAGAGGGAGGGAGGGAAAAGAGGGAGGAGAAAAGAGAAGGCCAGCAACTAGCACCTTATTAATATGCTAATCTCACCCTCGGGTTCAATTCACCCAGCAAACTTCTGTTTACAAAACTGACAGCAGCTTCTAAAACTAACCCAGATCTTGTCTGTAGATGGCTCCTAAAGCCATTTTTATTTTCAAAGTCATGCCTTTGGCACTTACCAACCTAATTCTGACCTTCCAGTAAAAATTAAGAACCTTGATGAAATAAGAATAATGGGGGGGAGGGGCGGAATCTTGATCAACACTTAAAAAATGTTTGTAAAAGATGTGTCTACAGGAACCTAAATATTTCTGAGGTTAAATATTTTTCTAGAGACCATCAGGAAGTGTGGTGGTTAAAGACACTGGACTCTCACATGGCTGGCTGCTGATGAGTCTTGGAGGTGGCAGTTTGCTTTCTCGCTTTCTTTCTGTCTCTCTCTCTCTCTGTCTTTCTCTGGTCAAATTAAAACAAATAATAATAATAAACTCAAATAAAATAATTCTTTTAAAAAAATATTTACTGATTGATACTTTCATAAGAAGTTTGTAAACTTATAAAACTATCTAGAAAAAACAAGAAACATAAAAACAAGAACTTGAGATAGTCAAATTCTTTTAAAATTAGGGATTACTGAGGGATCCGAGATACAAGATGGCTTTTTTAGTTTCAGAATATAAGTAATAAACTCTCACTGAAGTAGCACAGAAAAATAACCTAGCAATCTGCACTAGCAGTTTGACATGCAGAACAATCACTTTACTTTTTCCATCCAGAGACAATCAAGGCCATCTCACAAACAGCTATCTGAGCACACTCCACTTGAGCAGCGAGATCCTGGTACTTGGAAAGGGTCACCAAAACTGTAACTGGGCTCCTGGTGCCTTGACCTTCGGGCAGACTAACAAATGCTGGTGCTCTCCACAGCTTCCTGACACGTGGGTGGTTTTGCTAGTAGGACAATGCCATAAAATAGTCAAAAATCAAGTACTTCACTGAGCTGTGACAATGGCCAAGGCTCTGATTATAAATCTACAATTTCTGAAAACAAGGCATTGCCAAGGCTGTGGGCAGGAGCGGTGTGCCGTGTCAGTGTGCCGTGTCAGTGGGCCGGCTTGGTCTGCCTCCATCCTAACGCACTGGTCTCCACACAGCAGTGTCTCCAAGCTCTACTTTCAGGTTCCTAACAACAGCTTGCGCTCCAGTGACCTCTTGTATGTCCCAGGGAAAACTCGCCATTCACCAGCCTGAACTCTGACCCTGGGCAACACTGGGAAGAAAGGGGCTCCAGAAAAAACACAGGCAAATAAGCTAGAGAAAGACCCAAGGAAACAGGCAAACAGACCAGTCGTCGTTCACAAAAGACAGCCCAGCTCCTACCATGGGCAAGGAGCGACCAGGACCATAAACGACTACTGCCACTGTGGGAAGGACCCAAGCACAGGTGTGAGCACGGATGCCATCTGACCACTCCCAGAAGGCTAGCGTGGCACTTACTCTGAACCAGCCACTGAGAGACTGCACTGGGAGCAAACTGGGAGTCTACCTTGGAACTCAGGGCTGTCGAAAGTTAAAAAACGAAAGCTACCTTTAACAGTCACCTGTTATATTCTACACACAAAATACTAATACATCTAATCTTCATATCCTCTAAACAAAATCAGTACTCTCACATCTCCTTTAAAGATGAGAACGGTAGGAATAAAGACAGGGTCATACAAGCAGGAAGAGACACAGGAGCCAGCACACGCCCTGGCTCATTCCTGAGTGTCTACAGAGCACAGCACCCCATCACAGCACACCGTACCCCACATCAAGAAGGGCGGAGAGCCAGATGAACAGGTGCTACGGGACCACCTGAGCAAGAAAAAGTGGTACGAGAGAGGTGTGGCAGTGGCGGGAACTGACGCAGCAGGTGGCAGAGGACAGAGGACAGGAGGATATACCTGAGAAGGAGTGTGGAGACTGAGGGGAGGGATGAGTCTGGTTTCTGACCTAGAAGTAACCAGTGCATGGACCTTCTCTCCCTCCACTCCATGACACCAATGTGTCATTTATTTCAGAATCCTCATACCCTCAACTCCCAGTGTGCAAGACCTGAAGCTATGGAGAAGTTGGAGAGATGCTGAGATGAAAGAGCAACTCCCACAAGCCAGCTAGGCTAACTAAGGGGGGAGCTCGGACAGGCCACTGAGGAGAGCACACGGGACAGGAACACTGCGAACAGCAACCATGGCTGCCACCCCTATCACCAGTCCTATAGAACACTGAAGGTAAACCACCAGATCACATCCTCATTCCGATAGAAAAGGAAAATAAGGCCGAGAGAGGTTGGGCAACTTGGCTAAGGTCACTGGCTAAGGTCACAGCACTAAAATACCATGTGAGCACTAGCTAGTGTGGTGATATCATTACTCGTTTTCTTACTGCTGATGTTAAAAACAAATTAATTCCTAACCCAGTGACTTCTTAAAAGAACAGAAATAGCCTATAGTTAATGGCAACGTAAACGAAAAGTATAAGCAAACCACTATGCTCTTTTATTTATGAAATCATATATGCTAATATAAAAACCACCACTAAGTAGCCAGTTCTGCGATCAAGCTCCTCTACTATCAGTTAAAAGCAACACTGGTAAGTCCTACTTAACAAGTAAACTCGTAATTAAAATTTACAAGAAATATATTACTGGTTGCTGAGACCCAAAACCTTAGATATCTTTGATGTTTCTGTCTCTTACTTTATGCAATCTATCACCAAAACCCACAGCCAGGAGCAACTCCTCACCGCCTCGAATGCCCTCACCCTGCCCCAGCTCTGCTGATTTACAGCCACACCTGGTCTCTCTGGGTATGCTCTCACCACTTCCACTATGCTCTCAACCCAACGTCAGTGATCCTTTCCAAATATCAATCATACCCTTCCTCCCTTGCTCAAAGCTCGCCAGCAGCTCCCCAACCTTCCCAGAACAGGCACCGACATTTGCAGCGCAGCCTGGATGGTACAGCCCCTCCATCTGCACCCTGGGTGGATAGCTCATCTCCAGGGGTTCCTTGGCTCCTAACACCCTGACCACTTTGATGTTCTATGCCCACCAAAGGGACTCTGCACTGCCTGCCCCTCTATGTGGGACACTCCTACCCCTAGATGTCCACATGGCTCACTCTCTTTGCCCTGCAAAGTCTTGTGCTCAAGTGTCACCTCTTCAACGAGGCCTAACCTGACACCCCTAAAGCAGCACAGCCATCCGTGTCCCCTGCTTAGTTTCCCCACAGCTCGTGCACCTTCTGAAACACCCCAGGCATTGCTCCACACTGCGTCTGCTGTCTGGCTGCCCCTGCTATGATGCAGGTGCCACGACAGGTGAACATTTCTGCTCTGTATTTATCTTCTCTAAGGCCTTATGAAAATTGGCTAAGATATGTAGCCACATTCCACCCCATCTACAATCACCTCTAGGTAATGAGAAGAAGGGACAGAGGGAATTTCTGGGTTCTTCCTGAAGCCAGGGCCAGAGAGCTCTGTGTATACTCCGGCTGTCAGTGATATCATGGCCTGCCTGTCCGTGGCACTGCTTGCCTCCAGGTTCCAGCACGGTGCAGAGGCTTGATAAGTATTTACTAAATAAATAAGCAAATTAAGCATTAGGAAACATTGCCTTTTAAAGGATATAATAGAAAAGAAAAAAATGACAAAGAGCGAAGGAAAGCCTCTCCCCACCTCACATTAAAAAAAAAATGACAAATCATAGTTCTCTGATACTATTATAATTTCCACTGCAAACCTTAGAGCAGAAATGGAAACAATGAAATCAGATAAAAATCATCACATTAGCTAACGATGCCGTGAGCAAGAACAACAGGCAGAAAAGGGAATTTGGACCCTCCACATGTTGTACTTCGGTCTCCAATCTGGTCTGCCCTCAGAAACCTGATCTGAACTGAGAAGGTGACTGCAATGAGCTATGAGGAAACGTACCAATTGCAAACGTCACCAAGAGCAGTTCACAAACACACACCACAAGTCTGACTTTCACACTCTCATGCAGCTGTCGTGGTTTTGTATGCCTTACACCAAACATGAAGCAGTGCTTCTGGAAAAGTAAAGCCCAGGAAGGAATGTGAGAGGATCTACTGGGAAAGTCAAGATACAGTTTTGCATAGAAAAACAGGTCAGGACTTTCCTAATACCCTGCTATTCATATTACACATACACACTTCCAAATTCATCACCCCTTACCTCTTTTATGTTTACATTGGTCACAAGTTACAGGTTTAAGTAACTTTGACACTTTTAAAACACCGTACCTCCTTGAGGCCAGTAGATGGCATAATGGTTATGTTGCTAGACTCCCACATGGCCAACTGCAGTTTGAGTCCTGGACCCAATGGCTTGAAACTCACACCCAGCATGAATGCATGAGTGCCCAAAATCCAAAGAGAAGAGGAGAATGAAGGAGAAGAGGCCGCAGTGTGGCAATCCCTCCAGGGGGTTTCTCACTTTCTGTTTGTGTGTCTCTGTCTCTCTGGTGAGCACATGTACCATATAGCAAAAATCTCTCTTTAAAAAAGTGGCACCTCCAATTAACAACTGATAATTATAGTATACTCTAACTTTAGAAAGTTAGGTATCATACTACTAAACCACAGTCAGAATGGCTAAGATTTTAAAAATACAGAAGGATAAGTGCTAGGGAGGCTGTGGTGAAAAGAGAACTCTGCTATACCGTTGGTGGGAATATAAACTAGTACAACCAATATGGAGAACAATATGGAGGTTCTAGAAAAACCTACAACTAGAACTACCATATGACCCAATAATCCTACTCCTGGGTATTTACCCAAAGGATAGGAAAACAATCAGTCATAGAAATACTCGTACATTCATGTTTATAGTAGCATTATTCACAATTGCTAAGACTTGAAATCCATCCAAGTGTCTAAGAACAGATGAATGGACTGAAAATATATGGTATATACACTATGGAATACTACTCAGCCATAAAGAAAAATGAGACCCTGCCACGTCATACAAAGTGAACAAATACAGACTTAATGCTAAGTGAAGCAAGCCAGACTATGAAAGACAGGCATTGTACGTGCCCGCTTAATATATACCAAATGTCTGTACTCTATGACAGAAACTGAAAGACTGGATGGGGTAATAGCAGGGAGGGCAACTGCAGATACTACATACAGTATAGGAGGAGGCAGGTAACAGAGAGAGGGAGGGTGGGGGTGGGGGGGAGACATTTAACAGAAACAAAAATGAAAAGTTATCTGTTGATGATAATGTACATGGTAATATCTTTGACTTGACTAATATGCACTGTATTCACACTGGGAAAAACCACACTATAAAGCTATATACTGATTAAATGTAAGTAATACAACTTAAAAAGCTTAAGGTAGGTATTATATACTAAGTTGACTTCCATTAACATGATTGTCATATCCATCATTATGGCTCATTGTTTCCACCACAAAAACAGAAATAATTTTCATAAAAATTTTAGTCATAAAATTTATGACTTGGTAAAGATTAAAGAAATATTAGTCATTCTGCCCCCGCACAGCCGCACGCCAAACGGCAGGCAACGGCCGGCCCCCGGGCCCCCGGCCTCTCCAGCGCTGGATGGCCCAGAGGCCGAAAACAAGGTTGAAGAACTTGCAACTTGAAAAGATGATAGTTACCAGCCCTGCATTACCTCAGGGGAAAACAAGAACTACTCTGTCATTCTTAAGGAAGCCAGATACCCAAGGACA
>NW_006159829.1:2359500-2375008 GCF_000334495.1 Tupaia belangeri chinensis | reverse complement strand
GTTGACGTGCTTGATTGAGCCAATGCACAGTGTATTTTGGATGGAAAATTCATTTGCGTGTTGTGATGGGAAAAAAAATTATAATAAAAAATAAACTATAAAAAAAAAGAAATATTAGTCATAATAAAGGCTATACTCATCTTCTGCAAACCAATGTACAGTATGTGTCAAAATACAACAAACTCCAAAAGGTGATAGTATTTTTATTATTCATTTTCTATACAAAATTTTGTAATAATTACCTCCCTTCTGTTACTCCTGAGGAACTCTGGGGAAGCTGAGAAAGGCACTCAATTTGTAACTGGAAGATGCAAAGGCGCCCCAGTTCTACCTGTGAAACAAAGAAAACACCATTTCACCATCCCGAATCTCAATGTCTTCACTTGTAAACGAGGACAATACTGAAATCTGTCACTTACTGGGTACTGCCTACATGCCATCCACAGAACAGCGGACGACAACACCAACAGTACAAAAAATACAGGCCCAGCTGCTGTAGCAGGGCCTGGCTCACATTACTACCTAACTGACTGAGGCCATGTGGAAGGCCTGGATCAGGCCTTGATGCACATTTAAAGGTGGGGATCATGGTATGCATCTGCAATCCCAGCCACTCAAGAGGCCAAGGCAGGGAGACCATGAGCTAGCTCACAGCCAGTGTGGGCCACATAAGGAGGCCCCACCTAGAAGAGCCAGGCATGGCAGTACACACCTGTGTCCCAGCACCTTTAAGAGGCTGAGGCAAAAAGATGATGACACAGCAAGAGGCTGTCTTAAAAAACAAAATACAGGGGCCAGCAGTTGGTATTCTGGTTAACTGATGGACTCCCACATGCCCAATTGCAATTCACATCCCAGACCTGGCAGCTTGCTTTCTTGTCCCCCCACTCTCCCCCCCACACACACACACCAGTCAAATAAAAAAAGAAAAAAGTAGTAATAAATAAAGTTAAAATTTTTTTTTTTTTTGGAGAGGTTTTTGCTACGGGGCGCATGCACTCTCGAGAAAGACAGAGAAAGAAAGATAGAAAGCGAGAAATCACCCCCCAGGGGGAATGGCCACGCCACAATCCCTTCTCCATTCTCCTCTTGGGATCTTGGGCATGCACACACATGTGCCTGGCACGAGCTTAAGCCACTGGGTCTTGAACTGCGTGGGTGGCTACATGGGAGTTCAGCGACATAGCCATTATGCTAACTACTGGGCCCAAGTAATTATTTTTTAAAAGCATTTAAGTAAATAAATAAAAATTTAAAAGATGATGTCATAATATTTACTTAAAAGTCTCCTATGTGGCAAACCTTGTTTCAAGTACTTTACTTTAAAAATACTGACTCATTTAGTTACCATTAATAATCAGTCTTGTGAGTTAGATATTACCCTCATTTTACAGAGAAAGAAATTAAAAGCAGGGACCAGCAATTAACATAATGGCTATGTCGCTGGACTCTCACGTAGTCGACCGCGGTTCACGTCCCGAACCGGGTGGCTTAGAACTCACGCCAGGTGCATGTGCGTGCGTGCCCAAGATCCCAAGAGGAGAATGGAGGAGAAGGGATTGCGGGGTGGCCATCCCCCCTGGGGGGGTGATTTCTCGCTTTCTATCTCTCTGTCTCTCTCTGTCTGGCGAGCGCACACGCCCTATAGCAAAAATCTCTCCCAAAAAAAAGAAAGAATGAAAGAAAGAAAGAAATTAAAAGCACAGAGAGGCTGAGAACTTATGATCACAAGGTCACATAGTTTTGTTTTGTTTTTTACTTTTTTTCCCATAGGGTGCTCATCAGGGAGAAGCAGTGAGAGGGAAAGTGAAAAATCACCCCCTATCACCCCCTACGGGAGATGGCCACTCTGCAGTCTTATCTCTTCCATTCTCCTCCTGGGATTTTGAGTATGCATGCACACACACCTGGCATGATCTTCAAGTCACCAGGTTGGCCATATGGGAGTCCAGCATCTTAACCAATATGCCACCTGCTGGCCCCAAGTCACATTGCTTTTTTAAAAAAAAAAATTTTTTTTAGAGGTTTTTGCTATAGGGCATGTGCACTCACCAGAAAGAGACAGAAAGCAAGAAATCACCCCCCCCCAGGGGGATGGCCACACCACAATCCCTTCTCCTCCATTCTCCTCTCAGGATCATGGGCACACACATACACACACACGCATGCACCCAGAGTGAGTTTAAGCCACCGGGCCCAGGACTCAAACGACAATTGACTATGTGAGAGTCAAGCAGTATAGCCATTACACTAACTGCTGGTCCCAACATTGCCTTTTCTTAAAGTTCATTTATTTCTTCCAAGAGAGAAATAGAAAGAGGTAGAGACAGAGAGACAAGAACACCACCCCCCCAAGAGGCTCTTCATACTGCAATCCTCAGCCAACCATGACCACATGCATGTGATAAGCTTTTGGTGATTACACAGAGACCCTGGGATGTGAACACAGGACTTTCGATACAGCTTTAGAATCGCTGAGCTTCAACACTTTTTTTTTTTTTTTTGGAGAGATTTTCACTGTAGGGCTTGTGCGCTCGCCAGACAGACAGAGAGAGACAGAGAGATAGAAAGCGAGAAATCACCCCCCAGGGGGGATGGTCACGCCGCAATCCCTTCTCCTCCATTCTCCTCGCGGGATCCTGGGCACGCACGCACACGCGCCCGGCGTGAGCTTTAAGCCACCGGGTCCGGGACCCGAACCGCGGTCGACTACGTGGGAGCCCAGCGACATAGCCATCCTGGGCACGCACGCACACGCGCCCGGCGTGAGCTTTAAGCCACCGGGTCCGGGACCCGAACCGCGGTCGACTACGTGGGAGCCCAGCGACATAGCCATCCTGGGCACGCACGCACACGCGCCCGGCGTGAGCTTTAAGCCACCGGGTCCGGGACCCGAACCGCGGTCGACTACGTGGGAGCCCAGCGACATAGCCATTACGCTAACTGCTGGTTCCCGAGCTTCAACACTTTTGAGAAGCAAAGCTGGATGCCAGAAGACAGCACAGTGGTTAAGGGCACGGTGGACTCCTACACAGCTGACAGCAGTTTTAGTCCTGAACCTGGCAGCTTGAAAATCACACCAGGTGTGTATGCATGCAAGCTCAAAACCCCAAGAAGAGAATGGAGAACAATTGATTACCATTCTCCCCAGTGGGGGCTCATTTCTCACTTTCCTTCTCATTGTCTATTGTCTCCCTCTAGCGAGCACATGTACCCTATGGCAAGAAAAAAAATCAGCAGCAAAGCTGGAAATCGTGCTTGAGCTGTCTGGCTGCAATCTGTGGTCTTTGTCAATTTGTGCAGTGCTTTCACCTATTTTGATTATCACTTCCGACAATCAGCTGCAAAGATGATTTTTACGATCTACATGTGACAGGTGCACAAAAGGAGGAACAGGGAAATTAAGTATCACACATAATATCACAGCTAATTGGCCAGCGACAGACAGAGCTGGGATATACCCCCGGAACTCGGAAACCATCAGCGCACACTCAAATCCACCACATGTAACATCACCTACAACAGAGCTACTAAAGCTTCCAGAGAGGAGTCAGGAAATAAGTCCCATCTGGCCTACAAAGGATGAATGAATCACAGTAAGGACCAAAGAGGCAAAGAAATAGAGAAAAACTATGAAGAATGCAAATAAGCTGCTCTCTGCCCATGCCACATCTTAATTCACCAACCTGAGGCACAGGAAGCCCTCTTGATGCCAGCCATCCTGCCCAGTAAAATTCACATGAAGCCACCACAGGGCAAGCTAGACCTGTCCCTGGTATTTGAGAAGGGCATCAAATCACCAGGAAGCAAACAGAAGGAACCACTGAATTAGGTCATACTACAATATGTAAAATAGAGGGAATATGAAACTTCTACCAAAAACGTTGTTTAATATTTCTGCCAATTAGATAAAACACGAGTTTCTTAAAACTTAATGGCATAAAAACTACCTCCTCTCATTATTTAAAAAAGGATTTTTTTAAAAAAGGAAATAAATATATTAATATCAATCTAAGCAGCATTGAACTAGAGTAGTTCCACAGGCTCTATTTAATGCCATTTCTTTCTCTTAAAGAATGATTTGTTCAATTTTATTTATTCATTCATTTATTTTAATTTGACTGGACAAAGAAAAAGAGAGAGAGAAATAAGAGGGAAAGTGGGAAAGCAAGCCACCAGATCTGGGATTCAAACCATGGCTGGCCATGTGGGAGTGTCCAGCACCTTAGCCACCATGACACCTGCTGGTCCCAATGCCATTTCTTATTTCTGTTTTAACACGCAGGAAATTAAAGCTAAAGCCAGATGTAGACACTGTTGGGAGATGAACTGCCATTAATTTAAAAAGTGAAGGGGCATCCCTGAAATCTGTAAGATGTGGTATTAGTTTTTCAAACGTAGTGATAATAGGTATGATGACACTAGAGAGGACAAGAAACTTACCAATATTTTCAACCTACCTATACATGTTATAAAAGAGAAGATTTTTTTTACCTCTATGACCATAACATCATACATATTAAAGGTAATCAGTAGTTATTTAATGTTAGCATTGTTTAGAGTAAATTTAGAACTTTCATGTTATTGAACATGCATATACAAACATCCACCTCATCACCATAATTTTTTTTCCTTTAACCCAACTCATCCACTGAGTGCTCTCCTTCTTTAGCAAACAGCAACAAAAAAACAACAGTGCTTTTCCAAGCGAGGGTACTAAGGCAGAGAGAACCAGTGAGGGAGCTATAAAGACTCTGGTTGGGCTGTTTTAACAGACACAGGATACCACCATGGTATGATGGTGTCAGGAGAACCCCTTGTGATGAATGTGAACTCCCTCTAAAACCCACATTTCTCAGCCACAAAGAGAAAACAATTAACTACACACACATATTATCCCTCATTGTGGTGTCAAAATGCAAACTGTTTCTGCAATTTGTACCTATCCTATTTTTCATTTTTTTTGGGGGGGGGAGGGTGGGTGGGGAGGTTTTTGCTATAGGGAGTGTGCGCTCACCAGAACAACAGAGAAACACAGACAGAAAGCAAGAAATCACCCCTCAGGGGGGAGGACCACGCCACAATCCCTTCTCCGTTCTCCTCTCAGGATCTTGAGCACGCATGCACATGTGCCCAGTGTGAGTTTAAGCCTCCGGGTCCGGGACTCAAACCGCGGTCGACTACATGGGAGTTCAGCGACATAGCCATTACGCCAACTGTTCCCAAGATCTATCCTGTTTTCAAGAAACAGCTGCAGTATCTAGGTGGATCCATTCCTCACACAGTCACATCCCAAGCAGCAGACCTGAGTAAGACAGCTGCTCTTCTCTCAAAGCACAGCTAAGCAGTGGTTGCCTTTCTTTGTCAATTTCCCTCCTTTACACTTTCAGTTTTGTCATGCTGGCATCAGTGAACCACACAGTTGGCTATGAGGGATCCAGCTGCCTTAACCTCCATGGCACCTGCCAACCCAGGCACACTCTCTTAGTTTTTCCATCAGTTAAATGAAGTTAAAAATGGCACGCAGGCTCAGGCACAGGGATGCACACTGGGAAGATGCTGTGTGCTCCACTGACTGGGACCTCCCCAGATTCAACTCGCAGTCCAGCCTAGAGGCCAGGTGTAGTGGCATGTGCCTGTCATCCAGCCATTTAGGAGGCTGAAAAACGAGGATCAGGAGTTTGTGGCTGGCCTGGGCAACACAGCAAATCCCTGTCTAAGAAAGCATGTAGTCACAGTTGGGAGACTAAGGCAGGAGATGTCCACAGTAAGACCCTGTCTTTAAAAAAGAAAAAGAAAGGAATCTACCTTTCACAATTATTACATAGTGAGTTAAAGATGTAAAGGGCTCTGGGAGTACCTAGCACACAATGAAGACTCCACATCACTGTGTACTACGATTTGTGTCTTCTGTGCTTATGCAATGAATTAAGCACTAGGGATACCAAAATATTTGGGAAAGTTCTAGGCCCCAAGGAATTCATAGCCCACAGGATTATTAGCATGTGTATCAGAGCACCCACAGTTCTAGCTCCTGGCAAACTGGTCTAATAAACCTCCAATAAAACACCTGCAAAGTTTAAGGCAGTTTGAGGATTAAACAATACAGAGGTTCATTTATAAAACTGAGAAATTAGGAACAGCCTACATGTTTAATAGGGGGGTAATGAATAAAGTCTGGAACATCAAAGTGAGTAACTATATAAGCATTTGAAAACAAAATTTTCTAAAATTTTTCATTACATTGGTCAATATTCTTTAATGAAAAAAAGCAATACATAATATAAATAGAACAATAAGGTGGGCCAATTGACAGTGGTGCAGGCAGTAGGGGTGCTGCCCCATGATGCTGAAGGCGAGGTGGGCCAAGGTTCTGAGCTCATGTTTGCTTCAGCACACGAGGTGCACCTGTGATCCTGGCCGGCTGCAGAGCTGGGGATTCAATAGCTGTGTGTGCAGACTGTCAAAGGTGCCTGTCTCTGTCTGTCATTCTCATGAAAGAAAGAAACTTCACCCAAAAGAAAGAAAGAAAGAAAGAAAGAAAGAAAGAAAGAAAGAAAGAAAGAAAGAAAGAAAGAAAGAAAGAAAGAAAGAAAGAAAGAAAGAAAGAAAGGAAGGAAGGAAGGAAGAAAGAAAGAAAGATGAGCTGCTCCCAATCCCACAACATACGGAATTTTAAGATATATTTTTAAATAATAAAAAAAAGTAGAGAATGTAGAGTAAATATATTAGTACAAAGCCAAAGAAAACTGCATCTACACAATCACTTTCTTACACAGGCACAGAATACCTCTAGAAGTTTACACAGACAGAGGTTGTAATTCCATCAGGAATTCAAAGAAAGAAAGAAAGGAAGGAAGGAAGGAAGGAAGGAAGGAAGGAAGGAAGAAAGAAAGATGAGCTGCTCCCAATCCCACAACATACGGAATTTTAAGATATATTTTTAAATAATAAAAAAAAGTAGAGAATGTAGAGTAAATATATTAGTACAAAGCCAAAGAAAACTGCATCTACACAATCACTTTCTTACACAGGCACAGAATACCTCTAGAAGTTTACACAGACAGAGGTTGTAATTCCATCAGGAATTCAGGGAAAGAAAAGTGGGTTAAGAGGGAAATTTATGACCCAGGTGTGGTGGTATGCTGACCACACTACTGCATGGGAGGCTGGAGTCACACAGGAGTCCTGGATTCAGCTCTCTGACCAGCCTGCACAAACCAGGAGCCACTGTAGTCATGCATGCCTATGAGCTTAGCTAACTCGGTGGCTGGGCAGAAGGACCATGACAGAGTGAGACTCTGAGACTCTGTCAGAAAAACACCTACCTCTGCCTGCCTTCCTACCCTTCTCTCTCTTAAGAAGAGAGAAATATTTACCATTCTTTTGAATTTTATATTACTTGGTTTTATTTTCTTTGAAAAGTAATAAATGAACATAAAAAGCAACTATTTTAAAGTAACAATATCTAGTGAAGTCCTTAACACTTTGGAATTAATACTTGTCTCAATTGCACATGGGTCAAAATAAAAGATCAAAAGATAATTAAAAAAATTTTAAAAACAGAATAAAATAATAAGACAAAGTCTTTAGCATGCAGCTGAAAGAATATTTCAGAGAGAAATTTATAAATTTAAGTACTTGTATAATTGAAAAAACACTGGGCCCACCAGGTGGGCTGGTGGTTAAGAGACTAGACATGGCCGACTCTACGGTTTGAGTCCCGAACCTGGTGGTTTAAAGATGACATGCACCACGTGTATGCATGCCCAAAATTCTGAGAGGAGAATGGAGAAGGGACTGTGGCACGGCCATCCCCCCCACCCCCGAAGGGGGGGATGATTTCTCACTTTAACTCCAGGGAGCACAGTGCCCTATGTCAAAAACCTAAATAAAAATAATTAAAATAAAATATAGAAAAGGAAAAAGCAACGATTGTTCGTGTTTTTACTTTAAGAAACCAGAAAAACACGAGACAATTAAACCCAAAGTAGAAAAAAAGAGAACCAGAAACATTGCTTATATCGGAGTATGGCGGGGAATGAAAAACAAGTAATGCTGATCCTGTGGTTAGTTAAAATTTGGTATCTTATTTATCACGGACCATTTGTATTAATTTAGTATTTATAAGATACTGAATTAAAGTGTCACCTACTTTGACTACTGAGTTTTTGGTGACCCTGTATTTTGTGCTGAAGACAGATGCTTCATCCTAGTACTAGCCCTGCCACAGTATTCACCTCACACCCCACTCTCCTGCACGGACCCCGTTCTCCTCAACCCAGACCCCACACCAGACCATGTCACCTGAGGGATCTGTGAAAGCCAATGTATGCTAACCACGATCACTCTAAAAGTTCCATTCTGAAAACAATAAAGATATTTAATATTTCTTTTTTCAAGGACCTGAACGACAGTAACTGATATTGTCAAATGTTTATCTACTTTAATTAAAACAATTACAATGCATTTTTACACTGGACAAGCAAACTTTTTTTTTTTGGAGAGGTTTTTGCTATAGGGCGCATGCACTCGCCAGACAGACAGACAGACAGAGACAGAAAGCGAGAAATCACTCCCCAGGGGGGATGGCCATGCCGCAATCCCTTCTCCTCCATTCTCCTCTCGGGATCTTGGGCACGCACGCACACGGGCCTGGCATGAGTTTTAAGCCACCGGGTCCAGGACGCGAACCGCAGTCGACTACGTGGGAGTCCAGCGACATAGCCATTACACTAACTGCTGGTTCCCAAGCAAACTCTTTTTTAAATTCTTTTTTTAACTGCCAGAAGTGCCTGAGAAATGGAGACAGACAGAAAGAGAGAAAGCACCCCCAATCAGGGATTTTTTTCCCTCCATTTCTCCATCCTATATGGATCTGAGGCACACACATACAAGTGTGTTTTTCAAGTCACCAGGGTCAGGATTTGAACCAGGGTCAGCCATGTGGAATCCAGCTTTTTTATGGACAATATGATGCACTACAGGTCCAGCCCTGAATCAGCAAACTCCGGGATGCATAAATGTCTGGACTTTAAAGAAGGCAACCATAACAACTTGTTATGAAAATTAAGGCTCAATTACAGATATCTGGACCTCCTACAGTGCAGGCAGAATACACATTCGCTCACTTTCATTCTGTCCAAGGACTCTAACAGCATCAACAACTAAAATCCACAAGCCACTGAACCTCATCAGGGCACTGCAGAAGAAAAGAGAGGTGGTCTTGCAAATGGCTAACTTATCAGGAGTCCTTGTTCCCCCACTTTTTAAGCAGGAATTTATCTTCAACAACTGTTAGTGGGAAAAAAGTGAACTGGGGAAGTTTCTGAATCTGAGACACATGTACGGCCAGCAGCAGAACAGCATTTCCTCTACAAAAACAGGGCAAGTACGACAATGTAAAAACCATCTATTTGAAGGCAGCAGAGAGCTGCTACAGCAATGAGAACAAGAAAGGCTAAAATGTCAGAGAATGCAAAAGAAAAACACAGAGAAGTTGAGCTGATCTTCTGCAGCTACTTTTACCTTTAGTATTTATTGGCTAATTTGGGGAACACAGAGGCTGTGAATCAGGGCTCTGCATCCACAGAAAATTGCTGCCAGAAGGCCTAAAAATCAGGAAAGGTTTTAGCAGACTAAATCCTAAAAGCAAATGCAGAATACTCACTGCAGCAAATGTAGAATACTCATTGCTAGATACTTCTCAGCAATATAAAGGAACCAAGTACTGACATACACTGTGACAGAACAATCCCGAAATGTGAAGCTAATGGTCAGAAGCCAGACGCAAGAGACCACACACAGTATGACCCTGTTATATGAAAGGTCCAGAGATGAGTATTTACAGGACACTGGGTTCCTTGGGCTGTGGGTCAGAGTAATGGGCAGTGAGTGCTAGTGGGTAGGGTTTCCTTCTACGGTGATAGAAGTGTTTAAATTGATAGTGGTGATTATTACTTTAAACAGTTGAATTGTGTGGTATGTGAATTATCTCAATTTAAAAAAAAAATAAGGTAAACAAAAAAGCATCTAATAAACAGTGAATGGAGATTTTCAACAGTCTTAAAAAATTGAAGTCCCAGATAAAGGAAGAAGAAGTCAATATAAAATAAGAGTTAATGACAAGACAAACATATCCAACAAGGAAAAGAGAGCAGGAGGCATCTGGAAATAAGTTTCTAGAAAATCAACCAGGAAAAAGAGAAATACAAACCAATTTTTAGAAGAACTATAAACTCTATAGAAATGAAATTGTAAGTGTAATAATTCTTTGCTGTGCCCTGATTAAATTTACGAGAAATAAATATGGTTTCCTCGGTCATTCTCCATAACCTAACCCTCAGACAGGTTTTCCCAAATCCGTAAAGAGCAACTCCTTTGTCCTGGTTACCAATGAAAATACCTGGGCATCACCTTTGGTTCCTTTCCCCTAGAAAGCTTTCTTCTAACCCAGAAACAAATTACATCAGCTCTACATTCCAGCACACCTGGACCCACCCACCCTCACCAGTGCACTGCTGCCACCTGGGGGTACACCCAACATGACCCTCGCTTCCTGCACACCTGGAGTTTTCTCCTGGCACTCTCTTACTGCACCTCGCCACAGTCTGACCTTCTGTGCCTCCTGCACAACCACCAGAACATGGGAATGCGGGAATGTGTCTCCTATGAAGTGCTATGCCTCTCCTCAAGCAGCTCCAGTGGCTTCCCACTGTGCTCAGAACAAAACCCTACAATGGGTTAAATACCCTAAGATTGAGAACCATCCAGGGGAAGTAACACCTCCCTAACCTCTCAGCCTCAAGTTTCAAAAAACTAACATTAACCCCATCTTATTTTGTTAAGTCTCTGCTACAATACTGGTGAGGCTTTCTAACCATCTGTTATAGACTTATTCTTGTTTTCTGCGTGTAAAGTTCACATCTAAAAACAACTCACTCTCTCGCCTCTCTAGCAAGAGTTTTATTTTTAAGGGAGATTTTTGCTATAAGGCATGTGCGCTTGCAGGAGAGACAGAGAGAGACAGGAAGAGAAAAATCAGCCCTCCCCTCCCCCAGGGAATGGTCACACCACAATTCCTTCTCCTCCATCCTCCTCTTGGGATATGGGGCATGCACGCACATGTGCCCAGCATGACTTGCTTTTTGTTTGTTTTTGAGAGATTTGTTTTGCTACAGGGTACATGCACTCACCAGGGAAACATAGAGAGACATTAAGAAAGTCAGGAGGAGAAGGGATTGCAGCATGGCCATCCCCGTGGGGGGTGATTTCTCGCTTTCTGTCTCTATGTCTCTCTCTGGCTGTCTGGCTAGCGCATGTGCCCTATAGCGAAAACCTCTCAAAAAAAAAAAAAAAACAAAAAAACAGAAGGGAACCAGCAGTTAGCGTAATGGCTATGTCGCTGGACTCCCACGTAGTCGACCGCGGTTCACGGTTCGCAGTTCACATCCCGGACCCGGTGGCTTGAAACTCATGCAGGGCGCGTGTGCGTGCGTGCCCAAGATCCCAGGAGGAGAATGGAGGAGAAGGGATTGCGGCGTGGCCATCCCCCCTGGGGAGTGATTTCTCGCTTTCTGTCTCTATGTCTCTCTGTCGGTCTGGCAAGCGTACGCGCCCTATAGCGAAAACCTCTCAAAAAAAAAAAAAAAGAGAGAGAGAGAGAGAGAGAAATCACCCCCCAGGGGTATGGCCACATCGCAATCCCTTCTCCTCCATTTCTCCTCTCAGGATTTTGGGCACATACACACACATGTGCCCAGCATGAGTTTAAGCCCCTGGGGTCCAGGACTCCATCCACTGTGGACAACGTGGGAGTCCAGCGATATAACCACTACGCCATCTGCTGGTCCCATCTGGCGTGAGTTTTAAGACATCAGGTCAGTGACTTGCACTGCAGTCCACCACGTGAGAGTCTAGCAACATAACTACTGCACCATCCATTGGTCTGAGGTTTTCAACTGGGATTTTCAAGGAAGGGAAAAGAAAGGTGGGGACAGAGGAAGAGAGATGTAGAAAGGAAGGGAGAAAGACAGGTATTTTTGACAGTCTGGTGACTTGGAATCCTCCTGTCCCTCCCCATCATACCTAGCGAACCTAGAACCAAACCTGGGCCTTCCCACAGTCGCAGCCTCAGGCAGCAGCATTCAAATGCCTGCGCCCTGAAGCTGGGCCTCTGCTGGCTCCTGATTACTATCTGTACTCACCACCTTTAAGCCAAACCCTCACAGAACACAAGGTCTCCCTTGGACCAACACGTCTCTTCTCAGCAATGACAACTATGCCCCTTTCCAAAGCACAAGTGCGTAATCTGGCCAGCATTTCAAATGAGTTACACTCAGATGACTGAAACCCATGTTTCCTGGAGTTAAAAAACAACTTTATTCAAACACACTTCCTAAAGTTTTAGTATGACATTCATCAGGCAGCTTTATCTCCGTAAGTGCCATCAGCAGAAAGGGCAGAGCCTACCTTACAAGGAATTCTTTCTCAAAGAGTGAGAAATCTGGCAAGCAAGCGACACCCTGTAAAACAGCAGTGCCTAGAGCCAGGGGAGGTGCCTGTCCAGCACCGCTCCTCTGTGTATAGACAGCACCCCACTTCACCCCAGAGTGCTGTGATTTCATTCCAATGGCGGCATGTCCATGACAGTGCACCTCTTCTCCTCCAACACTACACAATCCTGCACCAACCCGCTGAAGTACTCCAGAACCCTGACCCAGGGAACTGAAGACCAGCCCAAGTCATCCCAAGACTAGATGGAGAGAGGGGAGGTGACCGGCCATGCAGAGAGAAAGGGAGGGAAACATGGCAGCATCATGTGAGTCCTGATCCTGGGCACAATGAAACCAGTTCAACTCCTAAATTCTGAAAGGCATAAAATGAAATATTTCCTTTGTTTTTGCTAATATAGTGAAATTTATAAACCATAGACCTACAAACTATCAATATCCTAATCCCCAAAAGCCATCCTAAAAGAATTACTCTCCCAGGACCAGCAGTTAGAGTAATGGATATGTCACTGGACTCCCATGTAGTCAACAGCGGTTCGAGTCCTGGACCTGGTGGCTTAAACTCACGCCAGGCCCGTGTGCCCAAGATCCCGAGAGGAGAATGGAGGAGAAGGGATTGCGGTGTGGCCATCCCCCCTGGGGAGTGATTTCTCGCTTTCTATCTGTCTGTTTCTGTCTGTCTGGCGAGCGCACACGCCCTACAGCAAAAACCTCTCAAAAAAAAAAAAAATTACTTTCCCATTCATTCTGCCAAGATCTACCTAGTGAGCACCGGCTACATGCCAAGCACCTCTGGAGATAATATGAATACCTCAACGTACACAGTATACCAAGCAGAGGGTATGTAAGGAACATCTAGCAACTGGCTCCACAGGCATGAGGCTAAGCGTGCCTGTGGCACAGGCAGGCTCCTATGGCCCTTGTCTTTATACACCTGTACACATATCTGGCAGTGTACGGACCCGGGAAGGGAACCCCTACCTCACAGAGTGTCTGCAGATTTAATTTCAGTAGGTCCTGCCAAACTACTGTCCAAGCAGGTACACAATTTAGTGTCCCATCTGTGGAATACAGGACTGCTACCTAACAGTCCAAAGACAAACTGAAACGGCTGGCTCTGTAATGCAGTGGTTACGTTCTACATGCACTGGGAGTCAGATCCCACATAGCCAATCACACTTTGAATCCTGGCTCTAGTGGCTTGAAAAATATGCTGACTAGAATCAGCAAGTGGCGTGGTGGTTAAGATGCTGAACACTCCCACATGGTCAAACATAGTTCGAGTCCCAGACCTGCTGGCTTGCTTTCTCACTTTGCCTCTCTGCCTCTTTCTCTGGTCAAATTAAAATAAATGAATGAATAAATAAAATAAAATAAATATGCTGAGTTTGTGCATGCATGTGCCAAATCCTGACAGGCTGGAGAAATGGAGGGAAAAGGATTGCAGCATGATCACCCAGTTGGGGGACGCTTTCTCCCTCTCTCCCAAGTACCAGGTAATGCATGCATGCCGGGGGGGGAGGGGGGGGGATTGAAACAAGCGTATCAAAATAGTGGCATAACCCCTCAGAGAAGGTTTTAGTGGCTTTAAAATATAGTTAACTTGACTGCACAGCCCATGTTGAGGTAGAAAAAAAGAAGTTTAAAGAAACCTTAAACTGTTTTTTATTTTTATTTTTTAATTCTGCTAGAGGGTGCATGTACTTGCTGGAGACAGAGAAAGGGAAAGTGAGGAAGGACTCTCCATGAGGCACGGTCATTCCACAATCTCTTCCCCTTCATCTCTCCCTACTTTTAGAATCGTGGGGCGGACACATACACACACACAGAGCATGTTTCTCAAGCTGTTGGTTGGGTTTGGAACTCAAACCACGTGGTTGGCCACATGTGACCCAGCCACCTCAACTATGCCAAGGACTGGCCTTTTTAATTTTTTTAATTAAAAAAAATATTACCTGCATTTATTTATTTATTCATTCTATAAGAGAGACAAAGTAAAGAAGGGCAAGAGGGAGGGAAAGGAGGGGGAGGAAGAATCCCTGAATGGGGCACAAAAAGACCACTACACATCGAAAAAGACTTCAACCAAATACAAAGGGAACTTTCAGGCACATTTTTTTCACCCAGGATGCTACAATATCCCTGTCCAATGACACTGTCACATTTCAAGTGCATCTTTCATTGATCCAAGAACCTCGATCCATTTCAAGAACAAAATGTGGGAACCAGCAGTTAGCGTAATGGCTATGTCGCTGGACTCCCACATAGTCAATCGCGGTTTGCATCCCGGACCCGGTGGTTTAAAACTCACGCCGGGCTTCTTTTCTGAGAGAACACCAAACGGCAGATGACTCCGGTGCAGCGGAGGGCCCGGAGACCCTGGGGGTCCTGGGATAGGAGGCCAGGGTGGCTTCCATGGAGGCTTCGGCAGCGGCCCCCGGGGGCAGGACCGGGGCTGGGGCCGGGGCCACGGGCAGGGCTGCAGAGCTCGCGGAGGCAAGGCCGAGGACAAGGAGTGGATCCCGGTCACCAAGCTGGGCCGCCTGGTCAAAGACATGAAGATCAAATCCTTGGAGGAGATCTATCTCTTCTCCCTGCCCATCAAGGAGTCTGAGATCATCGACTTCTTCCTGGGAGCGTTTCTCAAGGACAAGGTTCTGAAGATCATGCCCGTGCAGAAGCAGACACGTGCTGGCCAGTGGACCAGGTTCAAGGCATTTGTTGCCATCGGGGACTACAATGGCCATGTTGGTTTGGGCGTGAAGTGCTCCAAGGAGGTGGCCACTGCCATCTGAGGGGCCATCATCCTGACCAAACTCTCCATTGTCCCAGTGCAGAGAGGCTACTAGGGAAAACAAGATTTGCAAGCCCCACACTGTCCCTTGCAAGGTGATCAGTCACTGTGGCTTGTGCTGGTGTGCTTCATTTCCACCCCCAGAGGCAGTGGCCTCATCTCAGCCCTAATGCCCAAGAAGTTGCTGCCGATGGCGGGACTT
>NW_006159829.1:2349961-2357164 GCF_000334495.1 Tupaia belangeri chinensis | reverse complement strand
TTCTCTCTCTGTCTGTCTGGTGAGCGCACGCACCCTATAGCAAAAACCTCTCCAAAAAAAAAAAAAAAGAACCAAATGTCAGTAATTCTCAAACTGAAACTCCTTAACCTTTTCACGTTTCCAATGGCAAATGTAAGCAGCCAACACATGGGGCCAGCAGACGGCACAATGGTTTATGTCGCTGGATTCCCACATGGTCAACCAATTCAAGTCTTGGACCTGGTGGCTTGCTTTTGTCCTTTCTCTCTCTCTGGTAAAATGAAAAAACAACAGTAATAAATAAAATTAAAACAAATCTTTTTGAAAAATGAATGATGGGGGACCATCAGCGTAATGGCTATGTCGCTGGACTCCCATGTAGTTGACGCAGTTCACGTCCCGGACCCGGTGGCTTAAAACTCACGCCGGGTGTGTGTGCGTGCATGCCCAAGATCCTGAGAGGAGAACGGAGAAGGGATTGCACCGTGGCCATCCCCCCTGGGGGGTGATTTCTCGCTTTCTATCTCTCTGTCTCTGTTTGGTGAGTGCACACGCCCTATAGCAAAAACCTCTCCAAAAAAAAAAAAAATTTTTTTTTAAAAAAAATGAATGATGGGAGAGTAAGAAACGGTAAAAATACTTTGAAGCATTTAAAATATCTTTTTATAATCATTATTGTATACTTTTATACTTACTTCCTGGGAAAATTACAATTTACATCAGCTGTGGTTAAGAATTTCCACACCTTATGCTGCTGAAAATAAAGTTATGACATGAGTTTGTCTATATAAAGCTTGTTCAAATTAAATAAGAGGGAATGTATGTTTATTTTTATGCTATAAATACAGATGAAGTATACATAAATACATAAATATGGGTGGCTTAAAGCATATTCCTTTAATTGGCACCCATGAATTTCTGCCTAAGAGTCACCTTTCGTTTAAAATTTCCTGAAGTCTATTTCCTAAGCTTTTTTATATTTGATCGTATCAAATATCTGTAAGTAAATAACAGAAATTTGAATTATCCTAACAAATTAATTAGGATTTCTCTAACCAGAAATCAAAAACAATAGCAGCATCGCTAGCAGCAAGTCCGAAGTAAAATGTAACTGCGAGTTCCTAGTCCAGAGACACATCAAGGACATTTCTGTTTTTAAACGTGACCACCAGGCATAATACGCATTTACCACAGCACAAGCTCCCACGCAGAATCTGACTGAAATGATTTCTCCTGTTGAGAAGTATACTCAGTCCGATCTCATTCTTAACACTGCAAGCTCAGGTGATCTCCCTCTCATCAGACAGTTACCTAAGATGGCACAGCCTCCTCTTTGGGGATATCGATCCCAATCTACTATAAAGCTGGGATATCTGTATCTCCCTTCAAGCAAAGCCAGACATTACAAACACAGGGTGCCCCTCACCCAGACCTCTGGCTTTAGCTGAAGAAATGACTGCACCGTCATTTGGGTGAATGCCTGGCAACAGCCACAATTAAGTCCTAAAAGAACAACAGCTGTCTGGACGGTTGCGTGAATGCCATGCAAACATTTAACCATGCCTGTTTACCCCCTTTCTACCAATAAAATCCACTATGAACTCACTCTATTTTCATAATCAGAATACTATCATCACCAAAAAAAATGCCACACAGTGCCCTCCTCCCCTCCCCACCTTCTAGCCTGCTGACAGAGGCTACTGCTCGGATGGCAGGACCACAGGAAGGCCTAGGCTGGGTTCCTGGCCTATCCTAAGAACCCTATCCTAAGAACCAGATATGGGGGCACCAGCATGTGGTCCCAGCTACTTTAGAGGCTAAGGGATGAGAATCGCGACACAGTAAGACCCTGTCTCACACACTCCAGGCACCCTCCATCGACCTGACCCTGCCAGTCCTGAACAAGCTATCATTTCAGGTTGCCCAAATCCTCCCAGTTCAGTCTACATACAATTCCAGTATGGAGCCTGGTTCTGGGGTGTCGTCCCTACAACCCAGACATCATTACTCTTCTACACTCTCTTCATTTCAAAGCAGATGTCTCCAGTAGATAAAAACTGAAGAACATACAAATGTATTCACCTGATGGTGCATCATTTTATAAAAGGTTTCACTTTGGTACTGGGGATACTGTTCTGGCATTCATTATGAACAATAATCTCAATTCCACAAATTAAAAAAAGAAAAACATCTAGGGCCAGCTCCTTGGACAGTAGTAAAGTGCTGTTCAAGAAAAGTATGAGCCCTCTAGTTTAAAAAAAAAAAAAATTAAAGCTTATTTTCTAGGTCAAATAAAGAAGTGATAGTTCAATGAAAAATGAACACATACAATACTTTAATTTCCCTCCCATACACTACAGTGGCTTTTTAAGCAACAGTTTATTGGGGGGACATGCTCAATAGCTGCTCCACAGGACGTCAGAGTACCACGAAGCAGGGACCAGAAAGCAGTGCCCCAGGAGAATGATACTCTGAGATCGCATGGGGGACGATTCCTGGCTCAAGTCTGGAGACCTCCCTGACTACACCAGGCACACACGTGCCCATATTTCAGATTGGCTGAAGGCTGGGAGAACTTTGTCTCAACCCTGGTGAGGGTTTTCTCTCTCTCATCAAGGCAACAAATAGATTTTTTTTAAAAAAAAGTTCCACAAGGCAAAAAACAATCCTTATGCATACTTAAAAAAATTTTTTTACAGACATTTTTGCTATAGGGTTCATGGACTTGCTAGGGAGAAAGAGATCTCGTTAAGAAGAAATCAGTCTATGAGGGACAGCCATGCCACAATCCCTTCTCCTCCAAACTGCGGGGTTTGGGGCAAACACGCACACATGCCCAGCATGAGTTTCAAGCTGCCAGATCTGGGACTCAAATCACGGTCAACCATGAGTCCAATGCCTTAACAACTATGCCAGCTGCTGGTCCCTTGTTTCGATTTTTATTTCTTCCACAAGCAAGCAAAATAGGGACCAAAAGATAAGCATCCTCAAAGGGGTTTTTGGGAATTTTTTTTTGGGTGGGGGGCAGCACAGGGAGGCATGTGCTCACTATGGTGTGGGGGTGTGGGGAGAGAAAGCACTCCCAGAAGGGCCATGGTCATACTACAATCCCTTGTCCTCCACTTCTCCTCCTGTCAGGATTTGGGGCATTCTCACTCATGCTTGGTGTTTTTTTCAAGCCACTAGGGCAGAGATTTCTTCCCCAGCTGGCCATGTGGGATCTAGCTCTTTAACCAGTAGATCATGGGGCCAGCCTCCCAAGAGGGGTTTTGATGTGGTAGTCCACCCCCAGCTTCGTTCAGCCCTGGGCATTGAGCATGCACACAGGGGTCTCCAGACATGAACTGGGAACTTTCCCATGTGGTTCACCTTCATAGTGTCACACCCTGCAGCTGGGTTACCTACAGCCCCTCATATGTACTTTCAAGACTTAATTTATAATCATAATAATCTTTAAGCTCTTAGGGAGGCTAATTTTTATTATTTACTGTATACATTCTCAAATCATTCCTAGCAGTTTAAAATATAATCATTTCCGGGAAGAGCAGATGGCGTAAGAGTTATGTCGCTGGACTCCCACATGGCCAATTGCGATCTGAGTCCTGCACCCAGTGGCTTCAAACTCACGACGGACATGTGTGTGTGCATCCCTGAGACCCCAGGAAGAGAACAGAAGCGAAGGGATTGTGGTGTGGCCAACCCCTCGGAGTGATTTCTCACTTTCCTTCTCAATGTCTTTGTCTTTCTCTAGTGAGCACATGTGTCCTAAGGCAAAAACCTCTTTTAAAAAAAAAAGTGTGTGTGTGTGTGTGTATAATCGTTTCCTACAATTATAGCTGATTAACTAAAAAATAGAGATAAAGACCATATAATTAAATTTGTACCATCAATATCAGAGACAACATTTTGAAAAGCTGATAAAACTACTCTTCTCCAGAACTACAAGGGTATGAACAATATAGAAGAATCTTAATTTAACTCTCAAAATGTCTTTTATTTGTGCTAATTATATGACCTCTACAATATACAATCTCATTATACAAAGACAAACATCACGATAAAGCGTTTAGGCCACAAATAAATCAGATTGCCTAAATCAACCAAAGATTCCAAGATTACTTATTTTCCAAAACAGTGCCATATTGAAATCTACTCAGTTAAACTTCCTTGATACCTAGTAACAGAAAAATAAAGTTAAGTCCAACTGGAAGTCCTTCTAGCTCAAATGAATGTGGTGTGTGTGTATCTGTTGCATATACATGTGTCATTGTTTCTTTTTATTTTTTAAATTTGCTACAGGGCATGTGTGCTCACTGGAGAGAGACAGATAAAAGAAAGTTGAGAAATCACTGCCCAGGGAGATGACAAATTGCAATCCCTTCTCCTCCATTCTCCATACACACATGTCCGGTGTCTTTTTCAAGATACAGGGGCCAGGATGTGAATAGCGCCTATCAGCCGTGTGAGATCCAGCCGCCTTAACCACCCCACCACCTAGCTGGCCTCTCTTCTTTTTAAAGTTTCACGTCTTGAGGAATAGCTTACACACAGTGAAAACGAGCTGTTCTGACATTCAGCTGTATAACCACCAAGCACACTGAGGACACAGACTATTTCCATCACCCCAAGAAATGCCTGTGTGTTTCGTGTACACAATTCTCTCCTCACCCCTGCCCCCAGCCTAAGGTAAGCCTGATGTGATTCCTGTTCTTGGATTTGCCTTTATCAAAATGCTATATAAATGGAATCAGTCTTTGGAGGTTCACCTACTTTGCTGTCTTCACTGGGATCCTTTTTATTGCTTAGGATTCCACTACAGAGGTATCTCATTATCTGTTTATCCACATGACAGCTGATGGTCATTTGAGTATTTCCAGCCATTTAGGAATAAAGCTACTGTATGTAGTAACACAGAAGTCTTGGGGTGAACATGTTTTCACTTCTCTCAGGTGAGTATACAGAAGAAGGACTGCTAAGTTATATGACATGTGTATGTTCAGCTTTATAGGAAACCACCGAACTGGTTTCCGGAGTGGCTAGAATGTTCTACATTCCCACCAACAAAGCACAAGAGTTCCACTGGGTTGTTGGGAAAGTCATGACACATTCTGCATAGAAAGATAGAAAATAGGGCATGACTTTCCAGACGACCTCGTAGTTATTCACCTCCTTGTCACCCAAACTGAACATCTGTCTGGCTTTAGTGCTGGCATCACAATGGGGTGCAACAGCATCTTATGGTGGCTGTGACTTACACTTTCTAGTGACTGCTGAGGTTGATCATCTTTTATTTGTTTATTGTCACACACATGTAATAGATGGAATGTCCCTTCAAATCTTTTGGCCATCTTTTAGTTGAAATTTTTACTGAGACATCTATCCTATTTAAGACAGTATATCAAAGGAAAAAATGCTTTAAAAAGTTTGTAGATAATTCTCAGTGGTTTCAGTTTCACTCTGAAGGTTTTGGAGAAACAAAACTATGAAATAAGAAAAAGAAAAGAAAAAGAAAAAGAAAAGAGAAAGAGAAATCTAACAATAAAAAACTTTAAAAACTACCAGCAGGTGGCATGGTAATTAAGGCGCTGGACTCCCTCCCACATGGCTGACCCATGGTTTGAGTCCCAGACCTGGCAGATTTCTTTCTCACTCTTCCTCTTTTCCTCTCTCCCCCATCTCTATCTCTGTCTCTCTCTGGTACATGCACATGCCCTATTGCAAATTTAAAAAAATAATATATAAAATAATTCTTTTTTAAAAAGGGGGATATCGGGACCAGCAGTTGGCATAATGGCTATGTCACTGGACTACCATGTAGTTGACTGCGGTTCAAGTCCCAGACCTAGTGGCTTAAACTCATGCCGGGCACATGTGCGTGCGTGCCCAAGATCCCAAGAGAATGGAGGAGAAGGGATTTCGGTGCCATCCCCCTGGAGGAGTAATTTCTCGCTCTCTCTCTCTCTGTCTCTCTCTTGTCTTTCTGACAAGCGCATGCACCCTATAGCAAAAACCTCTCCAAGAAAAAAGTGGGGAGGGGGCAGTCACTAAAAGATGACTCCAACAAACACCTACTGTGAAAGAGAGGCTTCATGCACAGTGATGTATGAAACAGAGACAAACTACTCAACTGAATCATCAAGAGGCTTTGGGCTTCTGGCCATGAGGCACTACGGAGGGTTGGCCTAAGAGCAAGGGGTTAAAACATAGGGGTTAACTAACTAGTGGCCAGGCTAATCCAGCATTTGCCCTCATATAAAAATCCTAACAGGGGGATCAGCACGTGGCATGATGGTTAAAGTGCTGGTCACTCCCACATAGCCGACCACACCACAGTTCATGGACCTGGCAGCAGCTTGATTCCTCACTTTCCCTCTTTCTCTTTCTGGTCAAAATAAAAATAAATGAATGAATAAATAAAATAAAATAATTTTTTAAAATCCCAACAGTATTTATCTAGAAAATAAAGCAAATGTTTCTAGCATGGATGTTGACATCCATAGGAAAACCCTTTTCATTTTGTGATTTAGGGCCCGTAGCCTACTAAGAGCACACTCTGAAGCAGAGCACTTCAGTTATGAATTCCCAGCAGGAGAGCGCTAACTCGACAAACTGCCGGTCCTGCTTTCTCACATGTTTACAGACAAGCAAAGACCATCAGAAATACAAGAATACCACTTTCCCGAAAGAAAACTAAATACCAAGAAGAACAAAAGGAAAAACAACTTGGAAGTTAAAGCTATGGAGAAAGCTGAAGAAATTTAAAATGGGCAAGCAAACAAGTAAAACTCCTTTGACCAAATCCAGCAAGGTTTGTGATCCTTAAAAACAGATGCTCATAAAGGCTGGCAGGTGGCGTGGTGGTTAAAGACACTGGACTCCCATATGGCCAACTATATAGTTCAAGTCCCGAACCTGGTGGCTTGCTTTCTCACTTTCTCTTTTTCTCTCTCATCAAATTAAAATAAAGTTAAATAAAATAATTCTTTTAAAAAAACAGGTGCTCACAAAAAAGAGACAGGGCCCAGCCAATGTGGTGGTTAAGGTAGCTGGATCCCACATGACTGACTGTGTGTAGTTTAATTCCCAGGCTCACTGGCTTGGAAAATGCACTGAACACATGAAAGTGCATACCCAACATCCCAAAGAGAGAAATGCAGAAAAGAAGATTTTGGTGTGGCCATCTGCCATAAAGGAGTGCTTTCTCACTTTCCCTTTCTCTAGCCA
>NW_006159829.1:2291511-2338182 GCF_000334495.1 Tupaia belangeri chinensis | reverse complement strand
CACAGTCCCCTCCTCCCCTCCCCCCCTTCTAGCCTGCTGGCAGAGGCTACTGCTCGGATGGCAGGACCACAGGAAGGCCTAGGCTGGGTTCCTGGCCTATCCTAAGAACCCTATCCTAAGAACCAGATATGGGGGCACCAGCATGTGGTCCCAGCTACTTTAGAGGCTAAGGGATGAGAATCGCGACACAGTAAGACCCTGTCTCACACACCCCAGGCACCCTCCATCGACCTGACCCTGCCAGTCCTGAACAAGCTATCATTTCAGGTTGCCCAAATCCTCCCAGTTCAGTCTACATACAATTCCAGTATGGAGCCTGGTTCTGGGGTGTCGTCCCTACAACCCAGACATCATTACTCTTCTACACTCTCTTCATTTCAAAGCAGATGTCTCCAGTAGATAAAAACTGTAGAACATACAAATGTATTCACCTGATGGTGCATCATTTTATAAAAGGTTTCACTTTGGTACTGGGGATACTGTTCTGGCATTCATTATGAACAATAATCTCAATTCCACAAATTAAAAAAAGAAAAACATCTAGGGCCAGCTCCTTGGACAGTAGTAAAGTGCTGTTCAAGAAAAGTATGAGCCCTCTAGTTTAAAAAAAAAAAAAATTAAAGCTTATTTTCTAGGTCAAATAAAGAAGTGATAGTTCAATGAAAAATGAACACATACAATACTTTAATTTCCCTCCCATACACTACAGTGGCTTTTTAAGCAACAGTTTATTGGGGGGACATGCTCAATAGCTGCTCCACAGGACGTCAGAGTACCACGAAGCAGGGACCAGAAAGCAGTGCCCCAGGAGAATGATACTCTGAGATCGCATGGGGGACGATTCCTGGCTCAAGTCTGGAGACCTCCCTGACTACACCAGGCACACACGTGCCCATATTTCAGATTGGCTGAAGGCTGGGAGAACTTTGTCTCAACCCTGGTGAGGGTTTTCTCTCTCTCATCAAGGCAACAAATAGATTTTTTTTAAAAAAAAGTTCCACAAGGCAAAAAACAATCCTTATGCATACTTAAAAAAATTTTTTTACAGACATTTTTGCTATAGGGTTCATGGACTTGCTAGGGAGAAAGAGATCTCGTTAAGAAGAAATCAGTCTATGAGGGACAGCCATGCCACAATCCCTTCTCCTCCAAACTGCGGGGTTTGGGGCAAACACGCACACATGCCCAGCATGAGTTTCAAGCTGCCAGATCTGGGACTCAAATCACGGTCAACCATGAGTCCAATGCCTTAACCACTATGCCAGCTGCTGGTCCCTTGTTTCGATTTTTATTTCTTCCACAAGCAAGCAAAATAGGGACCAAAAGATAAGCATCCTCAAAGGGGTTTTTGGGAATTTTTTTTTGGGTGGGGGGCAGCACAGGGAGGCATGTGCTCACTATGGTGTGGGGGTGTGGGGAGAGAAAGCACTCCCAGAAGGGCCATGGTCATACTACAATCCCTTGTCCTCCACTTCTCCTCCTGTCAGGATTTGGGGCATTCTCACTCATGCTTGGTGTTTTTTTCAAGCCACTAGGGCAGAGATTTCTTCCCCAGCTGGCCATGTGGGATCTAGCTCTTTAACCAGTAGATCATGGGGCCAGCCTCCCAAGAGGGGTTTTGATGTGGTAGTCCACCCCCAGCTTCGTTCAGCCCTGGGCATTGAGCATGCACACAGGGGTCTCCAGACATGAACTGGGAACTTTCCCATGTGGTTCACCTTCATAGTGTCACACCCTGCAGCTGGGTTACCTACAGCCCCTCATATGTACTTTCAAGACTTAATTTATAATCATAATAATCTTTAAGCTCTTAGGGAGGCTAATTTTTATTATTTACTGTATACATTCTCAAATCATTCCTAGCAGTTTAAAATATAATCATTTCCGGGAAGAGCAGATGGCGTAAGAGTTATGTCGTTGGACTCCCACATGGCCAATTGCGATCTGAGTCCTGCACCCAGTGGCTTCAAACTCACGACGGACATGTGTGTGTGCATCCCTGAGACCCCAGGAAGAGAACAGAAGCGAAGGGATTGTGGTGTGGCCAACCCCTCGGAGTGATTTCTCACTTTCCTTCTCAATGTCTTTGTCTTTCTCTAGTGAGCACATGTGTCCTAAGGCAAAAACCTCTTTTAAAAAAAAAAGTGTGTGTGTGTGTGTGTATAATCGTTTCCTACAATTATAGCTGATTAACTAAAAAATAGAGATAAAGACCATATAATTAAATTTGTACCATCAATATCAGAGACAACATTTTGAAAAGCTGATAAAACTACTCTTCTCCAGAACTACAAGGGTATGAACAATATAGAAGAATCTTAATTTAACTCTCAAAATGTCTTTTATTTGTGCTAATTATATGACCTCTACAATATACAATCTCATTATACAAAGACAAACATCACGATAAAGCGTTTAGGCCACAAATAAATCAGATTGCCTAAATCAACCAAAGATTCCAAGATTACTTATTTTCCAAAACAGTGCCATATTGAAATCTACTCAGTTAAACTTCCTTGATACCTAGTAACAGAAAAATAAAGTTAAGTCCAACTGGAAGTCCTTCTAGCTCAAATGAATGTGGTGTGTGTGTATCTGTTGCATATACATGTGTCATTGTTTCTTTTTATTTTTTAAATTTGCTACAGGGCATGTGTGCTCACTGGAGAGAGACAGATAAAAGAAAGTTGAGAAATCACTGCCCAGGGAGATGACAAATTGCAATCCCTTCTCCTCCATTCTCCATACACACATGTCCGGTGTCTTTTTCAAGATACAGGGGCCAGGATGTGAATAGCGCCTATCAGCCGTGTGAGATCCAGCCGCCTTAACCACCCCACCACCTAGCTGGCCTCTCTTCTTTTTAAAGTTTCACGTCTTGAGGAATAGCTTACACACAGTGAAAACGAGCTGTTCTGACATTCAGCTGTATAACCACCAAGCACACTGAGGACACAGACTATTTCCATCACCCCAAGAAATGCCTGTGTGTTTCGTGTACACAATTCTCTCCTCACCCCTGCCCCCAGCCTAAGGTAAGCCTGATGTGATTCCTGTTCTTGGATTTGCCTTTATCAAAATGCTATATAAATGGAATCAGTCTTTGGAGGTTCACCTACTTTGCTGTCTTCACTGGGATCCTTTTTATTGCTTAGGATTCCACTACAGAGGTATCTCATTATCTGTTTATCCACATGACAGCTGATGGTCATTTGAGTATTTCCAGCCATTTAGGAATAAAGCTACTGTATGTAGTAACACAGAAGTCTTGGGGTGAACATGTTTTCACTTCTCTCAGGTGAGTATACAGAAGAAGGACTGCTAAGTTATATGACATGTGTATGTTCAGCTTTATAGGAAACCACCGAACTGGTTTCCGGAGTGGCTAGAATGTTCTACATTCCCACCAACAAAGCACAAGAGTTCCACTGGGTTGTTGGGAAAGTCATGACACATTCTGCATAGAAAGATAGAAAATAGGGCATGACTTTCCAGACGACCTCGTAGTTATTCACCTCCTTGTCACCCAAACTGAACATCTTCTGTCTGGCTTTAGTGCTGGCATCACAATGGGGTGCAACAGCATCTTATGGTGGCTGTGACTTACACTTTCTAGTGACTGCTGAGGTTGATCATCTTTTATTTGTTTATTGTCACACACATGTAATAGATGGAATGTCCCTTCAAATCTTTTGGCCATCTTTTAGTTGAAATTTTTACTGAGACATCTATCCTATTTAAGACAGTATATCAAAGGAAAAAATGCTTTAAAAAGTTTGTAGATAATTCTCAGTGGTTTCAGTTTCACTCTGAAGGTTTTGGAGAAACAAAACTATGAAATAAGAAAAAGAAAAGAAAAAGAAAAAGAAAAGAGAAAGAGAAATCTAACAATAAAAAACTTTAAAAACTACCAGCAGGTGGCATGGTAATTAAGGCGCTGGACTCCCTCCCACATGGCTGACCCATGGTTTGAGTCCCAGACCTGGCAGATTTCTTTCTCACTCTTCCTCTTTTCCTCTCTCCCCCATCTCTATCTCTGTCTCTCTCTGGTACATGCACATGCCCTATTGCAAATTTAAAAAAATAATATATAAAATAATTCTTTTTTAAAAAGGGGGATATCGGGACCAGCAGTTGGCATAATGGCTATGTCACTGGACTACCATGTAGTTGACTGCGGTTCGAGTCCCAGACCTAGTGGCTTAAACTCATGCCGGGCACATGTGCGTGCGTGCCCAAGATCCCAAGAGAATGGAGGAGAAGGGATTTCGGTGCCATCCCCCTGGAGGAGTAATTTCTCGCTCTCTCTCTCTCTGTCTCTCTCTTGTCTTTCTGACAAGCGCATGCACCCTATAGCAAAAACCTCTCCAAGAAAAAAGTGGGGAGGGGGCAGTCACTAAAAGATGACTCCAACAAACACCTACTGTGAAAGAGAGGCTTCATGCACAGTGATGTATGAAACAGAGACAAACTACTCAACTGAATCATCAAGAGGCTTTGGGCTTCTGGCCATGAGGCACTACGGAGGGTTGGCCTAAGAGCAAGGGGTTAAAACATAGGGGTTAACTAACTAGTGGCCAGGCTAATCCAGCATTTGCCCTCATATAAAAATCCTAACAGGGGGATCAGCACGTGGCATGATGGTTAAAGTGCTGGTCACTCCCACATAGCCGACCACAGTTCAAGTCCTGGACCTGGCAGCAGCTTGATTCCTCACTTTCCCTCTTTCTCTTTCTGGTCAAAATAAAAATAAATGAATGAATAAATAAAATTAAATAATTTTTTAAAATCCCAACAGTATTTATCTAGAAAATAAAGCAAATGTTTCTAGCATGGATGTTGACATCCATAGGAAAACCCTTTTCATTTTGTGATTTAGGGCCCGTAGCCTACTAAGAGCACACTCTGAAGCAGAGCACTTCAGTTATGAATTCCCAGCAGGAGAGCGCTAACTCGACAAACTGCCGGTCCTGCTTTCTCACATGTTTACAGACAAGCAAAGACCATCAGAAATACAAGAATACCACTTTCCCGAAAGAAAACTAAATACCAAGAAGAACAAAAGGAAAAACAACTTGGAAGTTAAAGCTATGGAGAAAGCTGAAGAAATTTAAAATGGGCAAGCAAACAAGTAAAACTCCTTTGACCAAATCCAGCAAGGTTTGTGATCCTTAAAAACAGATGCTCATAAAGGCTGGCAGGTGGCGTGGTGGTTAAAGACACTGGACTCCCATATGGCCAACTATATAGTTCAAGTCCCGAACCTGGTGGCTTGCTTTCTCACTTTCTCTTTTTCTCTCTCATCAAATTAAAATAAAGTTAAATAAAATAATTCTTTTAAAAAAACAGGTGCTCACAAAAAAGAGACAGGGCCCAGCCAATGTGGTGGTTAAGGTAGCTGGATCCCACATGACTGACTGTGTGTAGTTTAATTCCCAGGCTCACTGGCTTGGAAAATGCACTGAACACATGAAAGTGCATACCCAACATCCCAAAGAGAGAAATGCAGAAAAGAAGATTTTGGTGTGGCCATCTCCCATAAAGGAGTGCTTTCTCACTTTCCCTTTCTTTAGCCACTACACGTACCCTCTAGCAAATTTTTTAAAAATAAAATAAAATAAATAAAAGAGAGAGACTCATAATAACAAAATGATCACCAAAATGAAAAACAATATGCTGGGACCAGCAGTTAGCGTAATGGCTATGTCGCTGGATTCCCATGTAATCGACCGTGGTTCGAGTCCCAGACCCGGTGGCTTAAAACTGAAACCAGGCACATGTGTGCGTGCGTGCCCAAGATCCTGAGAGGAGAATGGAGGAGAAGGCACTGCGGCGTGGCCATCCCCCCTTGGGTGTGATTTCTCGCTTTCTGTCTCTCTGTCTCTGTCTGTCTGGCGAGCGCTCGCGCCCTATAGCAAAAACCTCTCCAAAAATAAATAAATAAATAAATAAATAAATAAAAACAATTATGCTGATTTTTAGAGTTCAATCCATGAGCAGCCTCCAGAACACCTGACCAGGGACACAGATTTAATTCAAATGCTAAAAATTCTGACAAGTAAAAGTAATAACAAAAACATAAAAATAGGACAAAGGACAGGCAGACACAAGAGAAGTGGAGGGGAAAAACCAATATTCAGGTCAATGCTATCTTTATCTTACAGAGGAGTGAAGATACCCAGACAAATCATTGACCCAAATAAAAGACATTGTTAAAATTACATAAACCACTTTTAAAAGGAAAGTGCACATACAAACTCTCCGACTAGGACAGGTACAGGAAGAGATGTAGAGAATAGTCTAAGTAAGCTAAATCCTTATATTCCAAATCAGGAAAATCAAGAGATCACTTAAAATTGAGAAGCCACAAATAGTAAGATGTACACATAACGAAGTGTCAGGGAGGTTACTACAAGAGTCTAAAATGGAAAATGGTTAAAGAAGATGAATATGGAGGCTGGCCCTGTGCACTGGGAGGTGGATCCCACATGACAACAGTTCGAATCCCAGCCCAGGTGCCTTGAAATACACACCAGGCACATATGCACACGTGCCCAGAATCCTGTTTGAAAGGCGGGATGGAGGAAGAGGGACTGCAGCATGAACACGCCCTCTTTCTCTCCCTCTGGCAAGCGCATATACCCTCAGGCAATTAAAAATAAGTAAAAAGACAATTATGAGGAATGGAACTAGGGGATGAGAAGACTATTGAAAATTGTTCCTTTTCATCTTAATCACATCTATTTGATCTCTCTTAACTCTTAATCACATATAAATACACACATACATACATACACCGCCTAGTCCATCTCCACTGCCCCCAGCATAAATCACACTCCCAAATATGATTTGGAAACCTCACAATCAGGCCACTGCTTCTCAGCCATTCTCTGTTCTCCCCAACCACAGCCACTGCTCTAGCAGAAAAGCTGCATACCCCCAAGCTCTCTTCTAGCTGCCATGCCAACGCACACCTACTAGTCAGGACTCTATGAGGGCACCACATCCCCTGGGAGCCCGTGCTGACCAAGTGGGTGGCATGGACCTTTATGAACACTTCCAGAGCAAAGCACTATCATCTAGCCCACATTAAACTGCCTGCACCCTGTCTCTCAAATACACTACCAAAAGTAGACTTCTGTGTGAACAAGAGCCATGATCTGGCAATCTAGCACCTTGAGAAAAGAGCCCCCAAACTTCAGAATCAATCTATCTCATCTGCGCTCACCTGCCCTGGTGCAAAAACAGACACTTTCACTCAGAAACACGGGGGTGTGCCACAGGGTCTCAGGGCAGCCCTCCTTCCTGTTCACGATGTTCAACTTCCTGGACACCCAGCAATGCAACTCCTCCCAAACTCTCTGTTGCTCTCCTAGAACTCTGATAATTCTGAAACACCTCCCTCACAAGTTTTTGCCGCCAACACAACAGCTCAAACCCACGCTACAGGGGTTCAACTGAATTTAGGGAGTTTATAACGGGGTGCTCAGAGAAATCAAGGGGACTGGTCTCAGTTCCACATCCAGTAAGGCTCTGGGTAGGAAGCCATATTTACTTATATGGCCTGACTATCTGTGCAGAATGGGGGTGGGAGGCTGTATTACTGGAACACGGGTCATGAGGCTACTTTCCTGAGTTAATATATTTTCAAATGCTGCCCACCCCCCAGATGAAAAAAAGTCAAACCAGGATGAGTATATTTTATCCTAGTGCTAAAAAATGTCAACGAGTCAATGGGTTATCAAGAGCTGGCATGTCACTTTACCTGTCAGGTTTACATTCAGCTGCACATTACACAACACACGGTAACTTCTCTATGAAATTGTCTTGTGCTCCATACTAATGAGGAAAACATTTTATAATTAACATTACAAGAAAATTCTATTTCAGATTCTCTTTTGTTTGGATCTATTAAGAAAAGAGAACTCAGGAACAGCAGGTGGCATAAATGTTGAGAGAGCTGGATCCCAAATAGTCAACTCTGTGATTTCAGTCTGGGCCCACAAGCTTGACAATCACATTGAGCACATGTGTGTGCATGACCAAAATCCTGAGGGGAGAATGGAGGAGAAAGGATTGAGATGTGGGCATCCCCCCGGGAGTGATTTCTCACTCCCCCTCCTCATGTCTTTGTCTCTCTCAGGCAAGCATACATGCTCTATTGCAAAAACAAACAAACAAACAAAAAAAAACTTACTTTGTGACAAGCATTAAACATTATTCAGTCAGCATTTGGTGAAAAAAATTCACTGTGGGTTGAGATGAAATAACAGAAACTACCCTCAAGGACTTTTAAAAGCAGATTTGCACCCAAACAAATAAAAGGCACTGTTACAGGGAAAAAGGTGTAAGATGGATGGGGGAGGGGGAAGCAAAGAGCAGGCTGTATCAGTTGTCCACATCTGTCATAGCACAGGCTTCTCCTTTGCCCATAAAGGGCTGCAGGAATTAGACAACAGGAGCCAGATTTCTAGGCCTTGCTTGCAAACTGAAACAGTACAATGTAGTCCCTTCCCTCTTATCTACTGCAGAGACAGAAGGGGATTTGGGAGAAGGAGAACAAAGGGAAAAGTAAACTATACCTCACATGGAAATGGAAAAACAATGAGGGCCCTTACTCAAAGACACCCGCCAAAGTAGAATTCAATACTGGTTAAAATTACATGAATTCTGACTTCATGGAGTCTGAGTTATGCTTAAGTATTGGGTTGCTGGAAAAGTCATGACACATTTTTGGATAAAAAAAACATAAAAAGTATGTCATAACTTTCCCAACTACCTAATATTTACTGTAGCAACATATTGGTAAAACAAGAAGCTTAGCAATGCCAACACCCCAAGAGAGATTTATGGACTTTCTATATACCTATCTGTCCTTGATTTACCACCAGACCTAGCCAAAAAACTGTCTTTAGAAATAAGACAAACTGGGAACCAGCAGTTAGCGTAATGGCTATGTCACTGGATTCCCATGTAGTCGACCACGGTTCATGTCCCGGACCCAGTGGCTTAAAACTCACGCCGGGCACGTGTGCGTGCGTGCCCAAGATCCTGAGAGGTGAATGGAGGAGAAGGGACTGCGGCGTGACCATCCCCCTTGGGGGGCGATTTCTCGCTTTCTGTCTCTCTGTCTCTGTCTGTCTGGTGAGCGCACGCGCCCTATAGAGAAAACCTCTCCAAAAAAAAAAAGGAAAGAAGACCAACTGAGACGGACTCTCAATGCTATAATTTCCCACTTGTGGAACGAGAACTAAATTCCACAAGCTATGGACTACCAAATTACAAGCTGTCTGTTCTCTCTAGGAATGTTCCTTCATCAAAACAGGGACCATGCCGCTAACTGCCAAGAATGTTCATTGTTAAACACATTTCTCACAGCACTTTATACAATCCCACAGGGAGAATCTATACTGACTCCCTTTGTCAGATGAAAAAACTAGGTTTAGGTAGATTAAATATTATGATTAAGATTAAAATAGTAAATAAGTAGCTAAGCCAACACCTGCTGGATCCAGAGTCCATGAGAATAAGGTACTAGTAACGATCACACACTGACACCAGAACAAATCTGAATGCCAGCTTTGCCATTTACTAATTAATAACCTTTAACCTTTCTATATTTTGGCTTATGCAAATATAGATTATGGGAGAACAGTAAACCTTACTCAGAAAATTACTGTAGGAATTCAATCAACAACTGCAACTTGAGTGTTCACAATAATGGGCGGGCCCTGTGGCCCAACAGTTAAAGGAAGCTAGATTCCACATGGCTGACCACAGTTCAAGTCCCAGCTTGAGCAGCTTGCACAAACACCAGGCAAATGTGTATGCATGCCCCAAACCCCAATAGGATAAAGCAATGGAGAAAAGATTGCTGCATGACCATATCCCATTAGGGGTGCTTTCTTCCTTTTTCTGTGTTTCTCTAGTGAGCAACCATGTTCTCTGGCAATTAAAAAAAGAAAAAGTGTTTATAATGTACTAAACACTATTCTAAGCATCTGTTATTGCTATATTAACTACCATCATTATACTACCTGCCTGTATCAGAGAAGTCTATCAAGTCTATCAAGACACATAGTAAGCACTAAGCCACATGTGTCTCCTCCCTCGCCTACCCTGCAAAAGCAACTGCCTCCTGTTTCTACTCTACATCAGAGACCCTGAACGTGAAAAACACAAAAGAAAAAATACAAAATATAAGGGCGAAAAAGAATTATACTCACAGTTCAGAAGGCCACAGTAATTCCGTGAAGAAACAAAATGACTATTTAAAAATATTCTTAGTTTCTCTTTCCTCTTGCCATAGTACTCAGAGGGAACCTGAAAGACAGACAAGATGCAGCTCACTGCTTTTTCCAAGTTCTGTTGTGTTCACGACCCCATGTGTGTTTCTTCACTACCTACCATGCATTCTTTGAGGAATAAAAAAAATTTTGAGGCCGGTCTTCAAATCCTTATTCTAGTTGGAGAAAATACATGCAGGGGCCAGTAGGTGGCACAGTGTTTAAAGCACTATACTCCCACATGGCCAACCACAGTTCTAGTCCTAAACCTGGCAGCTTGCTTTCTCATCACTCCCCCCACACTTCTCTGCGTCTCTCTGGTGAGCACACCTGCCCTATAGCAACTTAAAATAATAATAAAAATAATTATTTTATAAAAAAATACATATGGAATGACTGATAACTATTAAAACATCAACAAGCATAAACTGATCTGTCATGTTGGCTGGTTAAGTTAGGGGTGCGATACCAAACAGAAAAAACATCTACCTTACTCCCTCCCAACTAAAATTACATTAAGGAAATGTAAAAAAGATAGGACACTTAAAGAATCAAACACATGGGACAGCAAGAACTGAAAGGAGAACAAGTGACAAAACTTGAAGCTGTGAGAAAAGCCTCTAATACAGAAGACAGAAAACAGAAAAAAAGAAAAGGAAAAAAAAACTGGGAGGAAACTGAAACTGTAAAAGATTAAAGCACAGCAAATGACTCAGCAGGTCCAAGCCAGCCAGACCGTAGGCCAGCAGCCAGCAGCCAGCAGCCAGCAGCACTGATGGCCAAGTCCACCCACAGGGCAGAACCTGCGGAGCTGGTCACACTAACTGCACACAAAACTGGGGGTAAAGAAGAAAAAGGCCAAACAAAGATGGAGGCTGGGTGAAGGACATCTATCCTGCAACAAATTCACTCTATGCCTTTATATGACCCCTCTCCCCAACCCAGAAGACGACTCTGGAAAAAGCAATGTTTCAGACAGAAGACAACCTGACGAGGCATACCAGGGGTGGGTTTAGTCACTGAGTACACATTCTAGCTCCCACCCCACCTTCTGCACACTCAGCTCCCAGAATTCAGGTAGCTGGATCTTTACCCTGAAGGAAAGAGACTGTTAGACCATCTATCCTTATTAGGGATTCTGATCGGCTAAAGCAAAGACCTAAAGATACCAACACTGAGGATTTCCCAACAGATGGCCTGTCCAGAATCTTTTTTTTTTTTTTTTTGGAGAGATTTTTGCTATAGGGCACGTGTGCTGGCCAAGACAGACAGAAAGAGACAGAGAGACAGAAAGCGAGAAATCAGCCCCCACGGGGGATGGCCACGCCGCAATCCCTTCTCCTCCATTCACCTCTCAGGATCTTGGGCACGCACGCACGCACACGCACCCAGCGTGAGTTTAATTAAGGCACTGGGTCTGGGACTCGAATCATGGTCGACTACTTGGGAGTCCAGCGACATGGCCATTACGCTAACTGCTGGTCCCCCCAGAATATCTTGATACAAAACAAAGTCAAAAGGCCTTACATCCATGTGCTTAAAGTGTCCAAAGAACTTCTTGATTCACCACTAGGAAATAATTACCAGACAAGTGAGAAAAGCCTCTTACATAAAAGAGACCCACACAGACAGGGGGGAAAAAAAGGGTGAGTGGGTGGGATAAGACCTGGAAGAAACAAATGATGCCAACAATCAATAAGCCTGAGATACAAAGATCATGTAGTCATAAAGAAGAGGAGACCGTGGCTCTCCGCTCTTCAAGAGGAGCCCGTGGCTCTCCGCCCTTCCCCGTTCAACAGACAGCCACATCTACTGGTGCAGGGCTAGCCATCCTGGAGCCATGAGGGTGAGGTAAATGGATTTGACCATATTGGGCATCTGGTCACCACGGTTGCCTTTAACCCTGGCAAAGTAGAAGTTCTCGCCATCAACAATCCCTTCATTGACTTAAACTACATGGTCTACATGTTCCAGCATGATTCCACCCATGGCAAGTTTGACGGCACTGTCTAGGCTAAAAACAGGAAGGTTGTCATCAATGGGAGGTCCATCACCATCCTCCACAAGCAAGATCCCACCAACATCAAATGGGGGTGACGCTGGTGCTAAATATGTTGTGAAGTCCACCAATGTCTTCACCACCATGGAGAAGGTTGAGACTCTCTTGAAGGTGGGGCCAAAAGGGTCATCTCTGCCCCTTCCGCCGATGCCCCCCCCATGTTTGTGTGGGCGCGAACCACAAGAAGTATGACAGCTTCCTTAAGACTGCCAACAATGCTTCCTGCACCATCAGCTACTTAGCACCCCTGGCCATGGTCATCCACGACAACTCTGGCATTGTGGAGGGACTCATGACCACAGTCCATGCCATGACTGCCACCCAGCAGACTGTAAACGGCCCTTCAGGGAAGTTGTAGCATGATGGCCATGGTGCTGCCCATAACATTATCCTGGCATTGACTGACACTGCTAAGACTGTGGGCAAGGCCATTCCAGAGGTGAACAGGAAGCTCACAGGCATGACTTTTTATGTCCCCACCCTGCAACATGTCCTAGTCACAGACCTGACATGCCACCTGGAGAAGGCTGCCAAATATGATGAGAAGGTGATGAAGCAGGCATCGCGGGCCCCCTGAAGGGTATCCTGGACTACACCAAGGACCAGATTGTCTCTGGTAACTTCAACAGTGATACCCATTCCTCCACCTTTGATGTTGAAACTGGCATTGCCCTCAACAACCACTTTGGCTAGCTCATTTCCTGGTATAACAATGAATTTGGCTGTAGCAACAGGGTGGTAGACCTCCTGGTTCACATGGTTTCTGAGGAGTAGAACCCCAGACCACCAGCCCTAGCATTAGGACGAGGACAAGAGAAGTTCTTGGCTGCTGGGGAGGCCCTGTTCCCATTCAGTCCACATCACACTGAGAATCTCTCCTCCTTGACACATTTTCCATCCCAGACTCCCTGGAGAAGGGGAGGGGCTCAGGGAGCCCTACTTATGAACCATCAATAAAGTACATTGTATCAACCAAAAAAAAAAAGAAAGAAAAGGAAAAGGAAAAAGAAATATAAACTATTTTGAGGCTTTGATTCTTATTTATTTTGTTTAGTTTTGTTTTGCCATAGGGCACATGCACTCACCAGGGACAGATAGATAGAGATAGTAAAAGAGAAAGTAAGAAATCATTCCTCAGGGGGAATGGCCACGCCACAATTCCTTCTCCATTCTCCTCCTGGACTTTGGGCAGGCACGGAAACACACCCAGCATGATTTTCAAGTCACCAGGTCTAGGACTTGAGCCATGGTCGGCCATGTGGGAGTTCAACACCTTAACCACCACGCCACCTGCTGGTCCCTAGATAGCTCTTTAGGACCAAAAAACAAAAACAAGAGAGAAAGAGAGATACTGTATAAGGCAGATTATTACTGCATTCCCCCCAGCACCAGAGAGAGCCAATTATCCTGTATCATTCACTGAAAAAGTTCTCCTTCTTCATTGCTCTACAGTGTCGACTTTGTCACTGATCAATCACTGATTACAATTATACCATGAGTCCACTCACATAAAACTTAAAACTAAGCACAAGTTAACCCTTATATTGAGGACACATAATAGGGAGCAAAACTATAAAAGAGAAATACTGTCACAGAAGTTAGGATGGCAATACTTAATGGAAGAGGAGAAAGAGGCTGGCACTTTTTTTGTTTTACTGAATATGGTTACACATGTGTGTATTATTTTTTAAACAAAAAGAGTGTGTGGGTCATGGTACAGTGGTAATACACTGCTCTAGAGCAGCCGACCACCATCTGAACCCCAGGTCAGTCCACCTGAAGTAGGCAGGGCACACACTCAGAATCTAAAGGTCCCCTCTTTGCCCACCCCCAACACCCTGCTAAGATGAATAAAGAGAGAAAAAAAGGAGGCTGCTCTATTCTCCTTGGAGACGGTGGGTTTCCACATATAATCTATATATTTATATTTCTACTTTGATTCTTAAAAAGATATGATCATGGGACCTGCAGTTGGCATAATAGTTATGTTACTGGACTCCCATGTAGTCAACCATGGTTCAAGTTCCAGACCTGGTAGCTTAAACTCACACCAGGCACATGTGCATGCATGCCCAAGATCCCAAGAGGAGAATGGAGTAGAAGAAACTGTGGTGTGGCCATCCCCTCGGGGGATGATTTCTTGTTTTCTGTCTCTCTGTTTCTCTGTCTTTCTGGTGAGCACACGCCCTATAGCAAAAAACTCCCAAAAAAGATGATCATGCTCATGAAAAAAGACTAGAAAAATCTTTTAAAATCCTACCCATGGTTATCCCTGGCAATTTACTGATAGCTATTTTTTGGGTGCAGCTTTTTTTTTTTTACAGGTTCTAGAATTAACGTGTATTGTTGCTGTCAGAAGAAGGAAAAACACACTATAAATGTGATTTTAATCTTAAAAAAAAGGGGGGGGGAGTGGTCCAGGGAAGAAGGAAAGGCTGAAACAACCCACCAATGCTCTGCACCAGGTGGCAAAGGGGCAAGGCATGGCCCCAGGGCAGGGCTACAGCAAAAGCTACAGATTTGCTGAGGTCACACAGAGCTTAGCTCTTCACAAACCCTCTTTACAGAAAAGAGGGCTTTTAAATGAACTGTGCCTTAAAGTTTAAAAAGCAGCAGAGTCCTGAAAAGCCCCCTGAACTCAGGTTCAAGACACCAAAATTACAGTCCTCCTTTTATCGTGTCCTGGTTTGGTCACTGTGATCAGTTCATCCATTCTCTCTGTTCACTTCCCTTGAAGATGGGAAAATAAAGTATATTTTGGTTAGCTTACAAACAGATCAAGCAGCCAACTCTATGGCCATAAAATTTCCATTTCATTTACTATTTCCCATAAATGTATCCAATTCTGAAAATAATTCAGCTACTATATCTCCCAGTGAAAACTCAACTGTAAATGCAGTGATTCCTTTAAATTTAGCACTACAGGGCCAGCCCATGGCCTGGTGGTTAAGGTGACTGGATCCCACATGACCAATCACATGGTTTAAGTCTCAGACCCAGTGGATTGAAAACGCGCCAGGTACGTGTGCATGCGTGCTCAAAATCTCAAGAGGGAGAAACCTAGCAGAAGGGATGGCGGTATGACCATGCCTCATGAGGGGTGCCTTCTCCAGCAAATGCACATGGCCCCTAGAAAACTGAGGGGGGGGGTGGGAGGCAAGAGTTTAGCACTACGACTTCAACACTCAGTCCCACCAAGTCAATACTGATCAAGAGAGCTCACCTAACAAAAACTGCTTGTAACTCGTGCCTCCCCACTCACGCACTCTGAGGAGCCTAGAAGACCCATCACACAGCACGTGTGGCTCCAGAATATTCTCCAGTCTAAGGACTAAAACAGACACAGGTTTAAAAATTGGAGGCACTACGGAGGAGGCAGAGCCCGGCCTGGCGAGATGGCACCCTCCGGGTTGCTTCGCCCCCCTCTCGCAGCTGCTGGCCCCCGCCAGGCTCCCAAGTGGCTCTCCAGCACAGTCTAAGTTCTTACTTGCGAGACCTGCCAAACAAGAGCCCCAACTGGCTGAAAGTTGGGCTGACCTTGGGCACCTCGGTGTTCCTGTGGCTCTACCTCATCAAACAACATAATGAAGATGTTTTAGAATATAAAAGAAGAAATGGGTTGGAGTACAAACACAGCATACACCACATAGTGATTGTAGCAGTTTCTCTGGATTCACCAATCCAATGATTTGTAAATGTGGGGAAAAAAAGGTATTTGTGAATTATATCAAGTTAGCATTTGTGTTTGCATCATTACATTAAAAAATGAAAATACTTGTGTTCTTCAAATAGTACATATTGTGTCATCTGGTAGAAAATGTCAGTTGTAAAGCATGATAGATGCATTTCAGTATAGAAGGTACCATCTAGTAACAGAGTCAGTGATAAAGACACATTGGTTAAACAACGAATAAAAACTTGTTTTGGAAATTAAAAAAAAAAAAAATTGGAGGCACTGTAGGTGATAAGTCTAGTGCACACATTTCCACCCTGATCTTTATTTAGGTTTTTGCCTTAGGGTATGTGCGCTCATGGCAGAGAGAGAGGCAGAGACAAGGAAAGTGAGAACCCCCCACCCCCGGCATGGCCACACTGCATTCCCTTCTCTATTGTCCTCCTAGGATCTTGGGCACACAAGCACACATGCCCCACATGATTTTCAAGTCACCGGGTCCAGGACTCGAACTGCAGTCACCATGTGGGAGTACACAAAGTGTCACTAATATCCACCCTCCTTTTGAGCACTGGGACATTGCTCTCTCATGGCGATCCTACAAATAGGCCTTTCTGGCCTCTTACCCACTTAAGCTTCCTCTGCTTGCCCCTTCCTTCATACCAAGTACTTCTAAGTACTCTCTCTTACCCTCCATAGCTTCAGCTATATCTGTCTCCTGAGGAATATTAAACTGAAATCTCCAGCACACAACTGTTGCCGAACTGTACACGGAACTAAACCACTAGTTTCCTGCCTCCTTCCCATCCCTCCCCCAGTCCCTTCTATGGCATGGGCACAATGAACTGCTCTCCTTTGAAGTGTCATGCTAGGCTGCTGCTTCTGCTGCAAGGCTCTTCCTGTTCACCCTGCCTACTCCTAATCACCATTCAAAAGTCAGTTCAAGTGGGGAACCAGCAGTTAGCATAATGGCTATGTCGCTGGACTCCCACGTAGTCGACCGCGGTTCGCGTCCCGGACCCGGTGGCTTAAAACTCACGCCAGGCGCGTGTGCCTGCATGCCCAAGATCCCGAGAGGAGAATGGAGAAGGGATTGCGGCGTGACCATCCTCCCCTGGGGGGGTGATTTCTCGCTTTCTGTCTCTCTGTCTGTCTGGCGAGTGCATGTGCCCTATAGCGAAAAAACCTCTCAAAAAAAAAAAAAAAAAAAAAAAAAAGTCAGTTCAAGTGTAACCAGAAGCTTTGCTTGACCCTCCTCCCACCTGAGACTCATGTGGATGCACGACCCCTTACACACACCCCTATCACAGCATTCACCTACTAGGCTACAAGTGGTTGACTTCTCACTCACACAACTGGAATTGCTTTGTGGAGAGGACAATTTCTCATTTAGCTATCACTTTTCAGAGCCAAATATAATGCTTGCTATAACATTAGCAATGCAACTGTAGCAATTAGACAGTAAGTTACAAATTGTATGCAATATACCACACAGGCATATGCTACAATAGGCAAGCAAGTGGGACTAGAATTCAGACATACAGGCATCAGCTGCCCTTAAAGGGTATTAACTACTCTCAGGCTGCCCTGTGGCCCAGTCATTAAGGGAGCCAGATCCCACATGGCCAGACACAGTTGGAACATACATCCCCCAAATCCCAACAGGATGGAGAGATGGAGAGAGCTGCCGCATGACCATGTACCCCTGAGAGGTGTGTGCTTTCTCTCACTCTCTCTGGCAATTAAAGAGAGAGAGCGAGCTTAAACTATTCTTTATTCCTGAGAAAACAAATATTTATCCTACATCTTCTTTCTCCTCTAAAGATGAAAAGTTCAACAACAGCTTACAGAACTTTGAGAGTCTAGCCACCACACTATCAGACATGGAACCCAAGATCTGATGATGTTTACTAGTTCATACATGCACACATGCATGTGCACACACACACACACACACACACACATATGGCAGAAAATATCCCCTTTTTTACAGTTGGTCTGGTTTGTCATTCTACAACCCGTATGTCCTATTTACTGGGTCACTGGAAAAGTCATGATGTATTCTTCTATGCAAAAATGCATCATGACTTTTCCAAAGAGGCAATATAAGCACCTCCGTGCCTATTCAAATGCTTTTTTCGAGTGCCTCCCCACCCCCACTACTCACCCTCTCCCTCATGCAGCCTCTGGTATCTACAGTTGTCTACTCTATTTCTGCGTCTTCAAATCTTTACATTTCGGCTGCAGAGTACAGACATGTGCTCTACACTGAGCAAGGACATACATGTTTGTCTTTCATAATCTGCCTTATTTTTAAAATGTGAGCCCTTTATGGATCTGTATGTCATTCTTAAGCACAGACTTACCTGTATCATTTTAATTTTAGTATATGTGCTACCAAGAAGAGCACAGAGCTTACTTTATTGCAAAAAAAAAAAAAAAAAAAAAAAAAAAATCTACAGTCTTTCCATAATACACATTTTCATGAACTTTTTGAAGATCCCTCATATATAATCAAAATCCTTAAAATTACTTTGCTCCAGATGGATGAAGAAAAATTAAACTTGGCTTATTATATAGTAAAATATATTCTTATCTCTCTGAAGCTATTCTCAGATGGATACTCCCTGCCCATTCTTTATGAATGGAGGTATTTTTAAATAAGCAATAAATAGAGCTTCAGGCTGCTCAGAGCCCTTTCCCCTTTCTAACCTGCAAACTGAACTGTTGGCCATCACCACTCTGTCTGAGCTTCATCACCATGTGGTGCTCCTCTCCTGACCTTGCTCACAGCATTCTCCTATCAAACCACAGTCCAACTCGGGCAGCCCCGTCACTCATGTCTCACTAACTCTGCCTCCCAGTACTACTTATAAACATAACTGCTTCACATTTGTGGGGTATCTGGTATGTTAGCTCTGTAACCCTCACAGCCTAAACTAGTTACTATAATTATTTCCATTTTACACAGACAGAAACTAAGGCTGAAAGAAGTTAATCAATTTTCCAAGGTCACAAAGCAAACACTAGAGACCAGGGATTGAAATACTGGCTTATCAGCACTCAAAATCACACTGCTATCTGGTTTCCCAAATTATCCGCATAATGTGACTCTTAAAATAAACATGATCTGGGCTTTCCAATGCAAGAAGGACGAAAAAGCTCTACCAAGAGCTGAGTAACACTCAATATGACATACCAGCAAATTTCAGAAATCGGACAAATGTAAGACATCTGGCAGGAATGAAGCAAGTTGGCTGAGCTCCTAGAGGAGAAAATGCCTATTGGGTGCTAACTGCTATATGAGGCTCAAAGCACCTTCCTCAACTCTTAACAACCTAACAATTTTTGTCAGCTATAAAGTACTCCACTCTCCCAAACACAGGCCATTTCATATGGGTCTCCCTTTTTCAAAGCTCAGTCTACCAATAGTTTCTGCACTTAGACAAGCTGTAACCTGTATTCTGAAAGAACACAAGTCAGAATTAACTTCCCGAAAAATAAAGAATGTATATGTGATTATGAAAATCATCCAGGCAAACAAAAGCTCCCTTATGCTTCAAAATAACTTCCTAGCCAAAAATATTTTAATACTAGACTGTGGAGCGGCTAGGGGAGAGATACTGGTCTTGTTTATCTCTGGGCCAGTGCTTGGCAGGTTACCATCTAACTGGTACTAAGCCACTCAGTAAATGATTACATTATGGGAAAAGAAGCTGTACAGTTACTGAATTTTGAAAATACAATATTAACAACACTAATAATAAACTGCTCATTTTGTATGCAGACCGAGTAACAAGTGTTGGGTTGTCGGAAAAATCATGACATGTTTTTCCATGCAAAAATGTGTCATGACTTTTCCAGCATCCCGTTATAAACTGCTTTCCAGTTTATACATCAACAGAAATCAGGAAAAGATGGGGAGGAGCCTTTAAGTTCCCAGAGCTGAAATAATTACACTGTCAGGAACTATATTTGCTGAACATCAGGCTGATTCTGTCTTAAAAGGTAAGTTTTTTAATTATTTATATGAGTAGCATGTGCTAAGAATTGTGTGTTATACCACATTTATGGAAGTTATGATAATCTCTACTTAACAGATGAGAAAAAAGATTTAGAGAGGTTAAATAACTTAGAGATCATCATGCAGGGAACAAGATAAGCTCTGAAAAGCAAGGCAAAATGTGTCCAAGACTGTTCTTCATCACTGTTCTATACTGTGCTGCAAACAATGTCTCCATAAAATTTTATTGTGTGAAAGACTTAAAATGTTAAACACTATTCTACTGAAACCAACAGGCACAGTCAATACATTTAAGATGAGGTCATCGTTCAATCATACTAAGCAACTATCAATAGTTGCTATCATGGTATTTGATAAGGTGATGCTGTCTACCTGAGAAAGACATCAAAAAGAAGAACTAAGGGAGGAAACTCCAAAAGAAGGATCCATCTGTGAATCAAAGCCAAAAAGTAATTCAGAGAAGCAGCTCCTGTAGGAACCAGGCCAGATACCTGTCAAAGGACATGAATCATTTGGGCACCCTGGCCCAGCTAAACCTGGAGACCACTGAGTGATGGAAGCAAAACGAAGGGCTCCAAGCCGAGCAGGACGAAGCAACTAGAAAATCACAGAAGCTACTTGATGACTTTGGAACATAAACAGAAGCAGGTAGATTAGAGAAGACGGATATTCAAACCACCACCAAATCGGCAGATTTAAACAAAACCCAGAGTCTCCTAACAGAATATACAAAATGTAAAGGATACAATCCAAACTCTCTTAGCATAGGAAGAACAGGGAAATCTCAACTCTATGTGAAAAAGAATCAAGATAAGCCAACATCAAGATGACATAAATGTTAAAATTATCCCACAAAGACTTCACAGCAGCTATTAAACAAATAGTCCTATAAACAAGCACACATACACGGACACACAAATACACAAGATACTCCATTATCACAAATTCTTCTCTTCCCTGGCTCTGGCTCCCTCCCCTCCACCAAAACTTCTCTATGCAAGTTATCAATGACCTCCACACTCCTTCACCCAGTGGAAGATATTCAGGTATTACTTGGCCTGTCAACAGCAACAAACAGCTCATCACTCGCCAACAGGGTCACCACAATGCAATCCTCCCCCAACCCGAAGTCAGCAAGGATCACAGACATGCCACATAGACACACCTGCCATGTTGAGGAAGCCTCAGAACCAACCAGGAGCCTTCCCACAGGGTCTCCCGCATAATGCAACAGTGCCTGTCCCACTTGTGGGTGGACCAAGGAAAGTTCACTTTAAGTGCTATCTCAATGCTAACTCTAGCTCAGATCTCTCTTCCAAAATCCCAACTTGTATATCCAGGTGCTTAAGGTGCTGTGTCAGACTGACTTGTTCACCCTGCACCACTGCCATGCTAGCCTGTGCATCACAGAGAAGCTGGGACTGCATTTCCCAGAAACCCCTTCCTGCTGCAACTCGGAATTAATATTAAGAGGCGCTGGTGCGAGGCCAGCAGGTGGTATAGCAGTTAAGGCACTGGATTCCCACATGGCTGACCACTGTTCGAGTCCCCATACCTGTCAGCTTGAAAACCAAGCCAGGCACGTTTGCAAGTGTGCCTAAAATCCCAGGATGTGAATAAAGGAGAAGGGACTGTGACACAGTCATTCCCCCTGGAGAGTGATTTCTCATTTTCTCTCTATGTTGAGCGCATGCACCCTATGGCAAAATCCTTTTAAAAAGTGGGGGGAGGCAGCAGTTAGCATAGCATAATGGCTATGTCACTGGACTCCCATGTAGTTGACCATGGTTCAAGTCCTGGACCCAGTGGCTTAAACTCACACCGGGTGTGTGTGTTGTGTGTGTGTGTGCCCAAGATCCCAAGAGGAGAAAGGAGGAGACGGGATTGTGGTGTGGCCATCCCCCTGGGGGGGTGATTTCTCACTTTCTGTCTGTCTCTCTCTGTCTTTCTGGCCAGAGCACGTACCCTATAGCAAAAACCTCTCCAAAAAAAAAAAAAGGCACAGTAATGAAAGAGAACATTAGTCTTGGGGAGGGGAGGGTAGAACTCCTCTACTTTAGCCACTAAGCCTAGAACAACTTCTGAGAATTCTCCCTGGCTTCTGATCAAGACCTCAGGAGCAAACCCACTTTAACTACTGAAAACAGAGGTGCTCTAACTGCCAGTACCACGACAGAAGACCAAGCCTGTGGGGCGTGCTCACTACACACCTGCTGCCGTGACTTTGAGGTCTCCTAGCACTTCCAACAGTAGTGAAGGATTCCAATTCCTGTACTAAGTTTGTAGAGCAGCTTCTGTTTTACTGGCCAAACCCTGATGGATACATCAGGACCAGCTTCTACATCCTTAAGACAAATGAAACCACCAAAATAAGCGAATAAAATACCCAACAGTTATCTAAGGTTAGGTACTGACCTGCTCCTCTGCACCTTCGTTATAGAGATATCTCCCACTCTCTCCCATCCAATCTAGTCAGCAAATAATGTCAGCTCTTCCTGCCAAATCTACCCAGAAACTGTCCACTTTGTTCCATGTCCACCAACACCATCCTAACTTGACACACCATCATGTTCATCCAAACAATTGAAACGGCCACCTGACAGGTCCCTTGCTTCTGCCCCAACTGCTCTAGGGCCTACTGTCAACCCGGCAGACAAATCAAATCTAAATCAGATGCTGTCAGTTCTCTGCTCAAACCACAATGATGATGAACTATGTTTGACTGCAACAGACAAAGAAATGGGTGAAGAAAAAGTACATTTGTTTAAAACTTAAGACTTTCCTGTCTCTTGGTCTTTCCTAGTGAGCACATATGCCCTCTGGCAACTAAAAAAGAAAAACTATTAGACTTTGAGTGAGAACGGTTGCTCTAGGAGTCGAATGTATTTGGAACATCAATTGTTAATTAAAAAGTAAAGCAGACTGGGACCAGCAGAGGGTGTAATGGTTAGGTTGCTGGATTCCCACATGGCCAACTGCAGTCAACACCTGGAAATTCTTAACTGGCACGCATGTGTGCGTGCCCAAAATCCAGACAGGAGAGTGGAGGGGAAGAGACTGCAGTGTGGCCATCTCCCTAGGGCGTGATTTCTCACTTTCTGTCTCTCTGTCTCTCCAGTGAGCCTACAACACCCTGTACCAAAAATCTCTCTCTTAAAAATAATAATAAAGGGAACCAGCAGTTAGAGTAATGGCTATGTCGCTGGACTCCCACGTAGTTGACCGCAGTTCGCGTCCCGGACCCGGTGGCTTAAAACTCACGCGGGGCGCATGTGCGTGTGTGCCCAAGATCCCGAGAGGAGAATGGAGGAGAAGGGATTACAGAGTGACCATCCCCCCTGGGGGGGGTGATTTCTCGCTTTCTGTCTCTATGTCTCTCTCTGTCTGGCTAGTGCACGCGCCCTATAGCAAAAACCTCTCCAAAAAATAATAATAATAATATTAATAATAAAAAAAAGGGCAGATGATTTTGGTTTTCCTTAGCTATTGATTAGATGACAGATGTTACTAAGAATGCTCTGTTGTTTATTCAGGGAGTCAACATTGAGTTTTAACTGACTGAAGAATTAGCCTCTAAGGATAGTCTATATGAAACTACAGGTAATATTTTCAGGGACTAGCAGATGGCATAATGGTTACATTGTGGACTCCCACATGGCAGAGTCTTTTGAGTCTTGGACCTAGCAGCTTCAACCTCAGGGAAGGCGCATGTGCGTGCATGCCCAAGATCAAAAGAAGAGAATGGAGGAGAAGGAACTGTGGTGTGGCCAACCCCCTGAGGGGTGATTTCTTGCTTTCTGTCTGTCTCTGTCTCTGTCTCTGTCTCTCTCTCTCTCTCGGGTGAACGCATATGCCCTAAAGCAAAAATCTCTTTTTTTTTTTTTAAAAAAAGAGTATTTTCAAAGTAGCTGAGAAAACACTGACTCAGTACAACCGGAAGCAAAATCTGCTAAGATGGATTACAACTAATGACAGTAAAAATACGGAGAGAGCAGAGAAATGATTAACTATACAAACTTACAAAGATTATGAAAATATGTTTAAAACCTAGGGTTATTCCCTGTAATATTCATCAGCAAGTAGTACCTGTAGCAACAACAGCGAATTTAATCAACTCTTGTGGACTTGACCACTCTCAGCTCCTTGAATTTTTATCAATTAAAATCTGTATATCCTGACTTCTACCACAAAGCAGTTAAATAATTTGTTAGATTTTTATAACTTTTTGACCTCAGCCAAGATAGAAATTTTTCTGAAGAATAGAACCTCCCTCACTTATAAGTGCCATCAAATGCTGAACAGCTTAGAAAAGTGGTTTTTGCTACAGACTTGATAATGTTTCTTAATGAATTCATCTTAAATTTACAAGGCAAAACAAGTACTTACATGAGGAACTTACACTGAAGTAAAGTCATTTCAATGACAGCTAACATTTGAATCGCAAGTAATGTCAAGCTTCTTTATGCTGTCAAAAGTTAAAACAAAAAGAGTTCATGCAAATTTAGTTTGGGTTTTTTTTTTTTTTTTAGTTAAAATGAGTTCTAGCACCATCTTTCAAACCCTGATACAAATACAAGGAAAATTTACATATTTTAAAATCCATTTAATTATACAACTGAGGTGCTTCCATCTAACCACTAGTTATGATTAACCTGCAATGTAATAACATGCTAAAAGGCAAACATCAAGAAGAACCAAACAGAACTCTATAAAAGCCTTCCAAGCGCTGAATATGCTCGATTAAGCAATATACTCCTGGACTAGCATCAGTATTCTTGAGAACCTATCAGTGTGAAGACGTTTTCAAAGATGAAATATGCAAAATCTCCTAGCAGAACAGAATTAAGAGATGGACATTTGTAACTGATTTTGATAATAGGGACACTGACTTTGAACTGCAATCAAGCAAAATCTTATCCACCCCCTCCTTCCCTACAAAAAGTCTATTCTTCTCATTAGTAGATCTGTATTATAAAAAAATTATACTCAATGATTATTATTACATTTTTAATTTTGTTAATGAAAATTTGTGGAAATTTGTTTTCTCTTATGCAGAGTCTTCAAAAAGTTCAAGGGCAATGTGTATTATGAAAAAAAAAAACTGTCACAAATTAAAAAAAATGTTTTCTTGTGCCAAAGTGAATTCATGCTTCAATTTTATTTTCTATTACCATATTGAAGTCCCCCCTTGTAGAAGCACCTACATAATATCCATACTTTGATTACTACTTCAGAAAAACTAAAATATTTACCACTTTACAGAGAAGTTCACCAATTTGTTTTTTTTTCTTTTTTTTGGAGAGGTTTTTGCCATAGGGCACGTGCACTCGCCAGAGAGACAGAGAGATAGAAAGCAAGAAATCACCCCCCAGGGGGGATGGCCACGCTGCAATCCCTTCTCCTCCATTCTCCTCTCGGGATCTTGGGCACGCACGCACGCACACGTGCCCGGCCTGAGTTTTAAGCCACCGGGTCCAGGATGCGAACCGCGGTCGACTACGTGGGAGGTCCAGCGACATAGCCATTACACTAACTGCTGGTCCCACCAATTTGTTTTTTAAAAAGGAATTATTTTATTTTTATTTATGATCACCCTTTAATTTGACCAGAGAGAAACAGAAACAGACAGAGGAGAACTGAAAAAGAGAGCTGCCAGGTCCAGGATTCGAACTGCAGTCGGCCGTGTGGGAGTCCACCATGTCACCAGCTGGCTCCACCAAGCCCTGTTTTAATCAACTCAAACTCCAGGTCTTCTGCACACAAGTACCATTAAGCCATTTTTTGCCCATCTTTAACTTTGTCAGTTTTCTTTTTTAAGTCTGCCATTTTACATATATTCCTGATAAATTTTACCTTATGAGTCTAATATTTCATTACGACCTGTCTAAACATTTAAAATGCTAATTCTAAAAATGAGCTGTCTCCCAGCATGTCTCCTGCTCTTTATTCAAATCCCTGACAGAAACATTAGGACAGTGTCGAATACGACACTCCTCCGGAGGGGTTCCTCACTAGTGTGTCAAAATTCTAATTTTTCAATTTTGTGGTAAATGATACTGCATGTAGTTGCAATGTATCTTTCTACCTAAAAGCAAAAAAAAAAAAAAAAAAAAAGAATTCTTACACTTGACAGAAATAATATTTTGCTTTCCTGGGCCTTAGACAATAAAAGATCAAAGCTGCCCAAAGGAAAGTTTGGTCCTTTATTTACCTGGGAACATCAGACCATGTGATACCGGCTTGATCTCCGGAGGAGCTTGGGATTCATGTTAACCATGCAGGTAGTCAGCCATGCTGTGTGGTGACCCCCAGAAAACCCAACACCAAGGCTCAGGTGAGCCTCCCTGGTTAGCAATACCCCATGCCTGCTGCCACACAGCTCTGCCAGGCAGAGCAAGTGCTGTCCCATGACAGCACCTAGAGAGGACCAGTGCCAGCTACTCCCGCACCTCCTGGACTCTGTCCTGTGTGCCTTCCCTCTGCAATGTTACTCTGCATCCTTCCTCTGTAATAAACATTCACCCTAAGCACAGTGGCTTTTCCGAGTTCTGAGTGTTCTTTGATCACTGAACTTGCAGGTAGTCTTGGGGCTCTCTCAAACTACAGGCCCATAATTTATAACAGACTTTCACTAATGCTAGAACAGTATTTATCAACAATAGGGATGCTAGTTTAAAATGCAAGCATTGGGGTCAGTGGGTGGCATGGTGGTCAAGGCACTGGACTCTTAACATGGCCAATTACGGTTCCAGTCCCAGACCCAGGGGCTTGAAAATCATACCAAGAGTTCAGCAACATAGCCATTACCAGCCAACTGCTGGTCCCTGTTTTAGTATTTTAAAACTTAGTTTTCGGGACCAGTAGTGGTGTAATGGCTATGTCGCTGGACTATCATGTAGTCGACTGTGGTTCGAGTCCTAGATCCGGTGGCTTAAATTCATACCGGGCACGTGTGCATGCGTGCCCAAGATTCCGAGAGGAGAATGGAGGGGAAGGGATTGCAACGTGGCCATCCCGCCTGGGGGGTGATTTCTCACTGTCTGTCTTTCTAGCAAGCACATGCACCCTATAGCAAAAATCTCTCAAAAAAAAAAACTCTAAAAAAAAAAAAAAAAAAAAAAACTTAGTTTTCAGTAACTTACAGTATTTTAAAACTAAGTCATGGCTTGGTGGTTAAGGTAACTGTATACCATGCGGCTGACCACACGATTCAAGTCCTGGGCCCAGCAGTTTAAGATACACTGCTGGGTGTGTGTGCATGCATGCCCCAAATCGCGAATGGAGGGAGAGATGAAGATGGGACTGCAATGTGACCACAATGTGGGGGAGAGGGTGCTTTCCCCTCTCCCTCTATCTCTGGCAAGTACATGTACTCTCTACCAAAAACAAACCAAAACAAAAACTTAGAAGATATATATTGGGTTGTTGGGAAAGTCGTGACGCATTTTTACATTAAAAAAATAAAAATCACATCATAGGGGACAACAGTTGGCATAGGTTAAGGTGCTGAACTCCCACACAGCCAACCATGGTTCGTTTTCCACATCTGGAGGCTTGAAACTCATGCCAGGAACATGTGTGTGCATGCACAAAATTCTAAGAGAAGAATGGCAGAGAAAGGATTGCACCATAGCCATCCTCCCTGGGGAATGATTTCTTGCTTTGTCTCTCCTGCAAGAGTACACCCCCTAGCAAAAAAAATTTCTCTAATCTCTGTTAAAAAAAAAAAAAAAAGAAAGAAAGGAAGGAAGGAAGAAAGAAAGAAAAGAAAAACACATCATACCTTTAGGACAACTTAAGAATATGCAAGTTGGTCAATCCTCAAATATCTAAAGTAGTGTGGAAGTAAGCAAGTGACTGGAAACTACGAATTACTTGAATTGAAAAAGAGTTTAGGCATGGGACCAGCAGTTAGCGTAATGGCTATGTCGCTGGACTCCCACGTAGTCGACCGCGGTTCGAGTCCCGGACCCGGTGGCTTAAACTCACGCCGGGCGTGTGTGCATGCGTGCCCAAGATCCCGAGAGGAGAATGGAGGAGAAGGGATTGCGGCGTGGCCATCCCCCCTGGGGGGTGATTTCCTGCTTTCTGTCTCTCTCTGTCTGTCTGGCGAGCGCACGCGGCCTATAGCAAAAACCTCTCAAAAAAAAAAAAAAAAAAAGAGTTTAGGCAGTAGATTCCATCATGTTCATTTCTTTTTTATTTTTTAAATATACATTATTTACATTTAATTAATATACATCCTTACAGTATACATGGTTTTTTCCAGCACAAATACAGTGCATATCAGTAACAGCAAAGACACTACCATAAACATTATCACCAGCAACTAACTTTTCATTTCTACGTCAACACATCCACTTCTTAGCACATTGACTGTTTCAATCTTCTGTCTATCAAGTGCAGTCATTTGCTCCGTAAGGATGTTTGGGTCAACCAGTAACAGCATCCACAATGGTGGTCCCATGAGGAGTGTATAGGCTAACTCTCTATAGCCAAGGTACACAGTGGACTGTACCATCCAGGTTTATGTAAGTACACTCTAGGGTACTTGCACAATAATAAAATCAGCTAACATTTCTCAGAACGTATTCCTGTTGAAAAGTTGCACATACTGGAAAGCTGAATTTTATAAGCTGTGTTCACATGCTTCTTGCCTGCAATAGTCACAATGAGCTAAAGGTCAAGACGGCGAAGACAACGAGAGCTCTCCCCGCTGACTTACCATCGAATGGTCATTTACTTTCTCTGGTTATTTCCTTACCCCTAGAGAGCTCTAGACCCTAGATGTGTATTTGTCCCTAAAATTTTAGATTACTTGAAGCAACTGGAATAAAGGGGGGCAAAACCCAGCGGAAAAGTCTTAATGCTTTCTATTAAGAGGGTCAAAAAAAGAGTTTTGGAGGATAGCTGAAAATAAAATATATCAATTCTTCACTAACCACAAGCTGTCAAAAATTAATTCATGGGCCAGCTGGCAGTATGGTGGAGAGGGCAGCTAGATCCCATAGGGCCAACTATACAGCTAGTCCCAGACTCAGCAACTGAAAAATATGCCAGATGCATGTGTGTGTATGCTCAAAATCCCAAAAGGAGGGAGAGATGGGGAAGAGGGAACTGTGGCATGACCATCCCCCATCGGGGTGCTTTCTCACTCTCTCACTGCCTCTCTCCTACAGGGCATACACCTTCTATCAAATTAAAACAAGTTCATATGTAAACGACTTGCATTTAAACTAAGTTACTTCTGCTATCTTCATTTTTCAACTCAATTCCTGAGTATACAACTAATGCTACTTTTTCCAAAGCAAAAAGCGAAATTGCCACCTAAAATTTGCTATGGCCTATGCAGAGTAGATTCAGATTCGAGACTTCCGCCTATGCCAGGATCGCAATTATTCCCAGTTTGAAATCCAGGAGTGAAAGTCGAAATGGTCTAAGTTTTCACTTCTGAGCTCTGTATCATGGCTGGATTCCATTATTTCTTACATCTTTTGTCATTCATGACACTTTGCCTTTTTTTTCTTTTTTTTTTTTTTTGACACTTTGTTCTTAACAAAAGTCACAATTTTTTTTCAACAGGAAAGGAGAAGCTCTCAGAGGTAGCTCCATCTCCAATTTCTCCTCTAAGTTTTACCATATTAGGGGCGGCTATCTCTCACCAAGTTCACCAGGTCTCTGCAGGGACTGTTATCTGTAGTCTCTAAGAAGTCCCACATTACACATAATAATGAAGACACCAATATGAACCAATCCAGTGTGGACTCCAGAACACCAGTTTAACCTGTCTGATGCTCCTATTTCAACAACTGACTCCTCAGCTGCCCTGTTTCTCCTGCTCGTGTTTATCTGAGAGCTGACAACACGACTTAGGCACTCTTTTACAACGCATTATTCAGGCATTTCTAACCTGACTGGGGGAACTACACTTGTTTTTGGTGTACATACTACTTAAAAGTGATGCCATTCCTCACAGCCACGTGACTATGAAGATGAGCTTGATAGGCCACAGCTTCAGCTCTGCTTGCTGTTCAACAGCATGCTGAACACATTCTGCACCAGACAGAGCCCCAATATCGGGCTGCCTTCTACGAATCAAATATAGACTTTGCCTTCAGGGCCAGGTGGTGGCATAGCAGTAAAATGCTATGTTCTGTGAGGCAGACCCATGTGGGAAGGTTACCGGTTCACACAGAGAACTCTTAGCATGCCAAGCACATATGTCCACATGATCCAGGCTGGCTGAGGCTGGGAGTGGATCACGGCATTAAGATCCTGTTGGGATGAGCTCGCTCTCACTTGCACGCACATTTCACTCTTTCTCTCTCTTTCACTCATAGAATATATAAATTTAAAAAAAAAAAATCTTGTTTTATCTGCTGGGAGACGGAGGAGAAGCCAGGAAAAACCATTCAATTCACCTGCTGGTCGATAAAGAGTTCAGCTGTGGAAACAGCTGCATATGTTTGCATTTTACTTGGCAGCTTGGAATGCACTGCATGTAAAGGGCAACTCCCATGATGCGAATGGTTAGCGTCCCCTTACCACCACAAACTTTTGCAGTACACCAGCTATGTGCCAGGCAACACCAAGGAGGGTTCCTCCCGGTTAGACAGGCTCCTTCTGATTCTCCCGTGAAAGTTCTAGCATCCTCTCCTCAGGGAAAACAACTCTCATACACAATTCTGCTTACAATTTCAGGGGGCCATGAACTTAGGACAGAACATGCCCTCCTCAAAACAACTATTTGCTGGGACCAGCAGTTAGCGTAATGGATATGTCGCTGGACTCCCACGTAGTCGACCGCGGTTCGCGTCCCGGACCCGGTGGCTTAAAACTCACGCCGGGCGCATGTACGTGCGTGCCCAAGATCCAGGGAGGAGAAGGGAGTGCAGTGGGGCCACCACCCAGGGGGTGATTTCTCGCTTTCTGTCTCTCTGTCTCTGTCTGGCGAGCGCACGCACCCTATAGCGAAAAACCTCTCCAAAACAAAACAAAACAACTGTTTGCTAACTAGTATGTTCCATGAAAAAAAATAATATAATCAAAAAGAACGATACCAGCAGTTGGTGTAATGGCTAAGTCGCTGGACTCCCGTGGTTTGAGTCCTGGATCCGGTGGCTTACTCACACCAGGTGCATGTGCGTGCGTGTCCAAGAGCCGAAGAGGAGAATGGAGAAGGGACTGCGGTGTGGCCATCCCCCCACCACCCCCAGGCGGGGTGGGGGATTGGGGGGATGGGGTGCGGTGATTTCTCGTTTTCTGTCTCTCTGTCTTTCTGGCAAGCGCAGGTACCTGATAGCAAAAACCTCTCCAAAAATAAATAAATAAATAAATAAAATAAAAAAGAGCTTCAAGAATTCATCACCAAAGGAGAACTCTAGGAGCCATCCTAGAATTACCCTGGACTCACTCCCTCCCAACCCTGCCATTTCATTTTCTTGGCCAAAGCCTGCAGATTAATTCTGAAATAGGCTTTAAACCAATCCTTTCTCTCCGCTTCTCTAGTCATACCCTTCCTTAAGGCCTTCTTCATCTACTTATACAACGTAATTACATAATTAAAGAAACACACAAACTGTTAAATAGGACCTCTGAACTAACTAGGACCTCTGAACTTTGCCCTTTTCGCTTTCCGAGCTCCAAGAAAGGCAAGCTACTTCCTTAAGGACAAACCTTTGGTTCCTTTCCCCATTCAGTGTGAATCACTGTCAGACCTTCCTCACTGATCCTGAAGGCTCTAGTCCAGCCATCCTCCTGCCATTGAGATCCGTGTATAGTTCTAGGTCATGAAATAGTGTGTATCAGAATTGAGTGCAAACCGATTTGCCCTTGCCTAATACATGCTGTATTTCCTCCCTGAGCTAACCTGACCCATACTTCAACCAAGATAAAAATCTTCAGTTCTAAAAAAGAGCCCAGCCTCTCATATGGTCATGCCTTTGCATGTGAATGGAACGCCCTTGCCGACTCCTATCTTCCACTGTACTAACTTCTACAAAAGGGCCCCACATCTGGTCCACAGCCAGTTTCTGTATAGTTCCTAGGCTAAGAATGGTTTTAGTTTTAAAGATGCTTAAGGGAAAAATTAAAAAGGAAAGAAAGACTATATATATATGTGATGAGCCATATACATGGCCTGCAAAGCCTCAAGTGTTCACTGATGCACCTTATCAGAGAAGTCAGCCAGCCCTAGCACAAGGATCACTAGGGACTCCCCCTCCGGGTTCTCAGAGCGCATCGCTATACCCAATCACGGAGCTGCATTAGTCTCGCTCCCCCACATGGCCACACTCCCTGGGGGTAATACTGCGCCAGGCACAAAACAGTATTTAAGAGATGCTGAATGAATTAACTGAATGAACCAGATGAAGTATAAACTGGTGAAACCTAAGTGGATGATAGCATCAGGTCTTCAGTAGAAAAACACTATGTAAGTCTACTTAAGATACTGACACCTTACAACTGGTGTGTCCCCCAAAATTCATGTACTGAAATTTGGTCCCCAATGTAATGGCTTTAGGAGGTGGTAAGATCTTTTAGAGGTCAGGCCTACCGGAGTTTCGATCATGGAGACATCGACTTCATGAGATTAGTGCTGCCTCATGACAGGGAATGAGTTCACTTTCTCATAGGTAGGAGGAGTCAGATCCTGGACAGCAAGTGGTTATAAAAATAAAAGATAGGCCAGATGGTAGCATAGCCTCTCTTAGAGAGGCAGACCCACAGCGAAGGGTGCTGGTTTACATCCAGAACCCCCCTGAGCTCACCAGCACATGTGTCCATGATGAGGGGCTGACTAAAGCTGGGGATGGACCATGAAACTGAGCCTGTTAAGAATGCTATATATTCTCTCTTGTGGAATAAATACACTTTTAAAAAAAGGACAGTGCTGTCCTCAGGTGTCTGTTACTCCCTACAGGTGTCTGCTAACCATCCTGGTGCTGTGGACCATGTTGTAACACAGAACCAGAAGCCAGTCCCATGCCAGCCTCACACTCTTGGACTTTCCAGCCACCAGAACCATGAACCAAAACGTCTATTATTTATAAATCATCCAGTGTCAGGTATTTCCATTTAGCAACACAATAATGAACTTAGACACTACTTTACAAACAGTTGTGCACATAACCTCAAAGGCTGAGATCATAAAGACTACATTTTATAGAAAAGGCCACTGAGAAGCTTGGGAATGATATAACTGACCAAAAGCCACACGTTAAAAGCAGAGAACCAATATGTGAACCTAGGTCTGTTTCTTTAAACAAATCTGCCTTTCTACACAAATTACAATACGTAAATACTTTCAATCACTAATTACTAATGCCTCAGACTTTAGGGTAAGGATAAAATTTAAATTCTGACCCATTATTTAACTTGGACTTTTTCAAGTTGATGCTACTTTTTGAAAATAAAAACAAGGGGCCAGATGGTGGTACAGGGTAACCCAATGCTCTGCAACATTGGACCCACACGGGAAGGTCCCTGTTTGGTGTACCGAGGCCTCCCTGTACACATGGGGCACGCACGCACACACACACACACCTGTGATGCCGGCTGGCTGAGGCCAAGGAGGATCCCGATATGGAGATCCTGTTGGGGTCCCTCCCTCTCCATCTGTAGAAACAAACTTAAAAAAAAAAAGAAAGAAAGAAAGAAATGGACACTCAAAATAAGCACAAGGCCAAAAGGTCTCAGAATAATCACAAATTTAAGAGTCAGTCCTTGAACAGCAACATAAAATCAAACAGCTTAATTAACAAATGCCACTGAGAGAAAAGCAGCTGCAGCCCACCACAAACCTGTCTGTCAGCCAAGCTAAACCAAACTGGCAGCTGAAGTAGGCCCTTGCCTGTAAGCTTCAGCTTGAGTAGAACAGAGTCCAAAGTGGTAATGTAAATAACACAAATGTTTCCAGAGGCAAAAAAAAAAAAAGAAAGAAAAAAAAAAAAGAAAAAGAAATATGAAATGTAAGAAACTTCTATTAACTTTTCAAAAAAAGTCTAGCCCTGGGGCTGGCAAGTGATATGGTGGCTAAAGTGCTGGACTCCCAGATAGTCGAACACAGTTCAGTCCTAGACCTGGTGGCTTGCTTTCTCATTTTCTCTCTCTCATCAAATTAAAAAATAATAAATGAAATAAATCATTCTAGGAAATAAAAAAAAGCAAGCAAGCAAACTTAGGCCCATCACAGTAGCTCCACTGAAAACTGTTGCTCAGCAGGGAGAGGCCAATTGAGGCCTGGGTTTGATTCCCAGAGCTTACCCTTAAAGTCATAAGCCTGAGACAGGAAGATCACAACTGTCTAAATACCACAAACACATGCACACATCCAAAATACATAAAACTAAAAAGTCTAATAATTGATTAATTTTCCCCCACAATCAAGGTACAAATTATGCATAAATGGAGTTTAACCTTTGCTATTATGTCCAGAAGCTTCTGAGGACCAAGATCTCAGCCAAACTCAACTGTGTTATGGGTTTATGTCAGATAACATCAATTCCCAAGAACTGATACCACACACACACATTTTTAACTACGATCCAGTTTTAGAAGTATGTCACAAGATAGAATGAAAAAAATCCATTCATTTGGAATTTATCAAACAATTTATAATAAATCCTAAATCATCAAAAGACTCTTGCTAGAAATTAGAAAACATGCTTAAATATTGAACATATTTATTGAATAGAGCAATAAATACTTTAAGAACTAAATAAAAATATCTCACATCCAAATTCAGCGCTTGGGTTAGGATTCCTTAAGTGAAACAAAAAAAAAGGAAACTACTAATCATACAGGAAAAAATGATAAAGTCAGTAATGTTAAAATTAAGAACTTTAGTTCCAAAACAACTCAAAGGTAAAAAGACAAACCACAAACTGAGAAAAATGTACAATAATAAAAGACTGTAATCCAAACACAGAAAAACAACTATAAGTCTGTATAAGAACAGCTACACAGAAAAAGGAATTTAGATCGAAGGCTTCATAGGTCCCTTACAGAAGAGAAAACAGATATGGCCAATCAATATACTAAAAGAGGTGCAACACCATCTGCAACAAGAGAAATTCAAATTGAGTCATAGCAAGGTATTAAGACACATCTAGGAATCAGCAGTTAGCGTAATGGCTATGTCTCTGGACTCCCATGTAGTCGACTGAGGTTCAAGTCCCAGATCTGGTGGCTTAAACTCATGCCGGGCACGTGTGCATGCGCACCCAATAACCTGAGAGGAGAATGGAGGAGAAGGAATTGTGGCTTGGCCATTCCTCTGGGGCGTGATTTCTCACTTTCTGTCTCTCTGTCTTTCTGGAGAGCGCACACATCCTACAGCAAAAACCTCTCCCCCCAAAAAAATAAAAAAGACACATCCACTCAGGGGACCAGCAGTTCACACTGTAATGGCTATGTCGCTGAAATCCCACATAGTCTACTGCAGTTCGAGTCTCGGACCCGGTGGCTTAAAATCACGCCAGGCACGTGTGTGTGCGTGCCCAGGATCCTGAGAGGAGAATGGAGAAGGGATTGCGGCGTGACCATCCCCCCTGGGGGGTGATTTCTCGCTTTCTGTCTCTCTGTCTTTCTGGAGAGCGCACACATCCTACAGCAAAAACCTCTCCCCCCAAAAAAATAAAAAAGACACATCCGCTCAGAACAAACTGAGAAAGAGGAAAATACACTACTGATAAGAACGTAAACCAATGGGAACCAGCAGTTAGCGTAATGGCTATGTCGCTGGACTCCCACGTAGTCGACCGCGGTTCGTGTCCCGGACCCGGTGGCTTAAAACTCACGCCAGGCGCGTGTGCGTGCGTGCCCAAGATCCCGAGAGGAGAATGGAGAAGGGATTGCGGCGTGACCATCCCCCCTGGGGGGTGATTTCTCGCTTTCTGTCTCTCTGTCTCTTTCTGTCTGTCTGGCGAGCGCACACGCCCTACAGTGAAAATCTCTCAAAAAAAAAAAAGAACGTAAACCAAGAGTCACATATCAGTGGGATATAAATTTGTCCAACTACTCAGGAAAGTAATGTGGCAGCAACTGGTCAGGTTAAAGACTGGCCAGTGCCATAACCCCGCAGCCACACTCTCAAATACATGGGCTGAACATGTCCATGCCTGCAAGCCACTGGAACGTTCACACATGTGTGGCAACGTCTGCAGTGGCCAAAGTCTGGACACCCAAATGCACAGGACTGAGACTAGACTATACCACAGTGAAAATGAATGAACACCAACTACATTATGGCAGCACAGGTATCTCAGAATCATAGTGCTGAGTGGAGGGAAAAGTCTTATAAAAATCAGTGTGGTTCAGTTAATACAAAGTTCAAAACAGACAAAACTAACACAAAGAGGGGCCAGCAGGTAGTATAGGGGTTAAAGTGCTGGACTCCCATTTGGTCAACCATGGTTTGAGTCCCAGACCTGGAGGTTTGCTTTCTCACTTTCCCTTTCTCTCTTTCTCTCTCAATTTGGTCAAATTAAAAAATAACAACAAATGAAATTAAATAATTCTTTTTTTAAAAAAATGATAAACACAATATCCACTCAATGACCATTGTTTGAAATGTTAGGGACATAGCAGTGAACAGGTATTTTACACTCACAAAGTTTATCTTGTAGCCAAATGAAAAAGGAACGAAAACCGAAGTAAAATACTTAAGGACATCAGATGGTGACAAGTGCATGAAGAAGGCTAAGCGGACTGAGGGAGTGAGTTCAAGAGGAGAGTTCCGGGGAACCAGCAGTTAGCGTAATGGCTATGTCGCTGGACTCCCATGTAGTCGACCGCGGTTCGTGTCCCGGACCTGGTGGCTTAAAACTCACGCCGGGCGCGTGTGCATGCGTGCCCAAGATCCCAAGAGGAGAATGGAGGAGAAGGGATTGCGGCGTGACCATCCCCCCTGGGGGGTGATTTCTTGCTTTCTGTCTCTATGTCTCTCTCTGTCTGGCGAGCGCACGCGCCCTACAGTGAAAATCTCTCAAAAAAAAAAAAAAAGAGGAGAGTTCCGTAGGCTGCACTAACACAGTGGCACTGGCATGGAGACTGTGGAGGAGGACGTGCTTGGGAGCACCCACGGTCTTTGAAGGTAGCGGGGATGCTCTGCCACGTCAGGCTGGCCCATATTGCCCAAGCATGTGCTCTATGACTGCCCTCTATACCACAGTGGCAAACTACGACCTTATAGGCCAAACTGGCCCAACTGCTTTTGTACAATCCACAGGCTAAGAATGGTTAAAATATAATTTAAAAGGGGACCAGCAGATGGCGTAATGGTTCTGTCACTGCACTCCCACGTAGTTGACCACGGTTTGAGTCCTGGATCCAGTGGTTTAAAATGCACACCAGGGCGCATGTGCATATGTGCCCAAAATCCCGAGAGGAGAACAGAAGAAAAGGTATTGAGGCATGGCCACACACCCTGGGGGTGATTTCTTGCTTTCTGTCTGTCTCTACAATGACCAAGTGCACACTATAGCAAAATATCGCTCTAAAAATAATAAATAATTTAAAGGAATAACAGTACATGAAAATGATATGAAACTCAATTTCCACCATCCAAAATAGTTGTGTTGGACACAGCCAGCTTATTCCTTTATTGCTGGAGCCTGCACTACAATGGCAGAGCTGAGTGCTCCACAGGGCCGGTGTTGCCACATAACCTAAACTCTAGCCGTCCAGCCCTTGACAAAGAAAGTTTGCAGGCCTGACCTATAGTACACCTGGGAACTTAGCCCTGGCTGATGTGGGGTCCTACCCCTCTTGAGTTTTCAGAGCATTTTTGAGCAATACTATGCATACTTTGATACATGCTCTCTTCTATTGCTAGGGTTTAATAAAATCATTATTTGAAAAAGAATATATACTATACTGGCCAGCCCCACAGTGCAGCATTTAAGTGCAGTGCACAGGAAGGTGAATCCCACGTGGCTGACTATGGTCTGAATCCCAGTTTGGTGGCTTGAAAAACACACCAGTGTGTCCGCATGCATCCCCAGAATCCTATCAGAACAGAGAAGTGGAGGAAAACGGATTGTATTGTGACCACACCCCACTGGGAGTGATTTCTCTTTGTTTCTGCTCTCTGGAGAGCACAAGTATCCTTGGGCAACTAAAAAATTTAAAAAATAAAAAGACTAACTATTAAGCACCTCTCTGAGAAACCTCACTCTATTAAAGCTCCTAGCTTCTCCATCCTAATGACTCAGGTTAAAACAACAAACTGGAACACTAACCAATTAAACCAGGAACATTAAAACAACAAATCAGAGCAACCTATAGTTTATTCTGACTCAAATACTTTTTTTTGGGGGGGGAAGGGGGGTGAAGGAGCTGGATTCCCAAATGGATGACTGTGGATCCACTCCTAGACCCAAAAACTTAAAAATCACATTGGGGGTGACCAGCAGTTAGCGTAATGGCTATGTCGCTGGACTCCCACGTAGTCGACCGCGGTTCAAGTCTCAGACCCGGTGGCTTAAACTCACACTGGGCGCGTGCACATGCGTGCCCAAGATCCAGAGAGGAGAATGAAGGAGAAGGGATTGCGGCGTGGCCATCCCCCCTGGGGGGTGATTTCTCACTTTCTGTCTCTCTGTCTGTGTCTGGCTGGCGAGCGCACATGCCCTATAGCAGCAACCTCTCAAAAAAAAAAAAAAAATCACATCTGTGTCCCAGCAGGGGGACCAGCAGTTAGCATAATGGCTATGTCACTGGACTCCCATGTAGTCGACTGCAGTTCACGTCCCGGACCCGGTGGCTTAAACTCATGCCGGGTGCATGTGCGAGCATGCCCCAGATCCTGAGAGGAGAAGGGATTGTGGCGTGGCCATACCCCCTAGGGGGTGATTTCTCGCTTTCTGTCTCTCTGTCTCTTTCTGGCGAGTCATGCCCTATAGCAAAAACCTCTCCAGGAAAAAAAAAAAAAAATCACATTGGGCGTGTGCATGCATGCCCAAAATCTGAGAAGAGAATGAAGGAGATGGGATTGCAGAGTGGCCATCCCTGCTAGGGGGTAATTTCTCACTTTCCCTCTCTGTGTCTCTTTGGCAAGTGCACATGCTCTATAGTAAAAACTTCAAAAGGGGGGTGGGGGGAATTTACAGCCAAGGGCTCCCAGCCTGTTGAGAGGCCCCAATGCCTTACTGAGCGCATCTCGGAAGGCACGCTACCTCACCCACCCACCGCAGCACCTCGAAAGCAGCAGAACTACTCCAGGTCTTCTGTCTCTTTTAAAGAAATGTGTCACAAACTGCTTTGTCACATTTTAGCAGAAGACATAATGTCCAATGTTAACATACATGCTTCCAAAGTAAGTTATTCATGACTTTCAAATATAAAATGGTACTGGGGCTGGCAAATGGCATGGTGGTTAAGGATACTGGACTCCTACATGGCCGACCACAATTCAAGTCCCAGATCGGTAGCTTGCTTTCTCACTTTCCTTCTCTCTCTCTGATCAAACTGGAAAATAATAACAATAACAGTATTAATAGTAATAATAAAGTAGAATCAAATAGTTCTTTAACTATATATATATATATATATATATATACCTACAAAAAGAGTTAATACTATTAAATACAAGCAGTAATAATGATTTAAGGTGGTGATGAATATACAGGGAGTTCATTACAAATTTCTGTTTGGGCAAATGTCTATTTTTTTAAGTATATGTCTAATTACTTAAAAAACTTACAAAAGTTTTAAAGATTCATGCTTTAACTTTAGTTATTAAATGTAATACCCAAGGCCCAAGTTTGATTCCTGGTTCAACCTAAAGGACTAGCACAGCTGTGTGTGCCTAAAATCCTAACCACAGAAGATGAAGCAGGAGGATAGAGAGAGTGAAACCCTGCCCAAAGAAATAGAGGGGAAAAAGAGAGGAGGGGAGAGGAAAAGAGGAGGAAAAGGAAATGAATATAATACCCATTTAATAGATAAGTCACATGATTGTCATTTATGTATCTTTCAAAACCCTTCGAACAAAATATAGCATTCCCGGGAACCAGCAGTTAGCATAATGGCTATGTCGCTGAACTCCCACGTAGTCGACCACGGTTCACGTCCCGGACCCGGTGGCTTAAAACTCACACCGGGTGCGTGTGCGTGCGTGCCCAAGATCCCGAGAGGAGAATGGAGGAGAAGGGATTGTGGCGTGGCCATCCCCCTGGTGGGTGATTTCTCGCTTTATGTCTCTATGTCTCTTACTGGTGAGCACACGCGCCCTATAGCAAAAACCTCTAAAAAAAAAACCAAACAAACAAAAAGGATCCTTCTATCAGGACCAGCAGTTAGTGTAACGGTTATGTCACTGGACTCCCATGTAGTCAACTGTGATCAAGTCCTGGACCCAGTGGCTTAAACTCACACTGGGCACATGTGCGTGTGTGCCCAAGATCCCAAGAGGAGAATGGAGGAGATGGGATTGCGGCGTGGCCATACCTGCTGGGGGGTGATTTCTCTCTTTCTGTCTCTCAGTCTCTCTGTCTTTCTGGCAAGCGCATGCACCCAATAGCAAAAAACTCTCAATAAAAAAGAAAGAAAAAGAAAATCTATGTCAAGGTTTTTATCAATGAACTAAGAAACCAAAACCAAACATATGATCTTAAAGTTCTTCTCCAGGATGCTGTGCGTGAAAGGCATTGTAACTACCACGCTTATCTAAGAAGGCCAGTGGAGCGCTCTTCTGCACAGGAAGGCTGGTTGTTCCCTGTCTCAGCTCTTTAGAAAAGACGAGGAGGTAAGGAAAGCTGTGCCTCTATTTTCTCTGTGTACCAAGTGGTAAATAAATGAAAATACCAAACTCCTTTGGGCTGCAATTTTACAAACTGAACAAAGATGCAGACAGGACTGAGTACACTGAAAACTGACAAACTTTGAATGTAAACATTGAGGGTTTTTTTTTAAGATTTATTTATTTAATTCCATTTGGTATTGTTATTATTATTAGTTTTTAATTTGACCAGACAGAGAGAGAGAGAAAGGGAAAGCAAGAAAGCAAGCCACCAGGTCCAGGACTCAAACTGCGAGTCCACATAGGAATCCAGCACCTTTATCCATAACACCACCTATCAGCCCCGCATCTAGTTTTAATAATTTTTACCTTTTGTGAAGCACTGAATAAGATGAGATACTGCATGACCATACAGAGCAATCCTGAGCTACATCACTTAATTCTCTTAATAGCTTAAGGTTCTATTATTTGGACCACTTAACTGACAAGATTAGAGACTGGAAAAGTTAACGCACGAGGCCAAGATCACAAAGCCAGGATTCTGACCCCAAGACCATATTCTAAACCACAGCCAGCAATGGTTATGCAACTTTCACACTAAGGAACACTGAGTACCGCCTTCGCCTCACCCTTTGAAAACCAAAGCCTTAATACTCAAAATGTGGCCCAGCACTCAAAGACCACCAGCCCTGGCATCGCCTGGGAACCTGCCAGAAATGCAAGTCACAGACCTCCCCAGACAGACTAGAGTAGAACTTAAAATTTACCCAGCGCTCCAGGTGATGTGTATGCACATTAAAGATTGAGAAGGCTTGCTACAGTGCCTGTGTACCCTATTTTGAGGCAGCTTATCCAGCTCAATTCAGATCCTGGTAGTTCACCCAAGCTTTCACCTCTTCTGCTTGCTGTGATCCCAAACCTGAAGGCAGACAAGTGCTGACAGACCTTCCCTATGCCCACCCTAAGTCTCAGTTTTTCATCTTTACCATCCCCCCGCAGAGCCCAACCACAGCCCACTGACTGACACACCTGAGCCCATCCTCCTCGAGTAACACAACAGGAAGGCAATGGCTATACTCCACAACTTCCCAAGTTTCCTGCAATGTACCCAGCACCTGCCAGGTTCATCTGGAGCAGTCAGGCTGGCAGAAAGTGCTAGCCAACACTACTTTGGGCATGTCCTCTGATCTTAACAACTGTGGACAAAGTCTCAAAAGACGAGTGCTCCACGAAGTAGAAAGGGAGGTTCCAACATATCTCCAATAATGACACTTAACTAATTAACAGAAGACACTGAGTGAATGGATGGAGTACCCTGACTCAGGTTTTCCTCTCTTGGCATTTTCTTGAATCTGTGGTTTCTGCTACCTTTCTTGATATTAAACAATCAAAGTGAAGGGGCCAGCAGGTGGTGTGGTGGTTAAGGCACTGGACTCCCACATGGCTGACTACCACTGGAGTCCTCAACCTGGCAGCCTGAAAATTAGGTTGGGTGTGTGTACATGCATGCACAAAACCCCAAGAGAACGGAGAAGATACTGTGGCATGGCCATCCCCCATGGGGGGTGATTTCTCATTTTCCCTCTCACTGTCTCTGTCTCTCCAGTGAACACAGGTATCCTATGGCAAACCCTTAAAAAAAAAAAAAAAGTGAAGCTGTAGTAAACCAATCTCTGCATACGTCTACCAATACCTGGTCTTTTCTCATGCTTTGTTCTCCCTAGAACCTTCTTCCTCAGTCTCCCTTATCCACTTGGCTAATCCCTACTGATCCCCCCTTCCAAGAGGACAGTGTCACCCTTCCATCTGCCTGATAATGCCCTGCAGCTTTGTACAGCACTGTGACCGCCTAGGGGCAGCAGTCACTGGTCTGGGACACAGACCAACACATAAGACACATTTTCACCTTATCTCTCAGTTAAATCTGACATACATTTATAAGTTAAAATACCAGTACTTCACAGTTTTCTAATCAGTGCACCATGGCTTTACTCACACCATCTGAGAAACCACACTGTACCTCTGGGATAAATTTCACAATAAGCCTATTACAGGAGTTCAATGGTCTATCCAGGTGTTTTCATTGATCAGATTACAGAAAAGTTCAAACTTGGGGTCAGCAGGTGGTATAGTGGCTAAGGGCATTGGACTCCCACATGGCCAACCACCATTCAAATACCAGACCTGACGGCTTGCTTTTATCACTTTCTCTCTCACTCACTCACTCACTCTGTCCCTCTCTGGTCAAATTAAAATAAATAAATAAATAATTATTAAAAAAAGAAAAATGCAAACTTGAAACAGCAAGGATACCTGTATCAGGGATTCTCAAAGGCAGATCCATGTTATCAGTGCAAGTCCTTGGTGAGGTTTTCATAGTCTGACCAGCACTACTCAATGGAACAGCATTCTGTAATGGCAACGATGTTCTCCAATGTGGTAGCTACTGGCCACATGTGACTATGGAGCACTAGCCATGGGTTAAGTGGGAAGAGAACTTTCTATTTCCATTCACTTTAATCTTTTCCCATTTACAAAGCCAGATGTGGCCAGTGGCCATCATTCTGGACATCAGGTTCAGGTGTAGAGTCAGGCTACAGAGTGAAACGTGAAATAAAAGAAGTTTCCTTCTTGATTGAAAGCTATGTTATTTGGTCCAACTGTCCCCTGAAAAAATACTAAAAAAGAAGGCTGAAATATTTGTAAAACCTAAAGGCAACCCAAAACTATGAAGGCAAGGAAATACAAAGCCAAAATTAAAGAAAAATCAAGACCTCAAAGAGATTTTGGGGGGGAGAGGGGTAGGTTTTTTTGCTATAGAGCACATGCGCTCGCCAGAAAGACAGAGACAGAAAGACAGAAAGCGAGAAATCTCCCCCCAGGGGGGATCACCAGGCCACAATCCTTTCTTCTCCATTCTCCCTCAGGATCTTGGGCACGCACGCACACATGCCCGGCGTGAGTTTAAGCCACTGGGTCTGGGACTCGAAGTGCGGTCAACTACGTGGGAATTCAGCAACATAGCCATAATGCTAACTGCTGGTCCTGAGATTGTTTTAAAATTTAAAAAAAATAAAAACAAAAACCATCTTTGCCCTGAAAGCATTTGCCAATTTTGAAAATCTTCACTGTTCATATTTATAACAGCACAAGGAAAAAGACAAAACTCAAATGCCAGGTCCTCCAAAGCATGTACCTGGAGCCCCTACACAGTAAAAGTAGGCAGAGGCAGCACAGCTAAGGATGAGAGTAAATGAGAAGTGAGCCAATAGAATTACAGCTCTGTATGTTCCAAAGAACTTTAAGCCTTGAACTTGATTTAAGGTGACCCTAGACTGGCAAAAGCAAAAACAAAATGTTCTCTGAAGGAAGCTAGCTTCATTCTATCCTTAGAAGAGTCCATCATCTACATCCACATCTTATATCATAAACAAAAATTAACTTAAAATGAAGCACAAACCTAAATGTAAAATCTAAAACTGAAATTCCTAGGAAGGAAGGAAAAAGGGAAAAAACCTTAATAGTCTTAAATATAACACCGAAAGCAAGACCCATAAAACTCATAAATGGTACATTATCAAAATTTATAACTTCCACTCTTCAAGACTGTTAAAGAGAATAAACAAACAAGACACAACTGGGGATGGGGGGAATATACTGAATATACAGAATATAAGAATATATTGCAGAATGTCTATGTCACTGGATTCCCATGTAATCGACCACGGTTCAAGCCTTGGACCCAGTGGCTTAAACTCACGCCAGGCGCATATGTGTGGGTGCCCAAGGTCCCGAGAGGAGAATGGAGGAGAAGGGATTGTGTCGTGGCCATCTCCCCTGGGGGGGGGGGGATTTCTCACTTTCTGTCTCTCTGTCTCTGGCTGGCTGGCAAGCACATGCGCCCTACAGCAAAATCCTCTCCAAAAAATAAAAAGAAACCAGTTTGAAGGGCCAGCTCATGGCCTGATGGTTAAGGCAGTTGGATCCCATAAGGCCATCCATGCAGTTCAAGTTGCAGAACTAGCTGTTTCGACTGGTGCATATGCCTGACGTCCCAAAGAAGCAAAAAGGATTGTGGTGTGACCATCCCCCAAAGGGGGTGCTTTCTCACTTTCATTCTGTCTCTCTCCAACAAGCATACATTGTCCTCTGGAAGATCAAAAAAGATGACACATTTTGACATTTTCTTAAAAATTAAACATACACTGGGGCCAGCAGGTGGCATGGTGGTTAAGGGCGCTGGACTCCCACATGGCTGACCATGGTTCAAGTCCCTGGCGGCTTTCTTTCTCACTTGCTCTCTTTCTCTCTCTCTGGTCAAATTTAAATAAATAAATAAAGTTGAATAAATTTTTTTTTTAAAAAATTAAACATACACTTAATGTATGACTTAGCCATTCTTGTCCTAGGCCCAGACATTCCCAAGAAAAATGAGAGCTTATGTCTGTATAAAGACTTGTAGGGAACCAGCAGTTAGCGTAGTGGCTATGTTGCTGGACTCCCACGTAGTCAACCGCGGTTTGCGTCCCGGACCCAGTGGCTTAAAACTCTTGCAGGGCGCGTGTGCATGCATGCCCAAGATCCCAAGAGGAGAATGGAGGAGAAGGGATTGCGGCGTGACCATCCCCCCTGGGGGGTGATTTCTCACTTTCTGTCTCTATGTCTCTCTCTGTCTGTCTGGCGAGCGCACGCGCCCTGTAGCGAAAATCTCTCAAATAAAAAAAAAAAGACTTGTACAAAAATACTTTAATTGTAATAACCCAAAACTGGAAACAATTCACAAATAAATTTTATACATTCATTGTAATCCCAATCAACACCTGAAGAATTTCTTTCAAAGGTGACAAGTAATTCTAAAACATACGTAGATCTGCAAAGGATAAAGGTATTGAAGGACAGCCTAATGGGAAGAATTCCACAATGAGACAAGATTTATCACAGAGCTTTAAAGTGGCCAGCTTTGTACTGGTGGACTCTACTAAAGAGTCTAAAACCTGACATGCACAGATACATGGACCCTTGATTTACAAAAAAAGGTAGCACCACAGAGCATTAGAGAAAAGGATGTTCTTTTCAATAAATAGCCTTGGGACAACCAGGTGTCCACGTGTTACAAAAATGAACTTGAGGACAAGACAGTAGTGCAGCAGTGAAATAAGATACTCTGCAAGGCAAACTCACAAGGGAAGGTTTTGTGTTCTAATCTGAAGACCTCTCTGAGAACACCAGGCACAAATGAGCCAAGGATCAGGATTGGCTAAAGCTGGGGGTGGATCACAGCATCAAGACCCTGACAGGGCTGCTATTTATCTTGCTCGTAAAAGACATAAACTCTTTTAAAAATGAAATTTGGGGTCAGCATTAGTGTGATGGTTAAGGTAAAGGATCACACATGGATGACTCCGAGGTTTGAGTCCCACTCCTGGTGGCTTGAAGGGCATACCAGACACACATGCGTGCACAAAATCCCAAGAGGAGAATGCAACAGATGGGGTTTTGGCATAGCTATCCTCCCTGGGGGATGATTTCTAACCTTCCCTCTGTCTCCAGCCAGCACATGAACCCCATGGCAAAAATATAAAAAAGAAAGACAGACAGATATTGTATCTTTTCCTTATACTATATACCAAAACCAACACCAAGTAAATTATAAAATTATAAGGGAAAGGCAAAATTATAAAGCAAGAAAATAACAGGAAGGGGCCAGCGGGTGGCTTGGTAGTAAGGCAGTGGACTCCCCCATGGCCAACCAGTTTGAGTCCTGGACCTGGCAGCTTGTTTTCTCACTTTCCCCTCTCTCCAGTCAAAATTAAATAATAATAATAATAATAATAATAAACAAATAAAATTAAATTTTAAGAAAGAAAATAACAGGGGAATTTTAGT
>NW_006159829.1:2290436-2291450 GCF_000334495.1 Tupaia belangeri chinensis | reverse complement strand
AAAGACACAAAAGCAATAACTATAAAGGAAAAGATCAAGGGAACCAGCAGTTAGCGTAATGATTATGTCACTGGACTCCCACATAGTTGACCGTGGTTTGCGTCCTGGACCCGATGGCTTAAACTCACACCAGGCACGTGTGCATGCGTGCCCAAGATCCCGAGAGGAGAATGGAGGAGGAAGGATTACGGCATGGCCATCCCCCCTGGGGGGTGATTTCTCGCTTTCTGTCTCTCTGTCTTTCTGGCGCGCGCATCCGCCCTATAGCAAAAAAAACCTCTCCAAAAAAAGGAAATAAAAAAAAAGAAACATGAGAAACCAAGAAAATCTCTCTCCCCAAAGGTAAAAGAACAATCCTTTATCATCCACAGACAGTACAGTAGAACTCATGGAAATGTCTGATAGACAATTCAGAATATTCATAGTGACAAAACTAAACGAGATGCAAGAACTGAGAGAAAATGAACTCCAGAAGATGTAGGAAAAAAGAGACGAGTTCCAGGAGGTGCTGAAGTTCTTCCATGACCTAAAAGAGGAAATACACACCATAAAAAGGAATCAAATGGGGCTATTAGAGACGAAGGCTGCCATTCCGGAAATCAAAACCTCCCCTGAAAGTATTTAAAGCAGATTAGTCCATGCAGAAAATCAAATCTCAGATGTTGAAGGCAAAACCTCTGCTCTATAAAAATCAACCAAAAAAATTGAGAAAATAACCAAAAAAAAAAAAAGAGAATACTGTACAAGAAATACTAGACAGCATTAAGTGCCCAAACATCCGGATAACTGGTATCCCAGAAGGTGAGGTGACTAATAAGGACATTGATAATCTACTCAATGAAATCTCAGAAGAAAACTTTCCAAGTTTAGAGAGGCATTCAAATATCCAGACCCAAGAAATACAAAGGACCCCCTAATAGAATCAACCCAAGATGATCTCCAAGGCACAACATAGCCAGACTGGCCAAATCTACAAAGACAAGATATTAAAATTGGCAAGAGAGAAACGGCAGG
>NW_006159829.1:2280123-2290332 GCF_000334495.1 Tupaia belangeri chinensis | reverse complement strand
CGACCGTGGTTCGGGTCCTGGACCCGGTGGCTTAAACTCACGCTGGGCGCGTGTGCGTGCGTGCCCAAGATCCCGAGAGGAGAATACAGGAGAAGAGCTTGCGGCGTGGCCATCCCCTCTGGGGGGTGATTTCTCACTTTCTGTCTTTCTGTCTGTCTCTGTCTGTCTGGCAAGCCCAGGGGCTCTATAGCAAAAACCTCTCAAAAAAAAAAAAAAAAAGAAACAATGTGAGCAAGGAAAGAATGGGAAAATATATTCAAAGTGTTAAGTGGGAAACAGTTTCAACCAAGAATACTATACCTGGCAAGAATAACTTTCATATGGAAAGAAAGGTTAAAAATATTCTCAGATAAACAAGACCTGAAAGAATTTGCCAATAGCAGATCCACTCTTCAAGAAGTTCTGAAAGGCATTTTCTAGCAAGAAAACTAAAGACACATACAGAAATAAGAGAACAAAAAGCAACCAAGAAAATTACCAACTTAATGCTATGGATAAGAAATATCAATAGTGTAATAACGTTGAATGTTAACTTTCAGGATTTAAACGGAAAGATTGGACCACAGTAACGCTGCATATTCAACAGAAGACAATTTAAACATAAGACTGAACTGGCAAAATAGAATTTCATGACTTCTGAGTAAAACAATACTTATGTTCACAGAATACTTGGTAGGCAGGGCTGAATTGAGAAGGTTTATGTGTGACTTGTGTGCTGGGCATTTGCTTTTCAACAATTTGAGTAGGTGACATGCAAATATTTTCTTAAAAATATTTCAAACCGTACTGTCTCTGCAGTTACAGAGTCACAAACAAAATTATAAGAAATATTTTGAACACTATCTTCAAAATTCAGTACTCTTAAATCTTGAAAGTTGTTTATCAACTGTCAAGAACTACAGAGTATGAGCAAAAATTTTTTGATATGTAAAGTCAATGTTTGTGGAAAAATGTAAAAATAAATAAATTAAATTAAAAGATTAATAAACTGGACTACATTAAGCTTAACCCCATTTATAAAAAAATTAAAAAAAAAACCACTAAGCATCAGTGGGAATTTCATACTATACCATAAAGTGGGAGAAGGTAATGGCAAAATATAACCAACAAAGGACTTGTACTCTGAATATATAAAGAAGCTACAAATCAATGAAGGGAAAATAAGACTTAACAGAAAAATGTGGGCACTTCACAAAAGAGTAAATCCAACTAACCAGTAAATGTATAAAAAGATGTGCAACCTCATTATGAGGAAGAGGCTTTTAAAAACCACACTACAGAAACCACTAGAGGGGCGGGCACAGGAGACAAATTACAAAACCAAAGGAGAGTTGTGCTGAACAAGTGATCAGAGGGAAGAATGGTCAATGTCGCTGCTAACTTTTTAGTAACGAGAGGCAGACCATAAACTAACATTTACTGAAAAGCTGCACCAGTTACTCTTAGATGTTTGCGGGAAGGAATCACAATCTCCAGCTGACTATTTCAACTTTAACTCCACCTGATCAATACTAAGGAGAAAAACGGTTCCAGGTCTCATTTTCCTACCATCTCATTTCTATTATTTGTGCTTTCATTGAGAGTTTGATCACTGGAGAGGTGAGATTCATGTGGAAACAGCCTTCCCACTGTTTTGAGATCACATTACACCTCATTTCATCTGTTTATTACTAATTCTTCCCTATCTCTTTAACAACCTTATACAATTAGATATCCCTTGCAATGAAACCCTACAGCAGGCATTTACTACTGTCCCTGACTTCTTCACACATTCAAGCTTTTGAAACTCTCTGCAGTGCTCTCATTTATCTACACTCAGTCACCAACACACAACCAAAGAAGGCTGGCAGGAGACTCTTCCTCCTTCATTAAACAAATCTCTCCCTGACCACCTTCAGTGGTCAGTATCAGGAAGAAGTGGGATATCAAAGACATTTAAAGGCAACACAGGATCCTTGTCTGAGTCTACCATGGTCTATCAAGAGAGACGTCTAATTCCACGTAAGACATAACAGATAGAGACACATCACCAATTTCTTCTTTAGTGATTGTTTTTTATTTTGCCTTTTCTTAGGAAAAAAAAGGAAAAGACAAAAGCCACAAGAAATGTATTGAATTTAGATACGAATTCAATGCTAGACATAGTCTATGCAATAATACTACATTAGTCACCCTAAGACTTGGCAACACCGTGACTGATAGATGCTAGCCAGTTTTTCAGCACCAAAACAAAACCACCAGGGGAACGTGTGCCTGAAGCAGAAACAGATACACTATTTGCCAAAAGCCACAAGTACAGAAGCCATACAAACAGCTATTTCAACGTAAAACTTTAAATTCCAAAGATTCAAAACAAGTGGATTCAGCACAAAACATTCAAAATTCCTAAACAAAAGCAGTTTTGAGATGTTTCCAAAACTCTGAAAAATCCCAAAAGATCCCTGAAGGGCAATGTAGGTAGCAAGAAACCTAAATGGTCAAGAGACCATACACATCACAAATTATCACTAATGTTTGCCTTCAGGGACTTAAACTTGTTTTCAAACTCTCTGAACTTATGGTTCACAAATACCAGCTTGCATCAAAGCTACTAGACAAGTTAAGACAGATCGCACCCTGTGTCTGACCAGGTGGGTCACAGGCAGGGCCTAAGCACTTGCAACTCTATCTGCTTACCTATCTACCTAGCTAGCTAGCTATAGGGGTACATGAGCTTGCCAGGGAGAGACAAACAGAAAGAGACAGGAACACAGACAGAGAGGAGGAAAGTGAGAAATCACCCCCCAGGGGGGATGGCCACTATGCAGTCCTTTTTCCTCCCCTTTCATCAGGTGCCTAGCATGATTTTCCAGCCTCCAGGTCTCAGACATAAACTGCACAGTTGGTCATGGGATGCAGCACCTTAACCTCCACGCCACCTGTTGGCACAAGCAGTTGCATTTCTAACCAGTTTCTAGATGACAGTGAGGCTCTGGTCCTGTCAGTACTTTGAGAACTACTGAAAAACGCCTGAAGCTTATTGGATCGTGTGTACATATGCATTTCCCCCTCACAGCTCAGCAGACTAAGAACTCACCGAGGAAGCACAAACTGCAGATTCTCAGGGAGGGATTTAGTACCCAAATGTTGACTCTCCCTACCTGATTAAGGGTATTTTGACTTGTCACTTTCCTAATATTCTATCTGAACAGCAGTATGGCAGTAAGACTGCGCGAAGTCAAGCATTAGCTGGCACATGGTATAACTGGCACTTCAGAATTAGGAAAGTGGTTGTTCTTTTAAATGGTTTGAGGTAGGAGACAGGGAACCCTAAAAACATAGTTGGGTATGGGCCCAAATACAGATGCTCTTAAAAAATTCATGGCCCTTGGGACTAGCAGTTAGCATAATGGCTATGTCGCTGGACTCCCACGTAGTAGATCGCGGTTCACGTCCTGGACCCGGTGGCTTAAAACTCACGCCAGGCATGTATGCATGCCCAAGATCCCAAGAGGAGAATGGAGGAGAAGGGACTGTGGCGTGGCCATCCCCCCCTGGGGGGTGATTTCTTGCTTTCTATCTCTCTGCCTGGTGAGCGCACGCGCCCTATAGCAAAAACCTCTCAAAAAAAAAAAAATTTCATGGCCCTTTACAATAGAACTCATTTGGGCTAGACACCATGTTCCTCTACCCTTAAATATAGATGCCCCTCATAATAAGATTTAATTAAAAAAAAAAAAAGACCAAAAAGCCCTAACAAACCTAATCCAAAACATACAATAATGTAAAAACACTATCACAGTTACCAAGATGGGACAAAGCACTTTCACCTTCTGGTGGGCGGGATCCTACCAGCTGAAATATAAACCTGGAACCTAAACCACAAGGCGGCAACCCAACCCATTTCTGGACCCCTTCCTTCTTCCTGGGATCTTCCTCCTACCTCCTTTAATAAACTCTCCGCTTTCTACATGTCTACATGTCCGCGTTTCAAGTTCTTCCCAAGCCTGAGACAAAAACCTGTGTCCGTTGTGGGTGCTGGGACTGATCACCCCTGCGCCCTGCACTCCTGCGTCACATTCAGGGCATACCGTTAAATCCTTTTAAAGCATCCAATGAATCCAGCTGATAAGTAAAAAGCTACATTCGAACCCGTGCACCAGTAATCAAAGGTACTTTTAAGTCCCATTCATTTTGTATGTGAGCACTTTTGTTATGTCCTCAGAATTTAAGACGAGTCTTAACCAGCACAAGATACAGTCCCACAAGATCAATTTCTAGGAAAAAAGAAAATTTTCAGCGGTAAAGGGACAGAGCAGTGTTTTATTTCCTGGCCCAAAAATGGTTATCTGGAGGGAGGGGGAAAAAAAAAAAAAAGACAAAGGTGAAAACATAGATAACTCAAGTTCTTTTTGGTATGTTTTTATTTATTTTTAAATTGTCAGAGGGCGTGTGCACTCAACAGAGGGAGCGGGGGAGAAAGCACCCTCCAATGGGGGTGTAATCATGCTACAATCTGTTCTCTTCAATTTCTCTATCCTGTCAGGATTTTGTTACAAGCAGCCCAAGTGAATTTGCAAGCCACAGGGTCCAGGATTAGAACCCAACCCAGTCAGTCATATGGAATTAGACTCCATTAACTACTAGACTGTGAGAATGGCCCCCAGGTGGTTTTTAAATGAGGTTCTTTACCCAGGCAAAGAGTTAACAGCTGACTGACACAATTAACAGTTCTCCAACAATTAATAGTCTCCCATTCACTCATTCAATAAACACTGCATCAGCCACTGGAGACACAACAGCAATATAAACCAAAGTTTCTGCCTTCATAGAGCTTAGGTTCTCACCAGAAATCACTCAATCCACTACAGAATATTTAAAACAGAAAACTGTTAAACCCGTGAGTCTGGCAAAGACAAATGTGCAATCCTCTGGTCAAGAAAGGAGACACAGCAAGCACCTACAGTTGGTTGCAGTACCCAGACCTTGAGAGCAGGAATCTCATTTACTTAAGAATAAGGGGGCAGAAAACAGACCTAAGCAAAGACAACTAACACACACAACTTCGGGTTCTCCTGAGTCTTGGATTTGGTCCACCAGCCCCTAATAATGTAGCAGAGAAAATGTCAATTCTTAAAACCAGAATGGAAAAATCTAAATTGATGAGTGACTACATTCATTTCTTATTTTTTCGGGACAGATTTTGGCTATAGGTTGTATGTGCTCTCCAGAGAGACAAAAAGCAAGAAATGACCCCCGAGGGGAGATGGCCACACCACAATCCCTTCTCCTCCATTCTCCTCTCGGAATTTTGGGCATGCACACACACCCAGCATGAGTTTAAGTCACTGGGTCTGGGACTCGAACAGTGTCCGACTATGTGGGAGTCCAGTGACGTAACCATTATACCATCTGCTGGTCCTGTGAGAACATTCATTTCAGAAATATGTACAGAGCCACAATGTGTCAGAGATTATACATACTAGGATTTACTATAAGGGGCTCGTACCTGTGTGAGGAGAGATGTACAATTGTTTTCCTTGCTTCCCACAACACTGTGTTCCCCATTACTCATAACACTGACTCAGGAAAGGTCACCAGTCAGGGCATTATAAATGTGGTTACTAACGGCAAGTCCTTTGGCAGAGAAGCAGCCTCAGTCATAGATAGCACTGTGCACTCACTATACAGCAAGCTAATTCTAGGCCAAAGCAAGATAATCAGACAATGGAGACCAGCAGCTGACATAATGGCTATTTCACTGGACTCACATGTAGACGATCATGGTTCGAGTCCCGGACCAGGTGGCTTAATCTCACATTGGGTGCATGTGCATGTGTGCCCAAGATCCCGGGAGGAGAATGGAGGAGAAGGGATTGCAGTGTGGCCATGGCCCCTGGGGGGTGATTTCTCGCTTTCTGTCTCTCCATCTCTGTCTGTCTTGCGAGCGCACACGCCCTATAGCAACCCCCCCCCCAAAAAAAAGATTATCAGACGACATCAACATATTCATTAAGATATTTACCTATAGGGTCAGCAGGGGCATGGATGGTAAGGCACTGGGTCCCACACGGCCAGCTGCAGGATTCAAGTCCCGAACCTGGAGGCTTAGGAATCACACTGGGTGCATCCCAAAAGAAGACTGGAGAAGAAGGGATTTCAGTGTGGCCATCTCCCCCAGGGGGGTGATTTCTCACTTTCCCACTCTTGTCTCTCTGCCAAGTTCATGTACCCTAAAGCAAAAACATTTTGATTTACCTATACTATGCTGACCAGGTCAGAACTTCATGCTTTCAAAGAGTCAGATTTAAAGAGAAAATTATTTAAACTTTCCAGACAAGGTAATTTATACTTGCATACTATATTTACTTCTATTTGAGGAAATTGGGTTAAGTTTTGAAGGACTACTGCTGCTTTTCCATTGCTCAAAAGAGCACAGCTGCTGTGCAGCCCAGTAGCCTACTGGTTAAGGGAGCAGGGTTCATATGACAGACCACAGCAAGTCCCAGATCCAACGGAGTGAAAAACACACTGGGCATGTGTCTGCCCATTCAAAAATCACAATGAAATGGAAAAATGGAGAGGAAACTGTGGTGTGACCATGCCCTCCTAGGGGTGTGTTCTCCCTCTACCTCTGTCTCTCTGGTGAGCAAACATGCCTTCTGGCCATTAAAAAGAAGAAAAAGACTACTGCTTTTCCAGTGCCAAAGCTAGCTTGCTGTGGGGAGCTGGCACTCAAGTCCCACAGACCTGGCTGACCACTACCTGGGGGTTGAGGGACCTTGGGCACACTCCTGCAACTAAACTTCCAGTGTTTCATCCATAATTGAGGGTAAAAACAGCTCCCACACTCAATTCTCATGAGGAATGGAGCTAAAGCATGAGAACACTAAGCTCAGGTCTGACACATGGTGTCTAACAAATGTATCTTACAGCACAGAGCCTCTTCCAGATTTGACACATCTATAAAAAGGCAGTAACTCCTACCAATAACACATGGTACTCCCACAGGAGCCCAGTAAATGTTACTCTTCCCTGTCACTAGACAATATTCAAATATATGATTTCAGTTATTTTGGTTTCTCAAAAATGTGTTTATGTAAATGGAAATTTACACCAGTAAGACTTAAGATTATCTTCATTAATTTTTTATTAAATTTGTAAGGAAACACTCTCATAAGAGGTAAAATTTTGTGATGATGCTACTAGTGTTTTTCTGTGAGGTTCCAAAGTGCTGAAGGGGGGAAACAGTGACAGTGCCGCCTGTGAACAAACATCTATTTCCTGCTTGTGGAGAAAAACCATTTCACTCTTCATGAAAATCCAGCTATAGCTAACAATATGTGCTATGTCCCATTTAAACTGAAAGTTAACTATATATGCTTATCTAAATTTTATTTCCATAACAAAGCCCAATGGGGGGGGCTATTACAGATAGGAAGAGAGAGGGTCCTTCTGTTGTTGCTTTATAATCAGAAACACATTGAAGTAATTCTGACGATATTTGGCAGAATTCCTGGAAATTTATACCAGAAACTGGCAGACAGGCATTCCATTTATCTGTAGTAGCCTGCCTTTCAGTAGTCACAGAATGAAATAAACTTTTGCAAAAAATATTAGTAGAGGAAAGGCAAGAAAGGACTAAAATAATGCACTACTAAACACAGTTTACAGAAGAAAGGTCAAAAAATATCACTTCTCCATGTAGTTTGGTGCGATCAGTAAGCCACAGATTCACCCAAAGATGAGCTAGAACTGCTCTCTGCCACTCTTCATCCCAGTCTCAGGAGTGACTTAACGTTTGAATGTTTATATGCGTTCATAAATTTATTGGAGTATATTTTCAAACACTTACTTTGCCGAAATTTAAAACGTCTACATTTTAAATAATCTGTACAGGCATGAGTAAAAAATTCTCAAGGATCCACAGAAATTTATCACCAATTATTTAAGGAACTTTAGTAAAAGGAAACAGTAATGAAAATGTGTTAGAAGAAAAACTAGAGTTTAGCCCCAGCTGTGATGGCACCACTGCTAAGATACTGTGCTTTGCAGCCTGGGACACCAAAGGCCTGGATTTGACTCCCAACCAGTGGAAGTAAAGTGTCTGATGCCAGCCTGAAGTCCCTGCTGAGAGGCTGGGAAAGGAGTACCGACACAGCAAGACCCTGTCTTAAGCTAGAGCTTTAAAGAAAAATAAAGTACAAGCATCACCCCCTCAAAAAAGTTCACTTCACAGATGATATAAAAGCAGGACTTTTAATATCATTAAATTTTAAAGCAAAAAAGAGTTGATCTAGGTGAAAATGTGTCTAAACTGAAAATATTTCATTTTGAAACTGAGGACTTACATATTGTATTAACACTTTATAAATAAACCTTTTGTAACCCTGAGCCAAATTTAATTATTTTCTCAAAATTAAGACACCAGGGACCAGTACATGGTGTAATGGTTATGTTGCTGGACTCCCACATAATTGATCATGGTTCCAGTCTCAGACCTGATGGGTTAAAACTCGCTCCTGGCATGTGTGCCTGTATGCCCAAGATCCAGAGAGAAGAATGGAGGAAAAGGGAGTGCGCTGTGGCCATCCCGCCTGGGGGGTGATTTCTTGCTTTCTCTCTCTCTGTCTCTCCAACAAGCTCATGTGCACTACAGCAAAAAATCTCTCTTAAAACAACAAAAAAAAAAAATTCAGACACCATAAAATACAGGGGAGAAGGAAGTTCCATAAAATCTTCACAGATGTGAACTAAGATCCTAACTCAAATGAATACCTAAAGAAAGGACAGTAATTTTCAAAATTTGTAATACACTACAAAATATAGTTCCTTTCTATAAGAACTGATCAAAACATTTTTTAAAAGACTAGCTTCAACAGCATATAGTTTTCTCACTTAGGCAATTTCTCCAACTCCCTAGCAAGAAAGTTCATCTGACAAGCTGAAGAACATGGTTGTGAGGCTTAGGAGATTAATGTAATTTCCAACAATGGGCATGAGCTTTACAGCAGTTTTCCGCTTTTCCCAGATACTTCGTATTCACGGAACTTCACTCACCGTTCCCTTTTAGTGGGCTTGCAGCCTCCAAAGAGCCTTTTTAAGACCCATCTCCTCTATGGAGTTGGCCCCAGTATTCTTGACCCAGACAGCAAAATGTAAGTTCTGACTTCAGTGTATTTACCCACGCATCTGCTTCTTCATCATCACCTCTGTTGTTTTCTAGGTCCACACTGAAGTCTTATGTGATAAAGGACATCTTCAAAAGGGAACACGTATTCCGGTTTAACAATTTCGCAGCAGTCTTTTGCCTCTGTTCATTATTAAATTGAGTTATTTGATAATGACCTGAAATTCTTTAGAGGAAAAATGTAGTATCTTGGTGTTTCTGTAGCTTTGGCAAACAAGTGTGCAAGAGAGACTGAAGATAGGTCCAGCTACTTCCTCCCCTCAGGGACAGCCACAAATACAAAATGGTTACAGATACCGAAACACAGATGTCCTTAAAAAGTTTCCTGTTTAAATACAGCTTTCCGAATTAACTCAATGGTACCAGTAATGACAATATTACTGTACCTCAACAAAGGTAAGCGGAATGCTAAATTATTTTGAGTATCTGTTCATTAATCCATCCAGGCACTTGCCTCCCAGTTTTCAAAGACAATTAATTCATCAGTGCTCTAGAGCGGATCCCGTCAGGTTCCTGAAGTTCAGTCTTTCTAAGAGACAATTTTCATTACCCATTTGCAAATAAAATATTAAGGTATGTCCTTTCAATAAGGTACTTTACTTCTTTTTCCAACCATGAAAATGTTTACATTCCAAGTAATCATCTCAGAGACGGTCGAGTCTTAAATCCAACTCCCCAACTCTGACGCTGCCTTCAACTCGAACCTATTTCAACCAGTTCCCACCATACTACAATATTACTATTATCTTAGACTCGCTGCCAAAAACCCAGCTGCAGGCTAACCATGCAAGAATGAGACACTGTTGAAATGGCTCAAGGAAGAAAACTTTACCCTGCGTACAGTTAGCTACAAAATCCTGCAGTCAAATGAAACCAAGTACGCACACACACCCCTTCTTCTAAGAGAGAACGGGGTGCTGCAAATGAATCCGAGAACCGCGGCAGAGCGCTCCCACCTAGCAGCGCCGAGCGGGGGGCTGGGGACGAGGGGAGGAAACTCGTGCAGCAGTGACTCAACCGAGGGCTTGGGGCCACCGCCA
>NW_006159829.1:2240917-2279345 GCF_000334495.1 Tupaia belangeri chinensis | reverse complement strand
CCCGCGACGGCGCACGCCCGGCGCGTCTCCGGCCCGAGTCTCCGCCTCCCGGCGGACCGCGCATGCGCTAGGCGCCCCGCGCATGCCCAGCTCACGTTCGGGCGCCGCTCACGCTGAGCAGCCCAGCCCGGGTTTTGGGGCCCTAGAGCACTGCGCTGGTTGGCGGATGGCGGGGGAAAGTCTGGCTTGGGTGAGGGTCCCTCCAGCAGCGGTCTTGGCCAGAGGGTTGGACAGGCTTCGAGCAAGCCCTCCAGGGAAGTGGGCGCCCTGCCCCGAATCCCCACGCTGCCCTGGCGACTCTGGAGTGAGACCTGCCGCGCCCGCCCTGGGGAGATGTTTTTGGGCCCTTTTGCACATCAGGAAACTGAGGCTCAGGGGTTCTCTTACTGAGTCACAGCTAATTCTGGGCTGTGCCATGATTAGATTTCAGAAAACCAGAGGTAGAGATGACTTTAAATGGACGCTGGGCCTGAGAAGGGCCCCTTGCCGGCCCGCAGCCCCAGACCTAGAAGGCTTCGGGGATGAGAACCAGTTTTAGAGCGGGCCTGATTGGTTTCTACTGAAAGTGGGTGACCCGTGTGGGTGGAGGACAGAACCGCAGGCTATGAGGGCCTGGTACATCGCGCCCACGCTCCTGGAGTTTATTCAGGCAGCAGGAAGCCTTTGGAGGGTTTTAAGCAGGAAGTGATAATTGATTTGTGTTAAAAAAAAAATCACTCTGGCAACCTTGTGGTAGGAAGTGAAACCAGAAGCAGGGCCACTTTCTTTTTTATGGTGTCATTTTGATCCTCACCGCAAGCGCAAGCTGGGAGGCAGGACAGGCATGTGGCCTTTTGCAAAGCGAATGCCCTGGAGCTCAGAGGTGACTCTAGTAGTCTCAGGGGCTCTAACTATGACTCATGGTAACAGAATCAGGTAAAATACGGTTTTGCTGGGAAAGATTTTCACCATACTTGAATTTCTTTTATTTGTCCTTCAATAAACTGTAGTAACGTCAGTGGAGGGTTTTGTGTGTCTTTTGGTTTTTACAGTGTTTAAAATTGGAGAGTATTATGTCTAGATGTTTTCTTGGGCTTTGCACCTGCCATGCGCTCTGCATAGAACTTCCTGCTCCCCTGCTCAAATCTCTGCCTGGAGGTCACCTGTTGATGTCAACCCACCACTCTATAATAGGAACCACCCACTACCTTGCCATCCTCTCTCCCACTCTCTCCATGCCAAAGCACCTATTGTTTACCACATACCAACACTGTGGTCTTGTGTGGTTCTTGATTGTCTGCTGGCTGCACTGGAGTATAGCTTCCTTAGAGCAGGGGCTTTGTTTTGTTCACTGGTAGGCCCCTGGCACATAGTAAGTATTTGTTGAGTGAGTGAATGATGCTTTGGGTGATGTGAAATGAGATTATTATGAAATGTGTCAGAGTATGCGAGTATGAGGGAGGGGAGTGAAGGGACAAAAGGGACTGCTCTGAGGGAATCTGGGGAGTGGTAGCGCCAGTGTGGTACTCCAAAACGGCACTAGTTCCCATGGGCCGGGCCACAGACCTCTCCAGATTATAAGCACTGTCTCCCACAATCCTCCACGTGGAAATTACAGATTCTTTCCTCATTGGCTACGCTCAGATTATCTTTGTTTTCTAGAGACAGTGTGGGAGGGGAATGGGGGGGGGGCAATGAGAGAGCAGGAGGGAGGGAATCAAGGGGGAAAAAGGCAAAACATTGGACACAAAAATGAAAATTACCAGTTGATGATAATGTGTACGGTCATCTTGGACTGGACTATGCAGTATATTAGTGCTGGAAAAGTTAATTTTATATACTGTAAAGATGTGGTTAAATGTAAAAATTAATAAGAATTAAAAAACCCGTCCTCACTAAGACTTTTTGTTGTCTGGTACTTTGTTTTTCTTTAGAACTATAGTTCACAATAAAGAACATCACTGACAATATATATTTCCAAAATAACCAATAAAATAAATTTCAATTGTGCACAATGTAATGAAATGTTATATATGTTGAAGGCAGTGAATATGTTTATATCTTTTATTTATTACACACTGCATACGTACTTTTAAAAACTATACCGTTCCCTACAAAAATGTATAATGATTATATGTACATCAGAAGTAACCATTTTAAAAAATAATAAATTTTGAAAAATGATCACCAGTTTTGCCATGCTTCTCCCAAGAAGAGATAGAATCCGGTTTCCTCCTTGCCTCTAGATAAACCCTGTGACTTGCTTTAACCAATAGAAGGTGGCAATATGAATTCTGAGCCCAGGTCTCAAGAGGCCATGCAACTTTTATTATCACGCCCATTTTTTTTCCTTGAGTTTGTTCATTTCTTTCATGAGCAAGAGAGGCAACACCCCCAACAAACGTTTTGCTATAGGACATGCCTCAGAGAGACAGAAAGTGAGAAAGCACTGCCCCCACTCCCCCTCCAGGGAAGATGGTCACGCTACAGTCCCCTCTCCTCCATTATTCTCTTGGGATTTTAGACATGCATGTGTGCCCAGTTTTTCAGGCTGCCAGGTCCAAGACTTGAACCACCCACCCAGTCAGCCATGTGGAATCCAGCTGTGTTAATCACCACACCACCGCTCCCCCCCATCCCCAATATAGCTGTAATGCCATAATCCACCCCTAACTTTAGCCAGCCCAGGGTCAAGGGCACCTGCACCCCCAACACACACAGGGAGGCCTCTAGAAAGAAACCCGGAAGCTTCCCACATGGGTCTGTCATCTGGTACCCATTTTTTACCCTTTCTTTTTACATTTATATGTTTATTTGTTGTGATTTTGAAGCTACCAGGTCTGGGACTCAAACTACGGTTGATCATGTGAGAATCTAGTGCCTTAATCACCATGCCACCTACTGGCCCCTTTTTGAAAATTTTTTCTAGAGTGCTCATATCCTCGCCTGAGAGAAAGAAAGTAAGAAAACACCCGCGCCCCCCCCCATGTGGCTGGCCATAACACAAACCCTTCTCCGTTTCTCCTGTTGGGATTTTGGGCATACACACACACACACACACACACACACACAGCGTGTTTTGTTTTTCAAGTCACAGGGTATGGGACTCAAACTGCACAGTAGATCATGTGGAATCTAGCTCCTTAACCACCACACAACCTTCAAGGACAGAGAGAGGACTTATGCCCACCAACTGTGCCAGTGGAGTCTGCAGTGGATGCCCCACGGCCTCCTGCTCACACAGACCTCCCCACCCTGCCCCAGAACCCTTTGATAAGGGAACACTCACTGTGCCTCTTCTGGGTCTCACCTCCACTCAATCCTCCCAGCTCCTAGCTAAGTGGAAGTGAGCAATCTCACTCATGGGCCGTCCCAGGGAGACTGCTTCTTGCCCTGGACACCATGCCCACTCCCTAAACCCTGCCCCCCATCTTACTCCCACCTCAAAACATAAACATACAACGCCCCTGTAAGGGGAAGCCCTCCTCTCTGCAGGGCTCTGCAGTTCCATGCCAGGAACCATGCCCCACTCCCACTCCTGACCTGAGATACCTCTTTGTTCTGAAACTTGCAGCTGGAGCTCAAATTACAGTTTATCCAGACCTTGCACCTGCAGCTGTCCCTGCACCGCCTCTAGAGAAGAGGTTCGTGTTTTCTGGGAAATTCTGCCCCAAACCATTCATTATCTCATTGAATTTTCACGACTGTCTTGGATAATATGACTAAGCACATTTTACAGTTGAGTAAACTGAGGCCGGAGATGCCGACTGTCCAGCTCAAGTCTGCCCAGCAGGTAAGTCGCAGAGCCACTTGAGAGTCCATCCCAACTTGTCTGGCTCAGGAAGTTGCTGCAGCTGCTCAGCTCTGCCTCCCCCGCCTGCTGCATGTTCTTGTGCGTAACATGAGGGCGACTGCCCACACAGCCTCTCCCTGCAGTGCGCTCTCAGTACGTCCTCATTTAGTAAAGACCCTGCAGCTGCCAGGACCCCTCTGGGCCTGTTCCAGTTATGAAGCTGATGAAATACACTCTTCCAATCATTTGTCATTGTTTCGTTCAATATTAAATCCTCATTAAAGAAATGCTCTCTTGGCAAGTTTTGTGGGACTCTCATTCAGCAGAAGACTGCGCACTCTCATTGTTTCCAGGTTTTAAAATGCAAATACTCTGCCACTTTTTCTTCTTTTTAGAAAATTTTATTTAAGTTATTTCTTTCATGAGTGAAAGTAAGACAGCACCCACCATAGGGCCTCAAGGCCACTCCCCGCCTCCAGCCTCACCAGCCCTGATCAGGAGCACATATGTGTGTGCCCTGTGTACTCAGAAAGGCCTCCAGAACCTTCCCTGTGGGTCAGCCTTGCAGGGCGGCAAGGGTGGCCACTGTCTGCCACACCCTCCACTGTCTCTTTTGTTTTTTCTTCTGAGCTTTCTTTGCGTATTTTCGATTTCCGTCAGGAGCGTCACTTGTCATTCTCAAGGATCTGGAGACTGCCTGTAGTAAGGAAGCAGTTCTCTTTCCTTCCCGATTCATTTGGACTCATGCTTTTGTAAAATACAGTGAAAAAAGTATTATTAGAAATATATGAAAATTCTAGAAAGCAGAGACATAAAAAACCCGACCCAATTTTTATTATTAAATTCAAAACAACACTGTCACATTCACCACATTTTGAGCAGCACTCACCGTGAGAAATTGAAGAGTAAGACACAGGGCCACTGGCCGGGTGGTAAAGGCAGCTGGATCCCACATGGCCGATGGCTTGGTTCAAATCTGGGACTAGGCATCTTAAAAAACATGCCATCAGGTAGCATGGAGGTTGGGGTGCTGGATCCCACATGGCTGACTCCGCAGTTTAAGTCTCGGACTCAGTGGCTTGAGAACCACACGGAACAGTGTGCACATGTGCTTGTGTGTGTGCCCAAAATCCCAAGAGGAGATGAGGAGAGGGGATTAAGGTGTGCCATCCCCCCAGGGGTGACTTCTCACTTTCCTCTCTCTGTCTCTCTCTGGAAGCACACACACCCTATACGAATAGCAAAACTAAAAAGAAAGGAAAAAAAAGCAAAAACAAAATGCCAGGCATGTGTGCCTACATGTTCAAAATCTCTGCAAGAAAGAAGGACAAAACAAAAGAAAGAAATACCAGCGTGTGTGCCTGCCTGTCCAAAATCTCTACAGGAGAGAGGGTTACGGCATTACCATATAACCATTCTCACGGGGGAGATTCCTTGCTTTCTCTCTCTCTCTCTCTGCCTCTCTCTGGCAAGCATACATGCCCCAAGGCAAATTAAAAAAAAAAAGACATGATTTGTTCAAAGTGTATACACTCAAATATGCCTTCATCAAAAAGGTATACCTTAAATAGATAAATTATCTTTCAAGTATGCTTACAAAAAAGTTTGTTTCAGTGGTTTTATTTCTATACCAAATCTTCTCTGAAAAGAAAACTGAATAATTACTAAATATCAAACTTTTATATCAAATTGAAATAAAGCTGAAAATGTTCAATTTAGTGTGTTGAAAGTATCATTAAACTGTGCTTAAATTGCCACAAAAGTAAATGTAGATCAGTCCCTGGAGCTTAGTAGTTAAGGAAGCCAGATTCCAGGTGGTCAACCATGGTTAGAGCCCAGCCCTGAAGGCTTGAAAGCCACACTGGATCCATGTGCATACAAGCTTGCCCCAAGTCCCGACAGGATGGAGAGATGGACGAGATTGCAGCGTGGCCATGCCCCGCCGGGGGTTGCTTTCTCCTTGTCTGTCTCTCTGTTTCTCTCTGGCAAGTGCCCTCTGGCAACTACAGAGTGAATGAAATCATTGGGGCTAGGTGGTGGCACAGAAAGAAAACACACACTCTAAAGATGACCCATATGGGAAGCTTCCAGGTTTGTGTGCGAGTCTTCCCTGAGCAGATCTGGCGTGCCTGTGAGGCTGGCTGACTTTGGCTGAAGCTGGCAGTAGATCGAGGCATCTCTCACTCAGAAGAAATAAATACATAAACAAACTTTAAAGAATAGAATGGAGGTGCTGGCAGGTGGTGTGGTGGTTAAAGGTGCTAGACTCTCATATGGCTGGCCGCGGTATGAGTCTCGGACCTGGCGGCTTGTTTTCTCACTCCCCCTCCCCATCTCTGTCCCTCCCTGGTCAACATTTAAATGACTGAATGAATAAATAAATAAAGTTAAATAAAATAATTCTTTAAAAAAGTAGTAAAATAAAATGGGACCAGCCTGTGACCTGGTGGGTAATGTGTCTGGATCCCACATGGCCAAGTGCACGGTTTGAGTCCCGGACCCATCAGCCTGGGAAACACACCAGCCACGCGTGCACGTGTGTGTCCAAAATCCTGAAAGGAGGAAGATGGAGGAGAAGGGATTGCAGCATGACCATCTTCCATGGGGGGTGCTTTCTCACTTTCCTTCTTTCTCTCTCACTCTGTCTCTCTGGCAAGCATATGTGCCTTCTGGCGAAAATGGAAAGATATATCAATAATTTATATTCTAGTGTTCAATATTTTTTCAATTGGCAATATCGACCTTCACGCATGTTACTTCTACATATATACAATTTCTGCATGTATGTACACACATGTCAATTTAGAGTAATAGCACAAAATATCCTTCCACTGTCACGCACAGCAATTGTGAACACTGCTAAATGAGATGGCTGATGGTGGCATGGTGGTGGACATACCAGAATCACCGAATCACCCTATTTATGAAAAGCACAGGGGGAGCTGACGATTCCGGAACTTCAGGCAAGCCGCTCCTCCCCTTGGCATGACGCCACTCAGCAGCCCTTACAGAAAAGCTGGCCTCTTTCTGGTAGTTTTGCCCAAAGTCTCCTTGGCTTTGATTGGTCAGGCAGAAGCCCCACTTCTGCCCTGGAACTGGGAGTGAAGTCAACCTCACCTAAACCACCGGGCGAGGTGGAAGGGGGTTATCGTCGGCAGAAAGGGAAGCAGAGTGGACACCAGGGAAGTGGGGATGCCCTCCTTGCCCCCACTTTTCCCTGAGGAATATGCCCATCCCTGTTTTCTGCGGGTCCATAAGCATGGGCCCAGCGTGGGGTCCAGGGAATGGTGTTCATCCTGTCTGGGCTGTTGGTCTTCCAGCGATGGGACCGGAGTCCTGCAGTGAGAAAGAGCCAGGCCGGCAGCCGCCTGCTTTCCATCTGGGGCTGAGCTGCCTCCTCCCTTTGCAGGCCGCCCATCCTCTGTCGCCTTCGCGGGGGTGGTGGCCGTGGCTGACCAGTGGCCTGGCTGTGGAGATGCTCCGCAGAGCGGCCGTGAGGAGCAGCGAGTCTGGGCGGTCAGAGCACATGGCAACTGGAGCAAGCAGTGGGTAGTACTATGGTCTCCCCCACGGGGTGGCACTGCTTCCCCCTGACCTGCCAGCCGAGGTAGTGTCTGTCCTTTCTCCACTCTGTGACGAGTCACCCGTGGAGCCACACCTGAGTGGCCCGGAACCACGGCTGCAGGGTGTGCACTGCAGAGACGCTGCACTGTGCAGGCTGGGACCACAGGGGAGGCCCCTGTGTGAGGCCCCAGGTCCAGTCTAAAGGCAAGAGGAGCGCCAGTCAGACCCTATCTGAAAACAAGCCCGGAGTCGGGCGCTCCATGTCTCCTGCAGTCCCAGTGGGAGGCTGAGACAGGAAGATCTTGACATCCGAATTTGCCCAAAGTCAAGTGGAGGGCCACTGCTCATGTGTTGGTTAGGTGCTGGATCCCACATGGCCAACCCCACGTTTCAAGGCCTGGAAAAACACTCCGGGTTGGGATCAGCAGATGGCATAATGGTTACATCACAGGACTCCCATGTAGTCGACCACAGTTGGAGTCCCAGACCCAAAGGCACACTCTCCTGAAAGCCTCACTCAGTACTTCTAATATACTGCATGTTGGACATGTGTGTGTGCATGCCCAAAATCCAGAGAGGAGAATGGAAGAGAAGGGACTGTGGCGTGGCCATCCCTCCAGGGGCGATTTCTCACTTTCTGTCTCTCAGTCTCTCTGGCAAATGCACGTGCCCTATAGCAAAAATCTCTCTCTAAAAAAAAAAATGTATTCCTCGTCTGAATTCATGGACTATTTCTTTTTTTTTTAAAGAGTGCGTTACTACTTCATTTTGTTGCTATGGGGGACATTGCTACTATCCAAGCACCTTCGAGTCTGACATGACCCATTCAGAATGGGCACCTTTGCCCATCCGGAATCAGTCCTGCAGTTGGCCTGGATTTGGGCAGCACTGCCACAGGGCAGGAAATAGCCCAGGTGACATAGAAATATCTTCCAGGCTTGGAAAAAGCAAGAGAGGCAGCAGGCCTGGGGGAAGACGAGAAAATGCTGCCGAATCCAATTTTTACGTCATTCATGAAGCCTGAACTCCCCTTCTGTACCTGCAGCATTGGTCTCTCGTTCAACCCCACGTGCTGGCCCTAGGCTGTGTGCCCAGTGTGCTAAACACCAGGTTGTGCATGTCTGCTGAGGGGTGGACACATGTACAGGTTATCGTGCAGTGGGCCATCCCAGCTATGGTGTCACAATCCCACAGGAAAGTGAGCGAGTAAGGCCATAGCAGCAAGATCCAGCTCTGGCTTCACTAGGTGTATCTGCAGAACTGGCTTCAGCCTGATTAAGGGGCCCTACTGTGGGGACCAGACTCCCACATGGTTGCCTGTGGTTCAAGTTCCAGACCTGGCGCCTCGCTTTCTTGCTTTCTCTCTCTCTCTGGTAAAATTTAAATAAATAAATAAAGTTAAATGAAATAATTTAAAAATAATAATAAAATAAAATAGAGGCCCAACAGCAATGGGGAAACACACAGGAGGTTGTCTTGATCTGTTCTCTGCCACTATAACAAAATTCCCAAGACTGACTACACGCAATAGCTGTTTATTTGGCTCAGGTTTCTGGCAGCTGGGAGGTCCACAGCATGGCAACAGCATCTGCCCGGGGTCATCCCATGGAAGATGAAAAGTAAAATGAGCACGTGAGACAGACAGGAAAAGGAGGCTGAGCTCCGGGATAGCTAAGCCATCTGGTGACAATGACGTTAGTCCATTCTGGAAGGCAGAGACCTTACAGCCTAATCCCTTCTTAGTACTGTCACAGGGTGAATGAATTTCTACTTGAGTTTTGAAGAGGGTGTTCTAACTGAAGCAAATCTATTTTGTCATGGGAACAGGCCGAAGAGAACTCATATGGACACTACATTAACTCATCAGAGCTTGGCTCTTTCTGTGTTTCTGCTCCACTGTTCATGACTTCCATTCTCGGGATCGTCTCATGGTCTAGAATGGCTGCTAGAGTTCCATCCATTGCTTCCATGTTCCTGGGGCAGGAAGGACAAAGGAGGAAGGACCAAAGGCACATTCTCCTGAAAGCTTCACTCAACACTTCTAATACATTTCTTTGACAGAATCTACTCCTATGGCCACAGCGGCTTCCAGGAAGGCTGGGCAATTAAGTCTTTCAGCCAACAAACTACAAATCTGAGAGAAAACAAAACAAAACATGGAAGAATGAGGCACCCAAGTTGACGAGGCACCCAGGACCATCTGCCACAGAAGGGTGTCAGATGTTCGGTGAGCCAAAGGGGAGCTGGAGGAGCAGGAGAGACATTGGACAGGAGCCAGGGGCCTTCTGGGGACCTGTCAGGAGACATGGTTAGGGGAGGGACCCTGACACCCCTGGAACCACCACTGGAATCTATTCTTACAGCGAGCTTATCTTGGCCTATCACTGCTCAAGATTACAACTCCCAGATACATGCATCCAATCAGCCAGCTTAGTCACGTGACCGTGTCCTGGCTGCCAGGGGAGAGCAGAGAACCCTGTTCAGTCTGTGGCGGGGGTGGGGCCTGTCACCTCCTGGAGTCTCACACTGTGAGAGAGGGCTGGTGCAGGGCAGGCACAGAAGACCAGCGACCCCTACAGATACACTATGCAGGACACCTGTACCATCTCGGGGGGGTCCCCACCAACAACAAGACCCTTACTTGATGTACTCCCTTGACCCTGGGTCTCTGTAGCCATCAACTAAATAAACGTCTCTTTACGAACTACCCAGATGGCTCTGTCAGTAGCAGCAGAGAACAGCCTAGAACATTCTGCTGTGGATCTGGGTCATGATGGTGGCTGCAGCTCCGAGTGCAGATCCAGGCCTGTGAGTCCACAGTCACTCCTTTTCACTCTCAAGTTAGGAATCATTTCCGTTCCACTTTAAAGGAGAGAAAATTGAGGCACAGAGAAGTTAAGACAAACCTGCTCCCTCCTCAGGGCCTGTTGTCTGGCTTGGTGTGGGTCTGCCTCTTCCTAACCTGAAACAACCCAGAAACCAGCACTTACGTCATCTGGCAGGTTGTCACTTCAAGTTACAACTGGTCTTCATATCTACTTCCTCATTTTCTGAAATGTCACTTTTCTTTGGCTTGAGCGTTTTCCTTTTCATCTTCTCCTTCTTCATGCTGTTTCATTTAACTGTGATGGTGCTAAAGCCCTTTGCTTTAAAGTTATCTAGCCAAGCAAGTGGTAGTTTGTAACCTTCGCCAGATAATTAATGCGTGACAACCACAGGCTTTGCACACGCTTCGGCAGCAGGCTTGGGAGGAGCGCACAGACACCAGAGCTACAAATAAATTACAGGGGAAGGCTGCACCTCCCCCTGAAAACGAACGCTCCGCAGATGGCGGCCTGCTGCTCCCGGGCGTCCTTGTCAACAGTGTGGGCAACACGCATGGTCTCCCCGAGGGGGAGACTGAGGCAAGGCAAGTGACTCACAAATGGCATTCAGCAAGTTGTCGCTGGAGGCGTGCAGCGCGGAGTTCCGGGCAGAGTCTGCCTAAAAGAGGGGGTTATGTGCACCGGGTCCAGCATCTGAACGGCTTTCTGCAGACAGACCTGGGACAAGTGGACCCTCTCCTTAGGTTGGGCCCCTCGGTCCTGCCCCCAGCTCCTGTGCCAGGTGGAGCTAACTGGATCTTCGTTGCAGCCCACGTGAGTGCCCTTGCCCACTCACCTTGCACCCAGGCCCTTCTAAACGTGACCTCCACCCAACACTCCAGCCTGCCCCCACCCCGGCCCCGTAAGCCCTCAGTTCCACCAGCTCAAATTGCCCACCACCCTTCTTGGCTTCTCCACCCCTACTCCAGCTGCCCCTGCTCCAGTGAAGGCCCTTGGCCCACTTTTGTCCTGACCAGTCCTCCTCGTCCATTTTTCTCAACTGAGCTCAGGCATCACTTCCTCCAGGAAGCCCCCAGTTCGGTCACTGGTCTGGATTCACTGCTTGTTCTCTGTGCTCTCAAATGACGTGTGACCAGCTCTGCATCCAGCGTTTTAGTTATTTCTCACCCTGCCGCCACTCCCGCCTGGGCATTCCGGAAGGCGAGGATTGTTTTACCTCTGCATCATCTGCTCCTGGCATGATGTGCCTAGCACCTAGCTCCCCTGAGAACTGTCATCCACTGCAGATGGTATGTGGTCATTCTTCTGACACCCATGTCAACAGTGTTGGTAACCAGTACGTTCACACTAAGCTGGAAACCGAGGCAGGGCAAGGTAAATGACTCCCTGTAGCACAGAAGCAGGTGAGAGAGGAGTTCTGGGCAGACCCCAGCTGAGAATGGGGATTACCTCACACTGCATCCACTGTTTGTTGAGTGACTGACTGAAGGTTTCCGGAAGTACTCAGTTCTTCCTGTACTTCTGTATACAGTGCGTTACCCTGATCCTTTGACTCTGTTTTGTATTTCTTTTTTTTTTTTTTAAGTTCTTTTTTATTTTCCTCCACACTGGCCAAAGTTCTGAGGGAGCTTAAAGTTTTGTAAACATTTTAACTATCCCTCTTCCCCACCCCCCCTTTGTTTTGTATTTCTTTTTTTTTTTTTTAAGTTCTTTTTTATTTTCCTCCACACTGGCCAAAGTTCTGAGGGAGCTTAAAGTTTTGTAAACATTTTAACTATCCCTCTTCCCCACCCCCCCTTTGTTTTGTATTTCTTTTTTTTTTTTTTAAGTTCTTTTTTATTTTCCTCCACACTGGCCAAAGTTCTGAGGGAGCTTAAAGTTTTGTAAACATTTTAACTATCCCTCTTCCCCACCCCCCCTTTGTTTTGTATTTCTTTTTTTTTTTTTTAAGTTCTTTTTTATTTTCCTCCACACTGGCCAAAGTTCTGAGGGAGCTTAAAGTTTTGTAAACATTTTAACTATCCCTCTTCCCCACCCCCCCTTTGTTTTGTATTTCTTTTTTTTTTTTTTAAGTTCTTTTTTATTTTCCTCCACACTGGCCAAAGTTCTGAGGGAGCTTAAAGTTTTGTAAACATTTTAACTATCCCTCTTCCCCACCCCCCCTTTGTTTTGTATTTCTTTTTTTTTTTTTTAAGTTCTTTTTTATTTTCCTCCACACTGGCCAAAGTTCTGAGGGAGCTTAAAGTTTTGTAAACATTTTAACTATCCCTCTTCCCCACCCCCCCTTTGTTTTGTATTTCTTTTTTTTTTTTTTAAGTTCTTTTTTATTTTCCTCCACACTGGCCAAAGTTCTGAGGGAGCTTAAAGTTTTGTAAACATTTTAACTATCCCTCTTCCCCACCCCCCCTTTGTTTTGTATTTCTTTTTTTTTTTTTTAAGTTCTTTTTTATTTTCCTCCACACTGGCCAAAGTTCTGAGGGAGCTTAAAGTTTTGTAAACATTTTAACTATCCCTCTTCCCCACCCCCCCTTTGTTTTGTATTTCTTGACTTGCCTAAACTCCAAAGTCCTTAGGTAAGAAACAGAGGGCTGGAGCTCCCTAAAACGGAGTCTGTCTTTACAATGGAGACCATCATCGTCCCTGCCCCGTGGGGCTGAAATGAGGATCAACCTTAAACGCGCAGTGACGCCTGCTTTGTTCACGGTACATCTCCCTGGTGTAGACACCTGTCTGGTAGGAGGCACTTAAAGCTATGTCAGGCAGACCCGAGAGTGCGCAAGTCTTAGTCATTATTCTCACTTTTTAATTTCTTGTTTTTAGAGAGATTTTTGCTGTAGGGCACATGCACTCGCCAGAGAGACAGAGAGAGTGAAACCAAGAAATCACCCCCTGGGGGAAATGGCCATGCCACAATACCCTGTCCCCCATTCTCTTCTTGGGACTCCAGGCACACACGCACATGCGCCTGGTGCGAGCTTCAAGCCTCCGGATTCAAACTGTGGTGGGCCATGTGGGAGTCCAGCGTCCCAACCCCTACGCCACCGGCTGGCCCCTTGTTATCGTTCCTGGATGACTGCCACAGTCTGATGCATCCAGCGTGTCCCCTCCAATGTTCCAACTTGGGGGGTTCTGTAAGTGGACTCCAAGGGCAGGTACACATGGAGAAAGAGATTCATTTCCGAACCAGCTTCGGGGCCTCGTCCCCGGTTCGCAGTGGTGGTAATCACCATCTCCACCTGGAAAAGCCAGGTGACTCAGTGGGCGGAGGTGCCACCTAGGCCTCCGGGGCAGGAAAAGAGCTGGGACCTTGGCCAGCCCCGATGGGCAGCAGCTCTCTGGTTCCTGGAGAAAAGTTGGTGCAGGCTCTCCTTCACCTTGGGGGGAAATACACAGGCCAGGAGCCAAAGCTGCTTCCCCACCTGCAGTCCCCCCACCTCCACAGGCCAGCTGTGCTTTCCTGGTCTGTCAACTACACAAAAGGATGACATTTAGTCTGTGACACGCTATTAGCAGTCCCCGCAGGGAACTCTCAGAGGGCAAGGACGGAGCCTTGTTCTCACACAAGCCACAAAGCTGGCTCAATAAATAAATAATTTTGCCTGCTTTAACACAATGCTTCAGCCCCACTCTCCCACCCGCAGCAGGGGGCGGATTTCGAGGACAAACCGTGAGGTACTTGGTGTCACCACTTGGCCGAGCGTTTTTGTCAGCTAGACCGGAGTCCCAGGTCAGCCTGCAGGAACCAGGCCCAGCAGAGGTACCCCACCAGGGGCGTTTGGAACGAAGGACGCCAGGTGAGGCTGTTGGCAGGAACAAGGTGTCTACGCATGAGGGACAGTGGGAAAGACAGACCGACAGCTGGAGCCCTGTGCACCCAACTCCCTTTGAATCCGCCAGCTCTGCTGTGAGTGGGTGACCTGGCTTCTCCAGAGAACGTGGGACTTGAGAGCAGGAGAGATGTGTCCTCTCCTATCCCCCTTCTCGTCGCCCATATGCCAAGCTGAGGCTTCTCGTTTGCCTCCAAGGGTGGGGAGGCAGCAGGCCTGCCCCTCTGTGGACGCGGCGTGTCTGCCTGAGGCCTGGCACACTGGGAGAGCACTTCCTGCATCCAGCTGCCTCCTCCAGCCAGCGTGTCAAGCTACAAGTACCCACTGAGCACCTACTGTGCGCCAAGTGCTGGGCCAGGTGCTGCGGAAGGGCAAAGCAGCAGAGGTCACTGGGGGCCCATGGCCTGTGGAGCATTAACTGGTTGGAGGCCTACAGACACAGTGGGCCCTGCAGGGCGTGCGATCGAGGTGGTGCGGGCACAGTGGGCCCTGCAGGGCGTGGGATCAACGTGGTGTGGGCCGTAGGGGTGGGGGCGGTGAAAGTACGGCTCTGGCCGCTCCCTCCCCTCCTTACAGGGCTCCTGCTCTGAGACTCTCACTCATTCCCCAGGGCCCCCTGCACTGATGACCCCAAATCTGGACCTTGGGCCATGCCTCGGGCTGGAGTTCCTGACCTAGGGGCTCAATTTTCCCATCAAGCTCAGAGTACCCGCAAGGGAAGCCCCTCCTCTTCCCACGGGCAGTTCTGGCTCCTGTGCCCCGTCCCCTCCATGTTGGAGCCACTCCCTGACTCCTCTCTCTGCCCCATCCCCTTACCCAACCGTTGACAACTCCACGGGCCCTACTGCCGAATCTTCACTAGGCTGTCTTGCCCAGTGTTGCTGTCACAGTTTCCGACCGGGGCCTCTGGCTCTCCCCAGGCCAGACTCCAAGATCACAAACCACTGTTCTCGCGGTGGCTCCCTGTTACCTTCCGGAAAGTCCTGAAACCTGCCAGATGTCACCCCCTGGGGGCCCCCAGGGCTGCCCCAGGTCCCATCCCACCTAAGGCCTAATTCTTTGCTTTGAAAATTTTTCAAAAAAAAAAGTTTGAAATTCATGCTGATTTTTTTCAGTTCTTTGTCTACTCCTTTGACCGGGAGAGCTAACCTAAACCGTCCAGCCCACCCTTCTGTGCTCCGCTGCTCGCACCTCCCCCTGCCTCCTGGCCCTCTGCATGCCAGTCCTATCTGTCCACACGGCAGGTCTTCATCCCTTGGACCATCCCAGGTCCTCATCCTTCGCTCCTGCCCTTCTTGTACACCCTCGGGACGGGCTAGTCACAGCACACCTGGGCCTGGGCCTGGGCCTGGGCCTGCTGGGCGTTAGAGTAGAAGCCTGCCTCTCTTGTCTGACAGCTGCTCTGCTCAGGAGCACACACAGCAGGGCCCAGCAGACACCACCTCCTGGTTGGCACCCAGACACATTTGAGAGGAGAGCTGGTGTGTGGCAGGGGTGGCCATATCGTGTCCGTGACTCCTAGACAGTGTCACACCCAAGTCATAGCCTCTTCTGAAGAAGTGGGACAGCACTTTCTGCCCATTACCAAAGTCCGCCTCCTCCCTGCAGAGCCATAGCGGACAGCCTGCGCTGTACTCAGATGGAGCAAGAGTTAGGCCCGAGGGAGGGCATGCACCTCAGCCCCGACGGCTGGGCTTGCAAGTCAGTGCCGCGTTCCCCAGGTGCAACCACGGATGGCTCACCTAACCCGTGGGTCCCATTTGCCTCTTCTAGACAAATAGGAAAGTGGTGCTTCCTTGTAAGACTGTGAGGAGCTGGCAGGTGGCATGGTGGTTAAGATGCTGGACTCCCACATGGCCAACTGTGGTTTGAGTCCCAGACCAGGTGGTTTGCTTTCTCATTTTCTCGCTTTCTCTCTAGTTACTTAAATAATAATAATAATAATAATAATAAAGAGATAGTTAATTGTTTAGGGCCAGCAGGTGGCATGGTGGTTAGGGGAACTGTACTCCCACATGGCTGACCACAGTTTGAACCCCAGACCTGGCGGCTTGCTTTCTCACTTTCCCTCTCCCACACGCTCATGTACTCTCTCTCTCTCTCTCACTCTGTCCCTCTCTGGTCATATTTAAAGAAATAAATAAATTTAAATAAAAAATTATTTGAAAAAAGGCTGTAAGGAATGAACAATATGACACACAGGGGCTTCAGAAAGTTCTTTCTAAATGGAATTGAAGTATAAGCTTAATTTGGTACAAAATTTTGAGTTTCCACCCATGAAATTCATAATACACATTTCCACTACCTTTTTGAAGACCTTCCATTTAAGGCACCCAGGAAGCGTCTAACAAAGGCTGCCACTGGGGCCCCGGAAGGTGGGAGTGCTCCCCTAAGCTCCCCTGCCCCTCACCCTGGGGGCAGCCCTGGCCTTGCCTGTCCCTGTCCTGGGGGACCATTGAGCAAGCTTGATTCTGGTCCCCCCTTCCCTTCCTTACCTACCTTGCATCTGGTCACTAGCCTTGGTGGAAGGCCTGGGGGAACACGAGACCATATGGACAGTCCCTGGCAAGCCCAGGGCAGGGGCAAGTTTAATTCTTACTGGGGCACATGGTGGGGCTATGAGTCGAGCCTGTCTCTCAAATTCAGCCGCACAGGTCCTGAGCTGGTATCTCCATCTCAAGTGTCTTTCTCACTCGGTTCAGAACTCAGGAGGCGAGGACGGGGGTTTCACCTTAGCGAACACTCGCGCCGCACTTGCCCGGGCCAGGCCCTATTCTAAGCATCTTTCCAACCGTAACCAGTTTAAAGCATGTGACAGCCCCATTTTAGGCGAGGACACCGAGTCCCACAGAGGAAGCCCTTCCAAGGCCCCCAGCTAATAGGTGACAGCCAGGGCTCGTGCCTAGGTGGCCAGGCTCCCAGCCCCTGGTATCTACAGCCTTTGTCAAAGCACGCGGTAACATGCATCCAGCCCATAAAGCCCCTGACCTGTAAAAGACATTAGTCTTCCATTCCTATTTTAAGACAAAGCAAAGGCTGAGAGGAAGTAGATAAGGAGGTCATGCTTCCCGGAGCTCTGGGTTTGGCCGACCCTCCTATCGGCAGGAGCAGAGAGAACATGAGCAAGGGGGGAGGCCCGAGAGAGGCCCCAGGGCGTGTGTGGGGCAGCCTGGCAGTGCTGGTCTGCCAGCGGAAATGACTAACTCCCGTCAGGGTGCATGAGCCACTGCGAACCAAGCTACTGAACTCACAGAAGCGGACTGAAAGCGGAGAGAGGGGACAGCGCTGCACAGGAGGACGGGCAGGCTCCGGCTGCAGCGGCGGCCCCTGGACTGCCATCTGCAGAGGGGGCCACATGGCACAGACGATGGGCCATCACGGCTCACGCTCACTTTCTCATAAATAATGACTGTGAACTTAGGGAGCAGGTACATATGGCCAAGGAAAGTACAGCCAAGCGGGGAAGGATGTGGAACCATGGCCTGCAGACACGGGTGGTGTGCGGGCTGGTTCCTGGCAACTCTGCGGTTCCAGCTCCAGGGTGGGGCCAGCTCAGCTCTCTCCAGCCTCGGGCCTTGAGCTTGAGTCCAGTTACTCCTCCTAGGGTAAAGGCTGGCTGTCTGGGATCAACTGGCCATCGCTATGGCTATAAGCTGTCCCTCCAGGTCTGCGGGGCGCAGCCAGGCTTGGAGAGTGGCCGGAGCATGCAGCAGGAGGGAATCGACCAGGCTGGGCTGCGGGGAGAGTATTTCCGCCCCACCTGGGACTTTCTCTCAGGGCCAGTGCGTGGCCACCCGGAACGTGCTGGCCGGTTCTTCCCAGAGACCGTGGTGAGTGTCTCTGGAGACCGACCTGAGCCTGGCCTGCAGCTGCCCCCCGCAGATGGGCAGGCCCATGGCCACAGGAAGCTACTCTGGGAGCCAGAGCAGAGTGGCAGCAGGGCTGGCGTCCCGGGCCTGTGACAGGTACAGCCCAGAGGGCTCATAAGGCGACCACTGACTGGGCTACTGCTTCGCAGTCACCGTCTTGAAAGCCTCTCTTCCAGTTTGCTGGAGGGTGCATGTGCTTTCTGAAGAGACACAGAGACAGAGAGAGAGTGAGGAAGCATCTCCACACTCTGTTCTCCACTCCTCTCTCAGAATGGAGGTGCATGCACGCGCGCGCACACACACACACACACACACACACACACACGCACTCACACACGCACACACACACCTGGCGTATTCTTCAAGCTGCCAGGACTCAAACCGGGCAGTCAGCCATGCGGGATCCAGCCACCCCAACCTCCATACCACTGACTGGTCCGCCGTCTTAAAACCCTGCTAGTTCATCTCTGAGTCCGTGCTCCGTGTGTGAAGTCTGGAGGACACTGAGCCTCGGCTCAGCTCACCTCAGTAGGCCCTGCCCTGCCGCCTCCCCGTCCCCTGGTTCCTTGTACCCCAGGCCACATCCAGCCTGGCCCCTCCTGTTCTTGCTTCCCCGCAAGGCCGGGACCTCCACCCGCACTGTCTGGGATGGGGCGTGGCGGCTGCCCCCGTCCTTGGCTGACGGCACCCCAGACCCCTCTGGTCCAGGTACCAAGCAAGTCCTGGTGCTGAGGTTGCGTCCTTGGGGACCGCTCTCTGCCACAGGTTGGAGCAGCCTATGGAATCCGGGGGGAGACTTCCTGCCCCTCCCCACAGCTGAGCACCCACTTTCACTTTGCACTGGGGCCCGCAAATTGTGAAGCTGGTCCCCCATGACTGGGGCAGCACCAAGGAGTGTGGCTTGGCTTGGAGACCATGTGGCTCAAACCACATATCCTCTCAGCTCCACTGGGAGCCATCATCTACAGGTCTGTGTGCAGAACGCTTCCCGGAGGACGAGTAACGGGGCCGGACCTCCCGGAGCAGCAGGCAGGGCCAGGGCTGGGGAGAGTCTCCAGGCTGCGGAACATGTGCTAAGATTCTTAACCAGGACCGTCTAGTTCAGGGAATCCCGGCGTCGGGCCAGCTGAGAGCAGAGGCTTTGCGGCAGGGAGAGGTCACTGAGCAGTCCAGAGGAGGACAGGGCAGGCTGAATGGCATATACACTGGCCTGTGTCCTAGCTGCTGAGGCTCCAACCGTGTGTGAAGCCACAGATGGTTGGGTTTTATCTGTTCGGTTAGTTCTCAACCTTAGCAGGTGGCCAGAGTGGAAGCCATGATGACCCACTTGAGTGACACCTCTCCTCAAAGATCCAGAACATCTTTTGTTTTTGTTTTCAGTAATTATTTTATTTAACTTTATTTATCCATTTATTTTAATTTGATCAGAGAGGGACAGAGCAAAAGAGAGAGAGAGAAAGTGAGAAAGCAAGCTGCCAGGTCTGGGTCTCGAACCGCAGTTGGCCATGTGAAAGTCCAGTGCCATTAACCACCACGCCACAGCCAGCCCCGAAGATCCATAACATCTTACAATGTATGTGAGCTGCATCACATAAAAGAACCATGTTTCAGGGCTGGAGGTGGTGTGGTGGTCAAAGCACTGAATTCCCACATGGCCAACCACAGTTTGAGTCCTGGCCTGTGACTTGCTTTCTCACTTTCCTTCTGTCTCTCTCTCTGGTCAAATTTTAAAAACAATAATGATGAATAAAATAAAATAATTCTTGGCATGATGTGGGAGGAAGCTGTGGAGGAGGCAGCCTCTGATCTGAGATGACAGGGGAGAGCGGGGCAGGCCAGGGTGGAGCTGCAGGCAGGGTGTGGACTGGCCCCAGGCAGGTGGAGAGGGTACCGGTCACATTCGTCTGTTACCTGATGCTGCCGTGTTGGCGAGATGTGATTAGAAGACCCCGAGGAGGCCATGTGGCAGCGAGGGCCGTCTGACCCACCTGGGGCTGAAACTCCAGCGGGGCTGTCTAAGAGGCGTCCTGCCCGTGCCCTACCAGGCATGGATGTGCTGTGGCCTCCAGCTCAGGCACCTCTGCACTGCCATGCCTACCCTAGCGGGGGTCTTCCCTCTCTCCTCCCCTGAACTCAGCACTTGGCTTTGGTCCCAGGCTTGAGCCCTGGGTTTAACGAGGGTTTCTGCCCAGTGCCTCCCAAGGCCACTGAGGCCACTGAACAGGGATGCACTCCTGGGCTGGTGGCTGGGGACAGGCTGAGCAGGGTGAGGCGTAGCAGGAGGCCAGCCAGAGGGCCCTCCAACTCCCCTGCCCCACTGGCCCTTGCTGCTGCGGCCCCGGCCTGCCTTGCAGCCCCCTAACCAAGTCTGCACCATGCCTCACCTCGCCTCTTCTGGTTTAGTCTCCCTCTTCCCAGCCCCCATTATGACGGGGTGTGAGAACCCAGAGCAGCTCCCTCCCACACCCTGTGGCCCCCTCTCTGCCTTTGGCAGAGGGAGTCCCCCCACCTTATCCTGAGGCTCTGGATGAATGTTCCCGAAGCCAAAGAGATGCACGATTGTCTCCCTCACACACATAGAATGCCATGGCAACGGCAACTCCGTGACAACAGCCAAGGAAGCCAGACCAGAATCTGCCAACCCAGAGAGCCCACCATCTGTGAGGCCAAACCCTCCCGCTGTGCCCGGCTTTGCCCAGAGCAGGGGCCACATTCGGCGGCTAAGAGCGAGCAGCAACGTCCTCCGAGGTGTGCCTTTTCCCGCACTGGTGCCCCGCTGACGGGGAGAGGAAGCCAGGAGAAGGTCTGAGCGAGCAGGCGGGGGCTTCAGTCAGAGATGCGGGTCTGGCTCCGGGGAGGAGCTTCTGGGTCGCAAGCGGCCACTGGGAGACGTCCAGGACCGTCCTCAAGCCCATTGGTCTTCTGGAAGTCTGCTTCCCACAGAGGCGAACATCTGCATACATACATGTATATATTTAAAGGTTTTAGCAATAGGGTACATGTGCTCCAGAGAGAGACAGAGAAAGCAAAAGTGAGAAATCACCCACTAGGGCAGATGGCCATAAGCAATCCCTTGTCCTCCATTGCCTTCTCGGGATTCCGGGCACGCGTGCATGCACATGCACACACACACACACACACACACACACACACGCAATGTGATTTTTCAAGCCACCAGGTCCAGGCCACAAACTGTGGTCAACTATGTGGAAATCTAGCCTTGAGCACCATGCCACCTTCTAGCCCCCCTCTGTGTACAGGCCGGGTGTATACAGATGTGTGTAGGTGTGTACAGACACATCAACCCTCTAGGCCTTGGGTCCCCATGGACTTACACTTTTTCCAGTACCAACAGTTTTCCTGTAGGAAACACAAGGGCACTTCACAAAGCTGGTGAAAAAGTAAAATTAAAGTACAAGCTTTTATTGGTGTAAAGAAATGAAATCTGGGGGCCAGCAAATAGTGTAGTGGTTATGTTGCTGGGCTCTCACATGGTCGATCGCAGTTCAAGTCCTGGACCCAATGGCTTGAAACCCATGCTGGGCTCTTGTGTGTGCGTGCACAAAATCCTGAGGGGAGAATGGAGGAGAAGGGATTGTGGCATGGCCATTCCCCTATGGGGGTGATTTCTTGCTTTTTTCCCTATACCAAGAATCTCTCAAAAAGAAAAAAAAAATTGAAATCCATGAAAGTTTTGCCATGGTACGTATTTTTCATAACTTCTTGAAGACCTCTCCTGCAGTGTCTCTCGTGTGTATTAACTTGTTCGCTGTTTGCAGCAAAGCTAGGAGGAGGTTCCACAAGGCCTTCTCTCTGTCTTTTAATTTGCCAGGGGGCTTGTGCATCACCAGAGAGTGAGCGAGAGGGCCCCATCGCCCTGGTCCCACCCCTCTCCCACCACTGTGAGGAATGGCCATGCCCTAGTCTCTTGTCCATCTCTCCCTCTTGGGATTTTGGGCATGCACTGGCGTGTTCCTCAAGCTGCCGGATCTGGGACTTGAACTGTGTATTTGACTGTGTGGGATCCAGCTGCCTCAACCACCAGGCCCTGGGCTGGCCCAATTCCTTTTTCTTTTAAAGATGAGGTGACGTCTGAGATGTGAGGTGTCCCAAGCCGCCAGCCGGGGAAGAGGAGGAAGCAGCCAAGGAAGGTGTGGACATGACCTTCACTTAAACACCTCTCCTGGGAGACGCTGCCACGGACAGGTCCCGTGATATTTTTTTCCTAAAAAATACCAGCCTGACAGACCTTGAAGCTCCCATACACGTTGCAGAGGGCTTGGGCGCAACCGCGGCTGGAAGTCACGCGCGTCACGCGGCGACTCGCTGGATGCAGCAGCTCCGGTCCCGCCCGTCACTCCTGCACAGCTGTCCTGGAGCGCTGGGCCCAGTACCCAGGTGCAGGCCTACCTGCCCTCTCCCTCTCCGTCCTCGTTGAGTCCTGCTGCCAGAGGCAGAAGAGACAAGGCCGGGGTGGGTTCGGGCAGCCAACGAGAGACCCTTAGGGGACTGGAGCCAAAGAGCCACAGGCCCAGGGCCATGGCCAAGCCCAGGAGTTGAGGGTGGGGTCACGGGACTGTGGGCTTGGTGCTTGCTGGACACAGGGCAAAGGTGGACGAGCTGGGGGAGGCCCTCTTTCACTGCTGTCTGAATCGCAGCAGCTCTGAGGGAACACTGGGGGACAAGCACAGGCGAGGCTCAGGTGGGGGGACGGGGCGGGGCCCCGAGGGACAGGTGGAGGCTTCGGGAAGGGCCCTGTGAGAAGAGGCTGGGGGAGGACAGCAGAGAACCAGCCTGAGGATTGGGGTTAGGGTGTGAGGAGTGTAAGGGGACAAGGACTGTGGGTACACAGGGCTGGGGGCTCCAGAGAGAACCAGGCTGGACAGACACCCAGGGAGCCATGGGCCAGGGAAGGCGACGGAGCCTCAACTCCATCTGCTGGCACTTCTCAGGTCTGTCTTGCCCCTCAGGCAGCTTCAGGTGTCCCTGCCCGCGTTCCCTGCCTCAGCTGCCCTCCCTGATCCGGTGGCAAACGCCTGCGCACCTGGAACACTCAGACCCAGGGCATCTCCTGGGAGGGCCGTCTCCAGGTAGGGCCCACCATCCCCTCCACGTCTGGCCCTGAGGCCGTCCTCTCACTGCCGTGGACCGCACAGAGCCCTTTGTCTTTCTCTGTGCCCTCTCCAGAGCAGGGTGCACACTCCCGGCAGACTCCGTAATTTAGGTCGGCTGGATCACACAGGCTGATGGACGGTTGCATGAAGAAGTGGTGACGATTCCAGATGACAGGAAGCCCTGGGGGGTGTGAGCAGAGCGGCTCTGGGTGAGCAGCGCACCAGTGGGCCTGTGAGGTGGGTAGGGGGCCAGGGGTGCTCCCACACAATGCTTACACACTTGGCGGGAGCCTCTTTAAGAAAATGATGCAGAAGCAGGTACGGGGCTCTAGAAGGGGGCTGTGTAAGTGAGGGGCCTGCACTGGCTTCGTCAGTATTGTGGTGACCTCACCTGACTCTTAGCTCTACGGGTCAAGAGGCATCCCAGGGTGCGTCTGCCTCGCGGGCCATGGAGAGCAGGGCAGCTCCGCTCCCCACTTCCTCCTTGCCCTGACCACTAACCGCAGCGGCACTCTCACTCAGATTGCTTCCCCTTGCGGTCTGCAGGTCTGAGGTCTCGGCTTCCCCCTCCTCTACTCCGCCAGGGTGCTGGGGAGCTCATCAGCCTTCCACCCCCTGCACAAGCCCTGCGCCCTGGATGACTCAGCTCCGGGGGCCCTTCCAGAGAGGCTCAGTTCCCGCGTGTGTGGTGGAGCCGGGAGCCTGCAGCTCAGCCGCTGGGCTTGCTTACAGAACTTGTAACAAATGACCACAAACTGCGTGGCTTAAAACCACAGGACTTTGTTCTCATGATTCTAGAAGCGTGGACTTGGATGTGGGCGGGCATGGCCCTCCAGGGCCCCTTCCCGGCCTCTGTGCTCGTGCCGTCAACCTGGTCCTGCCTGTTTTCATGTGGCTTTTCCTTGGCAACGTTCCCTTTTATTTATATTTACGTTTTGCTATAGAGCATGTGTGCTCAATGGAGAGAGACAGAGACGAAGAGAAAGAGGGAAAGTGAGAAAGCATGCCCAGGAGAAACGGCCATGCGGCCCTCCCTTGTCCTGCATTCTCCTCTCAGGGTTTTGGGCAGGTATGCACATGCACCTGACATGACTTTCAAGCCACCAGGTCTGGAACTTAAACCACGCAGTAGGGCATGTGGGATCCAGCCCCTTAACCTGCACGCCACCCGCTGGTTCCCCCTCTTCTCATAAGGACACCCATCACTAGATTTAAGTGTCCCCCTAAAGTCAGGATGATGTCATCTCAAGAGCCTTAACTCGCATGTGCAGACTTCCAAATTAGGTAACATTTACAGGAACCGGGTTAGGTGTACAAATATCGCTTTGAGAACCTGCTTTCAGTTCTGCGGGGTATAAACCAAGAAGTGGGACTGCTGGTTCATACACAGTGTTCTAATTTTAATGTTTTGAGGAAGCACCTGTTTCCCATGGCAGCTGCACCGCTCGTAGTCCCTGTCACTGTGCATGTCCTTTGGGACACGGTTCAGCCCCACTGCACATGGGGACAGGGGCTGACCTCACCTCGCCAGGGAGGGCAGAAGATGGGGGTAAGGGAGCTGCAAGAAAGGCAGGCTGCTGGCCTGCTCTGTAGCTGCAAGGGCAGGCAGCGCCCCTCCCAGGGAGCACTTGCCAGGGGCCCTGGAGGACTCTGCCTCTCCTCACCACCACGCCACCTGCTGGCTCAGCCTCTCCTCACTCCTGTCCCTGGTGCAGCCAGACTTCCTGGGAGGGCTCGTCTACACCCCAGCTCAGGCTGCTCCCCTCTGCTCTGGCCCTCGCCTGCGCCTCCCTCGGACCTGTCCTGAACCCTGGGCCTGCCCCTGCTGCTCCCACAGCCCGCAGTGTCCTTGCTCCCGACACTCTCCAGACTCTTCTCTGTCCCCTTCCCTGCTCCAAGTAGAGGGGGGACAGGGAACTGGTAGGAAGGCGGCCCCTCCTGAGCCTCCATGAAGGGGTGCTGGATGACAGTGTGGGCTTTTCTGCCCCTGCAGTGGTGATGTGACCTCCAGACTTACAGACTCGGAGACTCATGGAGAACTGGCCCGCCCCGTGGTACCCAGGACCAGGACACAACCTCCAGCCTCCACTTCCCAACCCCAGTGTGCTCCCCCCAAAGCAGGAAGCGTCCTCAGCCCTCCTAGGTGTCGCTTCCCACGGAGGAAGCGCACAGCTGGCTGTGAGGCCGCGCCTATTGTGTGCCATTTCCTGCTTGGCGCTCGGCCTGGCCCCAGGCCCGCAGCTGCCCGGCCAGTGGCCAGCCTCAGCTCCCGGCCTCCAGGACAAAGGGTGGGCGGCAGACCCCCAGTCAGAACCACGTGAACCTCCCAGCCGAGTCCTCCCGGCCCTCACCCATGGACACCATGGAGGCCAGAGGGTGGCTGCGGCGTTAACTGTGACAAAAGCACGTCACTCGCCATGTACGTCGTCACCACTCTAAGTGGCCACAAAGCACGTTCGTGGTCACGTAGCCATCCCCACCGTCCACCTCCAGAACGCTTTTGTCTTCAACAGAAACCCTATCCCCACTAAACATGCCGGCCCCTCGGAGTTGGGGGCCCCTCACTCCCTTCTCCATGTCTCTAAGTTGGAGTGATGGCCACGTGGCCATTCCGGTCTGCTTGTCCCTCATCCGTGGATGGGCACCAGGTGGCCCCTGTGAATATGCTGCTCTGAGCCGGGCATGCAGACCTCTCTGAGACCCTGCTTTCAACTCCTGGGCCGAGTGCCCAGAGTGGGACCGCGGGGTCACACACGTGATCCCGTTGTTCATGTTGAGGAGTCCTGCATCCCCACGGCGGCTGAGCCGTTCACTTTCCCGCCACCGTGCACGGGACCCAGTCTCTGGACACCCTCACCAGCAGTGCCGGTGTCTGTCCTTGCGGATGAGCCGTCCTAGCAGGTGTGAGGCAGACTGGGCCGTTTACCTGACGTCTCGTGAAACTGAGTGTCGGCCACTCTTGCATCTTTGTTGGAGAAAAGTCTGTTTGGGTCCTTTGCCCACTTTTCAATAGGATTGCTTGTTTTTTTTTTTTTTAAATAATTTTCTGTGTGTGTGTGTGTGTGTGTGTTGATTTGTTTTAAACCACTAGGTTCCAGGGTGATTTATCATGCAGAGTACTCGCAAACTCTTTCTGGGCACCCGGAGAAAGGTGGGGGTTCTACAGCTTCCATCCTGAGCCTGTTCGTACTTTTGCCCATTAGGAAGAAGCCCAGGGGTGGGCACTGCGCTGCCCTGCTGCCCGCCTGCCTTGATGCCCCTACCGGAACAGACGTCGGTGAGTTTCTATTCCACAGGCGTGCGTGTCCTGCCTCCAAGTACCTGCTCATATCGGTTCAGATATCACAGCACCCGGGAGGTCATTATCACTGTGGTGTAAGTGGGTAAACACCACCTTTTTTTAAAGAGTTATTTAATTTGATTTCATTCATTGTTATTATTTAATTTATTATTATTATTATTTTGAAATTGACAGAGAGAGAGAGAGAGAGGGAAAAAAAAGGAAAGTGAGAAAGCAAGCTGCCAGGTCTGGGACTCGAACCGTGGTCAGGCATGTCGGAGTCCAGCTGCCTTAGCCACCACACCACCTGCCGGACCTGGTAAATACCATCTTAAACAGGTGACTCAGCCTCAGAATTAGGAACATGGGGAGACAGACAAGATCCAGGACTTGAACTCATGCCCATGAGTGATCCCTCTCTCTTCCACATTGTGTGTGGAGGGCACTGGGCTGGGCAGTATGGCAGGAGCCTGGGCAAGCTCACATGTCATCGTAGGTGACAGGCAGGTGCACCTGGCGCTTGGAGACACAGTGTGTGCTAACCATGAGGACGAAAGAGCCAACCAGGAACAATAAGACAGTGCGATTCAAGCTGGAAGGGGAATCCCAGAAGGCTTACTGGGCGAGGTGTGGCACGAACTGGCCTCTGCGACTAGACTTCAGTCAGCGTCACCAGCAACCACAAAGAGGCTTCAGCAATGGGGAGGCATTGTTCTCACAAAACAGGAGACCTAGAACCTTTTCTGTGGGCATGCTGGGAGGTGGAACAACCGGGCGGCCCTGCCCGAGGGCTTGGAGTCAGGCTGCCGAGGTTCAAGGCCCAGCTCTGCCAGTTCACATGTGACCACCCGTTCTGTTCTCAGGGCCTCTTCTGCATGTGTCAGTCAGAGATCCTCACTTCACGGGCACCCAGGAGTGGGGTCCCTGGAGCAGAGTGAGTGGGACATCAGCGCCGAGGCCTGGTGGCTGCTGCTGTGACACAACTGCTGCAGGAGGCCCGTTTTCGCCGGCTGGCTCGTCTGTCTGGATCTCCTTCGAAGCCCTCTGCCATTTCTGTGGAGGCCCTCATGCTCGCTGTCCATACCAGCGAGGGCTCTGCCCTCTCTCCACCCCCGAGCCCGGCAAGCCCCCCGGAGAGCAGTCCTGCAGCAGAGACGGCTGGCTGGCCCTGGCCAGGATGTGCTGCGGTGGTCCCAGGAGTCGCCACTCAAACCCCAGAGGCTGGCACCACCGTGGCTGCTCCTCTCACGCCCAGAAGCCTGCGGTCCACACAGACCATGGGGAGAGGTTCTGAGCACCCCGTTGCAGGCAGAGCCCTGCACGGCCTGAGTCATCATGCCTCCGCTTGCTCATCCCTGCTGCCCCAGCTGCTCACGTGTGGTGGGGACACGGACCTTCTGAAGAGCAGCCGCATTCCGTGGGACACGTGCCAAAGCCAGGGTCACTACCGGGGCTGCCAAGTTCAGGGTACGTGTGGCAGCTTGAGCTCAGAAAAGGCATTCTGGGGTGATGCTGTCCACGCCAAGGGAGGAGACTCGGTGGTTGTCCTTGAGGAGCTGACGCCCAGTTGGGGCAGAGGCAACTACAACTTTGTATCGTCATTTCTGCTGCTAGTCACAGTGGAGCAGCTGGGATCCAACCAATCCTCCCACAGAAGACAGCAGCAAAGGTTGGAATAAACCCACATAAAACCGAGAGCTTTGCAGAGTAATTAAGGCTGTCTGCACCCGGGGAGCCAAGATCCTAGAACCTGGAGATCATGCTGACATCAGAGGGCCCTTAGGGCCATTCCCCATCTCTCCCCTCAGGCCAGAAAAGCCATTTCAAAGCGTGAGACTTAAAGACGGAATGTCAGCCCCTAAGGCTTCTGCAGCTTCCTGGGGGGAGAGGCAAAGAAGAGTGTATGGCCAACCAAGGCCAGGGCCAGAGAACCCAGACAAAAGGAAATCCAAGCTTGGCAAGCGACTGTTGCCCTCAGGCTATGTGCTAAATCCTGAGCTGCTGACAGGCGAAGGGCCAAGAAACCCCCCAAAAAAGGGGCTACTAAGAGGCTAAAATGGTAAGCTGAGGTTTTGGCGATCTGAAGATGTAAAAGCAAAAGAACTGAAATTCAGAGTTCTCCAAGGAAGATAGGTCTAGTGGATACCCAAGTGTTCAACTTGAGAACTCTGTAAACACTCTGTCTCCAGTGGCTGCTCTAGGACAGAAGAGGCAGTAACTCATTGCTTCTAGGATGCTAAAGGAGGTTTTACCGAGGAGGAGGTTTTTGAGCTGGGTTGTTATGAACTGGATGCTTCTGTCTCCCAAAGTCACAGATCCCATTCCTAACAACGTGATGATATTAGGAGGTAGGGCCTTTGGAAGGTAATTTGGTCACGAGAGTGGAGCCTCACAAATGGGATTAGTATCCTTGTAAGAAAAGACACCAGAGACGTGATCTTGGCTACCGCCATGTGAAGATGCCATCTGCACAACAGAAGGTGGCCCTCACCAACACAGTGTCTGCTGGCACCTTGCCTTGGGACTTCCCAGCCTCCAGAACTGTAGAAGTAAATGATGGTTGTTTAAGCCACCCTGTCTATGTAATTTTTTATAACAGACAGGAGTCTTCAAAGATGTGTAGGAGTTTTCTAGGTGGAAATGACAACAGGAAGACTAAGAACTGCTGTTTTCTGATTTCTCTGCATACATCTTTTCACTTAACTCTTACAACAATCTTGTGATATGGACTCAATTAAGTTCCAAGTGTATAAATGAGGATACTGAGATGAAGTAACTTGACTTAGATAATGAATCAGGTGAATGATGGAGCCCGAATTTGGACTCAGATCTGGCTGCTTAAAAAGCTGGGGTGCTTTACCTTGGAGCCACCCTGCTTCCTGTGCAGAGACGCCGTGGTTCTTTGCTTTATCACTTGTTTGTCTTGTGTCTGAGGTATTTGAGGGGGACAACAAGTTGAGCAGCTTTGGTTGTGTTATTAATTAAAATTAAAATTAAACATTGTTATATGTTATAACCATGATAAATATGTCATAACATATTTATCAGTGAGAATGTATAAATATATAATAGTGACTGAACTGAAAGTCTTACCCGAGACACAGGCAACACATACACATCTCAGAATATTGATATGCCTACTGCCATCTAGTGACAGCTTATGCTAATTGCAGGGAAAGTGTAAAGAGTATAGTAACCAAAAACCTAACGTAGTAATAAAATGACAGCAAACATTGGAACCTGACATCGAGCTGTTCAATAAATATTTGTTGAATGAATAATTCATTGCCAAGCTGTTCTTTCAGCTGCTTTTGTTTTGCAATTTTTTTCCTTATTTTAGAACTAAAATTGTTTTCCCTTGATTTTAGAAATTTTAAAAATGCCCAAAAAAAGAAAGTAAAGTAAGTCACAGTTCTCAACTTCTAGAATTAATCCTGCTTAACAATCTTTAGATAATCTTTCGATCTTTCTTTATAAGCAAAAATATCTGAATTGTGATCTTTAAAAATCACATTTAAAAAGTGACACCTGTTTATTATAATGAATCCAAACATGCTAAACATCCAGAAGGTGGAAATAAAAAGTCAGCTCAAATCCCACCAGCCAGAAATAACCATTAACATGAGGTGGAACCATTTTGGACAATCCCATCTGCAAATACACTAGCGAATGCCTGGATGAAGGAACAGATGGGAAGAAATACTTTTATAAAACCAGAAGAATCATGTTTTGGATACTTTTTCAAATTTAATTTGAGTCAAGTTTAACAGAAGGAAAGAAAGGGACATTACTAGAATTGTTCAATTCATATAAATATTTCTTTATGAGAGCGTTTCCCCCAAAAATATGCTCTGTGTTTCAGAAAAGAAACTGTGGAAACACTAACACACTGAAGTCATTGTGATTTTTTTCAAGAACACGTGTCTATTTTTTTTTTTGAGAGGTTTTTGCTATAGGGTGCGTGCGCTCACCAGACAGACAGAGACAGAGAGACAGAAAGCAAGAAATCACCCCCCAGGGGTGATGGTCACGCCACAATCCCTTCTCCTCCATTCTCCTCTCGGGATCTTGGGCACGCATGCACACGTGCCCGGCGTGAGTTTAAGCCACCGGGTCCGGGACGCGAACTACGGTCGACTACGTGGGAGTGCAGCGACATAGCCATTACGCCAACTGCTGGTTCCCAACATGTGTCTATTTCTATGTGTACAAGCTGACTTCCCACTGGAGATGAGCGACTGGCCCACCACCCTGGTGTGAACACAGGGTTCTGAAGATACTGAAATCTCTCATATGGTTGGTAGAGAAAGGAGGCTGGATCCCCCCACCCACCAGTCGGTGCGCCCCCGCTCTTCTGGCAACCTAAGCCCATTCCAGGACCACCCCGAGCTGCACTTCTGGGATCCAGAGCTACAGAGCAAGTAGGGCTCTGCACAGAGCAAGTAGGGCTCTGCACGCTTTCCCAGCCCCCTTCATACCCTGTTCAACCGGCTAGCTCGGTTCCGACCTGTTTTAGATGTTGGGTGTCCACGTAAGGCATTACGGGCAGAAAGTACTCAGCAGCAGGGGGGAAGCAGTTTGAGAATCACTGCTCCAACTGGCCCTTGGGCGCTTGGCCTTGCTCTAGCTGGTCCTAAGAGCCCGAGGGCCTTGCCACGTGCTGCTCCAGGTGGTCCTCAGGCTCTTAGGGCTCAGTCAGTGCCTGAATTTGAGGGAGTAGAGCCCTTTCTCCCTGAGCACCCTGAACCCATTAAGAAGTCACAGCAGGCCGCCTGTCATCCCAGTATAAATCACCTTGATTCCTCATTGGAACTGCAGTATGGAAAGTGCCCCGCTTTGCTGGCTCCAAACAGGAGGCACACGTGAAGCTGTAGGAAGGGGGGCACACTGGCTGTACCCAGGTTCGCCCTACCCTGTTCCCAGGGCCTGACCTTCAAGCTCTCTACAGTGCCATGTTGTGGTCCTCCCCTCAGACAAGGCAACTGAGGTTAGGATGGGTCCGAGCTTGTGGGAGAGAGACCCCGCCCCTGCATGTACTGCCCATCTCCGGAGCCTCCCTGATCGAGAATCACCGCGAGGAGATTGGAGATTGCAGTTGGTGTCTTGGCTCCTGCCTCCCTGATCGAGAATCACCGCGAGGAGATTGGAGGTTGCCGTTGGTGCCTTGACTCCTGCCTGCTGCTGTGACGGAGGACTACAGCCAGGCTCTGGGTGAGCAGTGGGAACTCGCTGCTCACGGTTCTGGAGGGTGGGCTGTCCAAGGTCAAGGGGTACCAAGGGTATGCCGGCAACGTGGTGGGGGCGGGGCCTGGCGCAGGACAGCCAGCCCTGAGCTTCTGCCCATTCTGGTCTCCTTGTCCCGCTCACAACCCACCAGAACTGAGCTGTAGAGGCCTGCTCTAATGACCTCATCGCACCCAAAGCCCCTGTCGCGACACTGGGAAGGGACTGAGCACTCACTTAGCACCTCTACGCACAACCAGGCCCCAACACAGGAAGGCCCGGGGCACAGCCACACCGCAACCACACCGCAGCGGCAGGGGTGCCCCGACACGGGAGGGCCGGGGACACAGCCACACGGCAGCGGCAGAGGTGCCCCGACACGGGAGCCGGCCTGGTGTGCTGGGCAGGGGCCGCGCTGCTGGCGCTGACAATGGAAGAAGAGGCCGAGAGCTGGGAGACGGCTCTGTGCAGCTCTGGGAGCTGGAGAGGCCGGGACACACTTTCCGCTCCAGCCTCTGGAGGGAGCGTGGCCCTTGGCACCTGGATTTCAGTGGGACAGGATCCAGATTCTGACCGGCAGACTGGAAGCCAGCTGGTGTGTACTGTCCGTGGGACTGTGTTACGCACTACCGGGGACCAGCGTGCTCCAGCCTGGGCTCGTCCCTGTGGACCCAGCCTTCTCAGCCATCTGGTGGGCTCGGGCTGCACCAAGGCATGGGCGGCTTGGGCGCTGAGCATGCACTGCTCACTGTGCTGGGCCAAGCCCACACGCCTGCCGCAAAGGTGGTTCCGGTGAGGGCCTGCCACCTGGCTGCAGATGGCAACCTTCTCACTGTGCCCTCACCTGCTGGGGAGGACGTGCTGGCTTGAGGGCCTCTTCCCATAGGACATGAATCCTCGCAGGCCAGGGCGCCATTGAACCCGTTACTTCCTGCTCCAAACTAGGGTTCCAGCTGAATGTGCCGAGCACTTCCTCTCACCTCTCCTTCCCGCAGCCACCTGTTCTAGCCACATACTGAGCCAGGCGCCGGCCAACCTGGGGGCTCTCTCTGCTGAGTCTGGCTTTCTTTACCTGGGGCCAAGTCCCTGTGAGGGGGTCCTCATTGCACTCTGGAGCCGTGAACAGACACTGAAGCAGCCTGGATGTTGTTTTTTGTTGTTGCTGTTTTATTATTTATTTTTAAAAGGCCAGTCCCATGGCCTAGTGTTTAAGGGAACTGAGTGGATCTCACGTGGTCTGCTTGGTTCAAATCCTGGCACCAGCGACTTGAAAAACACTCTAGGGGGCCAGTAGGTGGTGTGGAGGTTGAGGTGCTGGATCCCACATGGCCAACTGCGGGGTTCAAGTCCTGGACCTGGCAGCTTGAAAATTATGCTGGACGCATGTGCATGCATGGCTAGGGTCCTCAGGGAATGGAGAAGAGACGGTGGTGTGGCCATCCCCCCGGGGGTGAGTGCTCTCTCTGTCTCTGGTTGAGTGCACTTGTCCTATAGCAAAAACTAAAAAATGATTTAAAAACCAAATTGCTAGGTGCAGGAGTGTGCATGCCCAAAACCCTGCTGAGATGGAGAGGTGGAGAAGGGGTTGGAGCGTGACTGTCACTTTGACCGTTCTCTCCCTCTCTCTGGTGCATGCGCATGCCCTCTGATAATAAAATAAATAAATAAATAAAAGAGGAAAAGAAAAGAAAAAAGATACATTAAGTGCAGAAGCTCCCGACGGCTGTGTCTTTGCACACCAGGTGGGTTCCCGCATGGCTCCTGTGGAACGCCGGGGTGCCTGGCCGGCCTGGGCGGCTGGGGGCCGCCTCTCCTGTCGGTTCTCTTACCCTGGCTCTCAGGCCTGTCCACAGCCCCTTCGCGGAAGTCCTTTCAGAAGTTGTCTGCACATGCCATCTGTTTCCTGTGGACTGTGACAGACGAGGCTTGGAACGGAGCCGAGGAGGCGAGGGCTGGTTTAGAGTCCCTGGAGGATTCCCAGGGGAGTCCTTGCAGCCCCAGGCAAGCTGGAGTGATCAGGACGCAGTGTGGGAGTAGGTGGAGAAAGCCCTTGCACGGGTGGGGTGTACACACTGCCCCACGTGAGGAGAGCTGTGGCCGTTATAGACAAAGCTGCTGAAGCACAGAGGCAAGTGACTTCCCCAAGGGCACACGGCAGGCAAAGGGCAGAGCTGGAAATGGGACTCTGGGCTCCCCACGGGCTGGGTGTCCCTGGGCAGTGATGTGGGGTCCTGTAAATGCTCCCTGACACACCCTGCGGCCACTCTCGGATCCCTTCTCCCTGCCCCTTTGTTAGACTAAGCAGTTCTTCTGCCCTTAGAGCCCAGTCCCTGTCCCAGCCATGAGGTCAGAGTAGGCCCTGCCTTGGGCCCTTCAAGGGGACCCCTTATCATGATGTCCTGCCCTGTCCCTCCCAGCCAGTGACCTTGGCAAGGGTCAAGCTGTCCTGGGGCAGGGCCTCCTGGGCAGAACCTCAGCCTTCCCCTGCCTTCTGTTTTGTTTGCAGCTTGGATTACCAAGTGCCTGGTGCTCTTTGTCTGGCTTCTTCCTGCCTGCCTCCGCAGATTGTTTTTTTTTTAACCTTGAGAAGAAAATTGATCCAGCCTTCTGCAACTCTCCATACGCACTTCCTGCACCGAGCTGGTGAGAAGCTGAGCTGCTGCCTGCCAGGCAGACCCCAGCTCGCTGCCCTGCCTCCACCTCTGCAGTAGCTCCCCCTACCCCAGGGCCTCCACCCAGCATGCAGCCCCCACGGGTCTCCTCAGGCAGCCAGGGGTGGGGAGGGCCCTGTAGACTGCTGAATCCTGACCCGGCCTGAGAGAACCTCTCAGCTCTGGCCTGTGGCCCAGGGTCCTCAAGCCCAGCAGGGAGGGCAGGGGACAAGTGGTGAGGCCCATTCCATACAGAGAGGGTGCCAAGTGGGCACTAGGCCCCGATAAGCCTTGGGGTCTGCTCCCATTCAGCTTCTGGAGGGCACCCGGGGCCAGCGTATGTGCTGGGAGAGTGGCTGGGACACAGGCCTGGCAGGTGGCACCGGGACTTCAGGGTGGAAAAGGGTCTTGGAAGGGGACGCCCAAAGGAACCCAATCCAGGGTCATGGTTTTCTAAACTGTTAAACCAAAATTAATCCAAAAAATTTTTAAATAGCCAATACAATGCACCCAAGTTAAAGAAATAAAATTAATATAAAAAATTTAAGTCCATTGTTAAACATAGACTCATAAAAACATTGCCTGGTTCCCCTTGAGTTCTCCTTATAATTCTTGTTGTTAACATAATTTAGTTATTCCTATTATTAGTCTTTAAATTTCATTAAAAAATATTGAGAGAGTCTATTAATAAAATTGTTCAATTTTACATTTAAAAAGTTGTTAAATAAGTTTTGTTATTGTTCATACATGTTCATAAATTGCTGGTGTATACTAAAAATTAGAGTTGCCAAAATTAAAAGATTTTGAACAATATAAATATAAATTTAAAATTCTATTTTCACAAGCTTAATAATTCCTCTAAAAACATCAAATGTCCCAAAGGGAAAAAAAAGATAAACATAGAAAGTTATTAAAAATTGGACCTATATATATTTGAGACAAAAGCTAAGAAACTCCTGTCTAACAACTTAACCGAGTAAGCGTCTCAGGAAACGGGGTAAGACGAGTCAAGGCCAGAGCTGCAGGCTGCCTTCTCCCGCTCCTCGCCCTCTTGCACTCCTATTCTCTTTAGTTAGGCCTCTTCTCCACTGGACTCTCCCCTAGTTAAATGATCGAGAGGTCTAGTTAAAACAAAACAAAACAAAACAAAACAAAACTGAAATTAAGACTGCATTCCCCAGCTAGGGCTTTTATAGAGACAATAAGGCACATGCCTTGTAAAGCCTGTAAACTGGGCTTCGCCCCGACAGTACGCGGCCGCTCCTCGCAGGATCTATTAAAACTTAGGTTCACTTCTCAGTGTAGAGACAATTCAAAACAGATATCAAAGAAGTCCCAAATAACTCAAAACAGTGTTATAACAAAATTGACAAGGCACTTAACCTTTGATTTAACTCTCACTTTACCGGCACCCAATGGTCCCTCGTAATCCTAAAGCCTGAACGCTTCTCTGAGAACAAGATCTAAACGCAGCCCAGGTCAGAGCCTCTGCCTCAGAAGAAACTGCTTCCAATGTAGACAGCCCGGGCACTGAACAAAGCCCACGACTGGCATCCTCATGTCCCCCTCTGGGGCCTTGTCCCCAGTGTGGAGTTGGTCAGTAGAGATGAGAAAAAAGTGTACTGAGGCAGTTGCAGTCGTGGTCGTCAAGTTCCTGTCTCCTTGCCAGCGCAGCCCGGATGGCCTTCCAGAACCATGACCCAGCTGCCACCAGCGTGGCTGCCGCCCGTAAAGGAGCTGAACCCAGTGGGGGCGCTGCCAGAGGCCCCGTGGGCAAGAGGCTGCAGCAGGAGCTGACGACCCTCGTGATGTCTGGGGACAAAGGAATTTCTGCCTTCCCTGAATCAGACAACCTTTTCAATGGAGCAGCTGGCACGGTACATGAAGACCTGAGGTATAAGCTGTCCCTCGAGGTCCCCAGTGGCTCCCCCTACAATGCACCCACAGTGAAGTTCCTCACGCCCTGCCACCACCCCAACGTGGACACCCAGGGTAATATCTGCCCGGACATCCTGAAGGACAAGTGGCCTGCCCCGTACGACGTCCGGACCATCCTGCTCTCCATCCAGAGCCTGCGAGGAGAACCCACACGCCGCCCAGCTCTGGAAGAACCGCACAGCCTTTAGGACGTACCTGCCAGAAGCGTGCTCCAAGCAGGTCTCCAGCCAGGAGCCCTGACCCAGGCCGTCAGCCTCTCCCTCTGTCGTCTTACTTTTTCCTTATTTGGTCCATCCTTGATTTCTGTTAGGACTCTGTATCTTGAGCTGTGGTGGTCTTTTTGTTTTGTTTCCGTTTTTTAAGTTAAGTGTCACATATTAAATAAATGCATTTTAGTTGGTTTTTGTTTAATAAAAAAGAAAAAGAAAAAGAAAAAAAATTGTACTGAGCTCTGAAGGGAGCTCAAAACTTCTAAGGCCCATGTTAGCCTATAGAATTAAAGATCGATGGGGCCCGAGACCCCAACGGCTCCCCTTAGACATCTGACGACCTCACTGGACAAGCTTCAGGTAACCCTTAAAGTGTCTAAATTAATTTCTGTCTAAATCAGTGGTTAAGGTTGTTTTCAAAAGTACACTCATACAAAAATAAATAACAATAATAATAAACAAGTCGACTGACCATGTGACAAATAAAAAGATAAGACCTAGCCGGAGGGGAGGCATCTCTATCAGCAACTGAAAGTTCTTGTTGCCTCCCCGACTCTGTCCTCCCATCCTTGCCTTCCTGCACTCAAAAACAAAAACAAGGGGAACCAGCAGTTAGTGTAATGGCTATGTCGCTGGACTCCCACGTAGTCGACCGCAGTTCGCGTCCCGGACCCGGTGGCTTAAAACTCACGCCGGGCGCGTGTGCGTGTGTGCCTAAGATCCCGAGAGGAGAATGGAGGAGAAGGGATTGCGGCGTGGCCATCCCCTCCTGGGGGGTGATTTCTCGCTTTCTGTCTCTATGTCTCTCTCTCTCTCTCTGTCTGGCAAGCGCACGCGCTGTACAGCGAAAACCTCTCCAAAAACAAAACAAAACAAAACAAAAAAACAAAGAAATTGGCCCAGAAACAGTTACTGTTATCAAATGTTAGGCCAATATTTCCCGAGGCCTTTCAGCAAGTCATCATAGATCAAATACACCAGATTACCCACCTAAAAAACAAAGCTTACTAAGCCGATTTTTAAAAATACTTTGTGCCTAGTCTCAACGGCCTCATCAATAGTGTTGTCTCAAAATCACAAATAAATCACAAAATAAATAATCCTAAACTCTAAGACAAGACTCCCTTAAAAATGAAATCCCCCAAATTAAAAAACTTTAAAAATATTTTAAAAAATCTATAGTGTCTTAATAGTTCAGTCTCTAAATAAAATAAAACTAAATAATATAAGACTAGCCTGGTTTTACTTTTAGTTATTAAAAAAAAAAAAAAACACCTTAAGTAAATAACTTAAAATAATAGTTAAACAAAAATTAAATAAATATAAATAAAATAAATGTTTATAGTTAAACTTGTCTATTAAATTAAAATAATTCTTAAAATTAAACTTATAAAAATAAAACAAAAAATACAAAATTATAACTATAAAAATATATTTCTAATAAAAATTTTATATAAAAATGTTTATATAATAAAGTTTTTATCTTAAAATAACTATCTCAAAAAAAAACAAAAAACTTAAAAAACTAAACATATTAAAAGTTTAAATGGTAAAAGTCTAAAAAAAGATACAAAAATTAATCAAGTTAATGTTTTAAAAATAATTATACTATCTTTAAATGTTATGTTCAATAAAACAACTAAAAAAGAAAAAACACAATGCTCCTCCAACTAGTCTAAATAGAGCCTCACGTAGTTAACCTAGCTCCTCCTACCGATGTTAAAGCTAGCCTATAGATCTGTCACACCGAAGCCAAAAAGACTGCTGCCGCAGACTCTCCAGGGCCTTGGTCTATAAAAATAAGCCAGGAAGGTCCTTTCTGACTACTTCGGAGCCAGAGAGCAGCAGCCCTGCTCCACTCCCTCCAGAACGGACTACTCTAAGTCGGGCATTGGCAGGAATATGGCCCAGCAGCTCCACGACCAGATGGTCAGAGAAAGGACAGGCTGCCTGACTCATAAAAAAGTTAGAGTGGGGACCAGCAGTTGGCATAATGGCTATGTCACTGGACTCCCATGTAGTTGACCACGGTTTGAGTCCCAGGCCCGGTAGCTTAAATTCACGCTGGGCGTGTGTGCGTGCGTGCCCAAGATCCCGAGAGGAGAATGGAGGAGAAGGGATTGTGGCATGGCCATTCCCTCCTGGAGGGCGATTTC